>NW_023270454.1:46491278-46795880 GCF_011800145.1 Mirounga leonina
ATATTATATTATATTATATTATATTATATTATATTATATTATATTATTATTCATCTATAATAAGTGGAAATAAAACCTGCATCGCATCATAGTGTGACTGATAAAGTAAAATTGAATAATGTAAGTATCATGCCTTATATACAGAAGGTAAGCTGTATGCCTTGGAGAGTTGCCTTTCTCCCTTTGGTCATTTCATCTAATCCTGGGATTGTAACTAGGCCTTCAATGAAGACACTCTCAAATGTGTATTCCTAGTTTCGTATTTCCAATTGCATAGTTTTTTACTCTTCAAGACACAAAGCAAATACTATACTCCTAATCGTAACATTATTAGCAAACCATAACAATAAACTTTCCTCCTTTAAATCTTCTAGTGTCTTATTTTTATCATTGGTATTTTTCATTTTTACCCTCATCCCTCTTTCCAGATATAGACGTTGTAAGTAAGAATTCATACCCAAATCATTTTTAATCAGGCATAATTATTAATCCAATGCCCAATATCATACCAGGTTGGCACATAAGAACTGTCTTAACAGAAAGAAGTTACATAAAACCCGGCAAATACACTTATTAATTATAGGTACCGATGAAAACCAAAACGTAGATTTGAACATCAGATGTGAAAATACCTTTGAATAGTCCAGTTCAAGGGGAAAATGATGTACATTTTTAACTGTGGTACATTATTTACATAGGTTTGTTTTCTTTGTTTCTTTTTTTTTTTTAAGATTTTATTTATTTATTTGCGAGAGAGAGAATGAGAGACAGAGAGCACGAGAGGGAGGAGGGTCAGAGGGAGAAGCAGACCCCCTGCTGAGCAGGGAGCCCGATGCGGGACTCGATCCCGGGACTCCAGGATCATGACCTGAGCCGAAGGCAGTCGCTTAACCGACTGAGCCACCCAGGCGCCCCTGTTTTCTTTGTTTCTTTTAATGTCATATAACCACATAATTTTGAGATAGAGAATATCTATTTTTTTTATCACTCAAATTTTTCGGGGAAATAATCTCTTCTTTATTTATTTCTACAATGCCATAACAACACGATTTATTTCCTAGAACAGCATATTTATTTTCTGTTTATAATATATAATTCCTTCTTCATAAGTTTATGATTCATTATCAGCATATTCCATATTTATAAGCCCCTTACATTGTCATTCATAATAGCTAAAAAAATGCATTTTTTCTTAAAGAATCTAATAACTCACAGTACTTCTTGTACTGATAGTCAATGTCATGCTACTTCCAACTACACATAGAAAGCCAAACAAATTTGGATGTGACTTGCCAATCCTCAAGTCTATATTTCACTGAAGAGTCATTCTAATATTTTCTGATCTCTGTTTTCATTTTAGATATTTTTCTGGCATGTAGAGATTATTAATAAAGTTATTTCAAATACACTGAAGAAAGGAACTATAGAGAGAGATGACATTATTGAGTGAGGAGTTATTCTAAATTGAAAAATCTTACTTAAAATGTGATTAAAAATAATAAAAAAATAAAATGTGATTAATTGTGCTTTTAGGAACTATATATTTTTTAGTTTATTAAACCAAATTAAACCTTTAAGTTTAATAAGCTTAAAAATGTTCTCATTTAATAAATATATGTGCTAATTTTCTAATCTTTAAGGTATCAAACATCATATACTGACATTAATTCTAATCTTTAAGTGTAAAAGATAAAAGCAACAAAAAATTTAGTTTTACAAAATAACTTGGTTCCTTTCTCGAAACAAGTCATACCATTTTTAGATTAAAACACAACCTATAATTTTCTTTATGGACTGCATGAAATTGGGAGTATAATGAGAAAAATGTTCTTACTCCGTTCAACTTTTTTCATTGGTTAAAGCAAACACAAAATAAATATGAGTTTTTAGCTACTTTCATTAAACACAATAATCTCACAATAATTTATTGTTTGAAATGGTCAGGTCTGTTTCACCAGATACCTTTCCTAATCCTTAATGCTTACTGTGCTTAGAAATTGGATCTGCTTCAGAGGTTTTTGGATACTTATTATATAATAGATATGGTTAAGAAAAAATATATATGTTGGAAGTATAGACATATCAGTAGAGAATAAATGTAGTATCTATGTTAAGCAACATTAAAAATAGTCTTAATTATCAAAGAAGTCAACTAATTAAGTACAAAATACTGTCCTCAATTTTGTAAAAATAAAGTTTCCTCTGCTTCTGTTGGGGAAAATGAAAAACAAATGGCTGATATATTAGGTGTTATTTGTTTTATGTAAAGGAGCAAAAGTCATAGGTATAAATTAAATTTCTGAAATTATAATTAAGTCAGAGACCTGGTTTTTATCAAAATTTTATGCAGTGTTATTCAATCATAATATTTTATGATAATGAAAAATAAGTCTTAAAAATTAATATTTACATATATGCTTTGTTATTATAAATGTCTACTTCAAAGGTGATAATGTCAATAACAATACGATTGGCTTTATCTATATGTGACAATTTAAATAAACCTGAGATGTATGGTTTATTATAGGATAATAGTTTTCTGAAGTAGTTTCTTGATTTTGATAAACTGTGAGATCCACAAGGGCATGAAGTCTGTTCATTTTTGTTTTACAGTTGTAGCTTTAACTTTCAACATTGTGTCCAAACCAAAATGACATGTGATAAATATACATTAAATGAATGTATAGTTGGATTTGGAAATGATGCTTCATTTGCTCTGATTTTATTAATAAAGGATTTTAACACCATATGCCTGATATGAAGTCCCAATTATTATTACAAAGGTATGAATTTAAAAACACTAAGATTAATAACTACCTTAAAAAAGACTCTAAAGGAACTGTGACTCAAAACTTCGTCATTATGGGCCTAGCCTCGAGACAAAGAAGCCCTTTTTAAAGACGCATAATTAAAAAGGGTTTAGAGGGAAGCTCTAATTTTCCATGGAAATAAATTCCACAAAATGACAGCTGTCCAGTTATATCTGGTTTCACAGGCTTTCTACAAGGAACTCACTTTTTGTTGAGTTTTCTACAAATACTTAGACTCAATTTTAAAATGTCACTTGCTCTCCCTACCTCCCTAATTAAGGCAGCAACTGAAAAACCAAGATGTATGTCTTCAGGTTTTGGATTTATATTCAACATTTTCTCTCTTGGACAAATGCCCAGTTCTTGCCTTCTAGAAGAGCAAGGGAAACAGGGAATTATTAGCTTATGTTGATTGTTTAAGCCTAAGTAATTCCCAGGCTAAAAAATTCAAGTAACGCCAGAAAAGTTAATTTAATAAGGGCAAGAACCAAGTTAGAAGAGCACAGGGAAAGGTATTTTGTCTTTCAAAAAAATTTTAAAAGTTATTGATAGAAACAATTTTGTGGTACCACCTCAGGTTGGATGTCTTGAGATCTCTGACAAGCCATATCCTGCAAGCCAGGTCCTGCTCTGAGCAATCTGATAGCCCTGTATTCTTCCTAAGTGAAAGTGCAATCTGTGACTATAAATAATTGCTTTTTATAAATATGCCTAAATTTACTTCATCAAAGGAGTGTTGTCCTTCAAAGTGGACATCTTAGGAGACGGTCTATTTATTCCATTACACAAAGAATTTGGAAAACTTCTTGTGTATTCTTGCAAATATGTGAGTCATGCAGAAACAAAAATCAATCTTAGCATTATTAAAAACACAGACTCTTTGGGGGCTAAAAATGGCATGGCCCAATTCCATCACTTACATTTTTCATGAGTCTTGGTTCCAAATGAGCTCCATCTTTTTTGTCAAATGAAATCCAAATTTAAAGTATAAAAGTCCGGCGCTACTGGGTGAGTCAATAAAATATACCACAGACTATAGGGCTACTTTCAAAAGAGATTTTCCAAAATGCCTAAAGGGATGGGACTATCACTGAATTGGGACTATAAACTCCCAAGTGACTACTTGGATACAGGCTTAAAAAGTCAGCCAATATATATTTTAAAATCATACTCCATAAATGATGGGTACACAGTAAATGTACGGATCCCTTACATTCTTCTTGAGTTTTAGAATCATAATACATAAATAATAATGTGGCACCCTACGAAATAACTTTAATTTGTGAATTTCTATGCATCTATTATAAAATGCTTATAGTTTTGAATGGGAATCAATAAACAAATGTCTGGATCTTCGTTGTGCCCACATGATTAATCAGAAGCAGAGCAGTAGAATGAATAGAAAGTAGTAGAATAAATCTGCTACTAATATTTTAGACAAATGACCAAAGTCCCACCAAGGGAACTAAAAAGGAATGGTTTATATGTAAAAATGGGCAAGGAGTGATATATAGAAGGATTTTTGCAATGAAAAATTGAAGACTGTCTTCAGAGAAAATAAAATAATTTCCTCTTCCTCAAATATAGCTTTAAATTGGAAGTCAACTATCTTGCAGAAGCATGAAATATTCCAGATGATTTTCTTCAAATTTTAAAATCCATTAATTAGAGGAAATTATTGATTTCTATTTCATTTTCAATTGCCAAAAATATAGGCGAAACTATTTCCTTCTTGTGCATTTTCAAGATTTTGGAATGATTATATTTCCTGAAAGTAAACTCTAAATAAAACCAGATAAATAAACTCAACATATGCAAATTGGATCTTAAAACCATCTGAGATTTCATTTTATCTGCAGGATATCATATATTACACTTAAAAGTTAACATTAATATACAAGGATACCTTGTACCTGGAATCGATGAGTGGAATAAATCCCCCACAGTAGAAGACCTCAATCTCGTTACTGTAAATTCTCTACTTTTCTGCCACTCAGTTTTAGAGAAGCATAAAATCAAATGCTAGACTCTTAAAATCATCACATACACGAATCATGTAATCTATAACAAATATTAATTGAGCACCTACTGTGCACAAGACCCTGTACAGAGAAATAGTTCATGACCTCAAGGACTACAATATATGTAGTTGATGAAAAAAGACCTATACAAGAAGTCTATTAGGTTTTTATTGCAGTACAATCCTCTGAAACTATGTAAAAATTTGTTTCAAAACAGGATCAGTAGAGCATTTATAAGGATAGCAAACAAATGAGAGAAGAGTAAAAAACTGAAAAGCTTCTAGAAAATTTACTTTTCTGTTCTAAACATTAGCTATTATGACATAATTTCCTAAGGATGAATTCTAATCAGAAACTGGTGAGTTGTAGGCTTTACTTTGCAAATTCAGTGCCTATTATTGACTAATTGAGTGAAGAAAGGTTAAAGCAGAAAAAAAAATGGACGATACCAAATGTCGCAAATTTGTCCCTTGATAACATAGACAATGGGTTATTTTATAGTTAAAACCCAATCGTTATTACAAAAGAATAATTTCACAACTGTCATGGCATTAAAAAGACTTTGACAAATATTACAGCATTAAAACATTAAAGAATAGAAGATTTATATCTTTTTATTTGGTGCTTAAAGGAAAAAAAACGGACAAATGGTTTGTCTTTTGTTTATAGTCCCAATTATCCTAAGTACTTGGTTTAATTTGTTCTCTTGCTGATTAAATCTAGAAGTATAAAGATCTGATGAGAATGCATGTTTCTGTTAAATGTTGATTGAGGATGAAGCCAAAATGATGTATGGGATTTTTTTCATTAAACTGGTATTTTATACTTTTATTGAAAAACATAATTTTTTTTATCATGTGGCCAAAGAATTAACATTTAATATATTTACCTACTGTGTGAAATGTCTGAGCAATTATTTAACAAAGCACACATATATAGATTGTCGAATTATTAACATCTTGAGTTCAAAACAGAGCTCAAAATTGATATAGGTATATGTGGTAAGTGTGGATCAGCATACTGATAACTGAGAATTCGAAGTAAATTTGATCAATTGATGTAAAGTTATATTTGTGATTATTTGGATTTGGAGGATGGGAACAAAGAGTAAGCCTATGTTTGTTTTTATAAAATTTATATATGGGATCTTAAGGAAAGAGTAAACTTGCTTTACTGGCAGAAAAATACTGACTGTGAAAGTATTTTAGTTTCTAGTGTTAATAAGTTTCATTTCACTATGTAGATAGAGCCCCTGAACTAATAAGAATCCAGCCCCTGCTTCCAATATATAGACAAAAGTATTTTAGCCGTAGAAGAAAGAGCTTATTTCTGATATAAAAACTTAAGGTATGCTTTTGATCCACAGATGCAGGAAGGCACCCATATGAGTTCTGAGAGCACAGATCAACTGGTAACGGACCCCTATGAACTGAACTGCTTCTATTGTATAAAGGACTGTAGTCAGGCTAAACCAGCACCTCTCAACTGGCGTTGATTCTACTTCCCCCAGGGAACATTGGAAATGTCTGGAGACAACTGATTGTCACAATTTGGGGAAGCAGGCAACGAGGAGCATGCTACTGGCATCTAATAAGTAGAGATCAGGGATGCTCCCAAACATCCCATTACACACAGGACACTCCCTCACAACAGAAATTATCTGTCCCAAAATGTCAGTTGGACCAAGGTTGAAGAATTCTCAGTAGATCCATTGTTTTCTCCCTGTTGACAAATAGCTGAATTGGAGTCCCACCTACTGATAAATCTATGGTCCAAGAAAAACCCCACTGTATATACTACCAGCCAATCCTACCTAGCCATAAAAATATCCTGCTTTAGTATCATGGGAGAGAAATTAAAGGTGGGATACATGGGGGAATGCCAATATTTATTTCTCTGTGTATCTATTTCATTCTCCAGTTTAAGTACTTTTGGTAAGAGTTTTCAGTTGATTAGCTAACCTATCTCTGAGTAGGTTAGGGAAGACTGAGTTAATCTGTTTTCCCCTGCCCATAAATCACATGTTAACTCAGGTTTCCTTTGCAATAAGTACAGAAGAGGAAGGATCCCCAGTAATGAAGAAAGTAGAAGGTACTTATAGGAGATCTGGGAAGCAGGGAGAGAAAGTAATTCACAAAACAAACTGTGTGGGGTCATTCATTTTTATCTCTAGGGTAGTCTAATTACTCATTCACAAAATATCCTGTGTTAGAATATGGGGCCCTTCTATTTTTTGTTCTATACACTAGATCCTTACTCCTTTTTGTGGTCTTCCAGAGACATAAGAAGTGTGAAAAAGCATTCAAACAAATGTGTTTAAAGACAAAGATATTGAGCAATGATAAAGATGCTAACTGCAATCTTGTCCATTTCTATCAGTGACATACTACTCTTTTCTTAATCACAATAAATAGAAGAGTGCTTAGTAGGTAGTAAGTGCTTAACAAAGATTTGTTGAATGAATAAGTGGTTTATTATCCAAAACATGAACTCTCCTTTAATGTGTTAATTCCCTCCTTTTTTTTATCTAGTTTTTTTCAAGCCCAGATTTCTCTATTTTTGTGGCCTTTTTAATTTATTTTTTGGATCTCTACTATCTCATTTTTATTTATTTATTTCTTTTATTATGTTATGTCTAACATTCTTATCTTCCTTTCTCTTCTGAATGCGACACCCTGAGAGGCACTTCCATTCTTGCCGTGGTTTCCTGATCGTTTCTCATGACTTTTAATATTAAAAACCTTTTGACTAACTTGCTGCCAAATTACTCCTTTTAAAAGATATCTTTGTGCATACTCTCTACTACTTTTAGCACATTTAAAAGTTCCCTGTTGGCTAAAATGAAGCTTTTATTGTTTTAGTTTTACAAATTTTGGTTTATTACTTTAATTTCACTAATTAGGTTGGGATTTTAGTTTATTTAACCTAGTATAATTTATTTTTAAATCACTATTTGGAAAATTAAGAAGGCCAGTGCATCATTCAGTAGAACAGTCATTAACTAGGAATTAAGAAACTTTAATTGTTGATCCAGGATTTAACATTAAATTGTTGTATGAATTTCAGTAAACCTTTTAGATGATATTTGAGCTATATCTCAGTTTTACAAAGCTTTAATGGGGAACATTGTCTGATACTTGGATTTCAGAAAAAAAATAGTCTTTGCTCAATACCTGCATTAAAGAAAAAAATACAAAGAAGCTAAAATTTGGAGACTCAGGACCCATTTGTTACTTTAGCTACAAATCAGTCTTACAGAGACTGTGTTACAGAAAATATTAGGAAGATGAAAATAAATCATTTGCGACATTGTTGACAGAAAATTATTCTTTCATAAAGAAAAAGTTTAAAAGTGAGATGTTTTTTTCCCCCTCATCTTGGCTTCAATCAGTCCAGCTGCCTTTTAGCAGCCAAACAGCCCATTATCACTATTATTGTGTTTGAATCATCATGGCCTCGAGATGAACTGCTTGAGGAAGATGGCTTGAATGAAATATATACATAGACATTGGCATCATTCTTCAGTCTCTTCTTTTTTTTAGTGGCATTGCTTTCAAGTCAAGTTGGCTCTTGTCCAAAATGAAAAAAAGCAACAGTTAAACAGCTGGTACCAATTATACTAACTTCAGTGGGACTACATGCTCAAGTGTCGATGTTGCAAGCTGAGCCTATGATATAATGGACTCGTTAGTCCTAACTTGACCGTGGTGCCTATGCTCAGTTTGTCCATGGGCTCCTATTTAAAGTAATCTCCAGAATTATATACCTACACTCTCACTACAAGCAAGTGTTAATATTTTTGTGTGTTTTCATAAGCTCACTGAATTACTGCTTAATTGTGTATATATATATACCAGAGAGTCTTATTTTCTGGGAAAACAAATCTGAGAAAGCTGGATTTAAAAGTTTAAACAAATTCTTATCTGAGAGTAATACTTTTTTGGCACGAGCATTTGGATATGGGCCTTTAGAAAGCTAAAAAAATTATGACAGTGAATACAGTGAAATGTGCATCACAAATTGTTTTCTAGCATCAGGGATAATTTTTCTAGCATAAAAAAATTATTAAAAATACAGTTCCTCTAAGTTCACTTATAGAAAGGATGGAAAAATTAATAAGTATTATACATTATTGATTCATTTTAAAAATATTTGTCTTCAGAAGACATATAAGGACATTTCACACCTATGCTTATATGTATAAAGAATGAGGAAATTTTTCATTCATTAGGTTTAAGGACCTTAGACTGCAATCCTAACTACCTGAGATGCTATTCTCTAGAACCAGAAAGTAAATGTGTTAATATTAAATAGAATTTGGATAGAAAAAATTCCAGTTCATAATTTTAATCCCAACGAAGTACAAGTTCTAAATTTGGCAAAATATACTGGTTTTAATATATTCTAGTCTGAAATAGAAAGTCTCTTAAGTTTACTTTAGGAAAAAAAAAACTGCATTGCTCTCCATCAAGACCAGCATCTCACAAATCACAAAGAGGATTTTGTAACTAGGCAACCAAGGTCAGAGAGACTGTGACCAAGGTTTGGAGAACCAGCTGAACACACACACCAGGAAGAGTGAGGCTTGGAGCTGCAAGAAAGGAAATTAATGTGTTTTAAAGCACTTCTTTTTAAAACCTATCATTTCATAACACTATGAAGGTGTACAATCTGAAAAACAGCTGATAAATCTGCTCCAGATCCACATTTGAATAATAAAATTGTGTTTTATTCAAAAGATTTTTCATTATAAATACAGTCTCATCAGCCAAGAAACTGGAAAACAAACAAAAAACCCTGAAACAGACATTTTTCTAACATGGGTGATTTCACTTGAACAGTACGTGAATACTCGATTTTCCTAGGCAAGGATACATGCTCATAATGAAAGTGTAAGTTTGCCAAATCTTGTAGTCAAAAATGTTAAGATGAATGAAATGCTTTCCTGAGTTCTCATCAACTTTTCCAAGTAACTGAAATTGATGTTTGTGTTTTTTTTTTTTTTAGATTATTTATTTATTTATTTATTTATTTGAGAGAGAGAGAATGAGAGACAGAGAGCACGAGAGGGAAGAGGATCAGAGGGAGAAGCAGACCCCCCGCTGAGCAGGGAGCCCGATGCGGGACTCGATCCCGGGACTCCAGGATCATGACCTGAGCCGAAGGCAGTCGCTTAACCAACTGAGCCACCCAGGCGCCCAGATGTTTGTGTTTTTTATATTGACACGGCACATAGCATATTGATCAATACTACAAAATTATGATACCTATCAAAATTCTAGGAGTAAACAAATATGACTAATATCAAATGCTGTTACTGATTTTAAGTTGATTCTAAAGCTGTTAGGTTCAGAAGCTCAAAAATTGTCATAGGCCTATAACCCCCAGTAATCGTGTCAGAAAATTTTATTGAATATTGCGGTCATTTTGCACTGTTAGCTGTTGAAAGGTCTCATGGGGTAAGCAGTATTGTGAATGGCTTTAAAGGTTGTATGGGCCTTCTAAGATTTTCTCAGTCTCAGCTGAGTGGATTTGGTAGGCAATTTGGATACATCCGGTTATTACTCTGCTTACTTACTTTCCATTCATTTTTCCCTAAAGACACGTCCATATGTGTGAAAAGAGACACCGTTGCCTAAGGTCTGCGCCAAAATTCTCAGAGAAGCTGTTACATTATCCTGGTTGAATTGAATTAACATTTAGTTTTATGATATCATATTTAAATTCTTCCAAATTAAACCTAATTATGAAATTCCTGATGCCATTTTAGCAATATGTACCTTGTCTAGGAAATATAGTACATATTGGTCAAAGAAATTTCAAAAAATGTAGGATGTATCTGTGGAATCCAAATTTCAGATTGCTTTCACATGTTGCAAAGATACAGTAATGGCACAGATAAGCATTTTTTTAAGTCATGCACTCACCTCTAACTCTCCCTTCTCACTTCTATTTTTGCCTATTGTACATGTAACTCAGCTTCAATGAGGCCATAATTGAGTGTAATCTTGTTGTTGGTTTACAGAGAAACTTGTATATCACAGTAATGCTGTGTTTGCTGTGTTCACTGGACCTTAGTGTTATCATCTCAGTACAGATGCCTGACCCAAAACTACAAGCAGCAGTTCATGTCTTTCTATATAATACTGAGCAAATATATTTGTATGCCTATTAGTTTATAGGTGAAATCACAAGCTGCTTAGTTCAGCAGTATTTCCTGAACTTATAACCTTTCCCTCTTAGCTGACCCGCAGGAGGCAGTATGATGTTGTATTTGCAGAGACTCTAGATACATTTGAGAATTTATGCCCACTGGGAACAGTAGGAAAGTGAGATTCAGTAATTCAGGCTCTGGACAATAACTGACTATATCAGAAGAAAGTCAGACATCACATTAAGGTTCACTTACACACCGTATTATCAGCCAGATTGTTCTTAATGCATAAAACAGTTATGGTGAGAAAGCCAGATACAGAGTGAAAACTATCTATATGTATGTGTGTGGTGTTGCCTTTTTTTTTTTTTTTTTTTAACAGATTTAGTGTTATGCTGGCTATATGGACATCATTCTAAAGGTCTATTTCTGCATTTTTAAATGAAAACTTTAAAATGTTATATTGTATATACATTCTAAAGGTAAATATAAGTGTCTAGTTAATGTTTTCTTAGAAGCCAAATTTAAGTGGAAACAAAGAATGTAGCACAATTTCCAAAGAAATGATCCATAAGCCAGGGCTTATCAAGAACACTATTAAATGAGTAAGAGTTTTCCCCTGACATAATCACTACATGTTTCCATATATCTTCTAGTGATAAAAGTAAGTTTCTTTTAAAAACATCTTATTCAAAAATTATTCTTTGGACTGGTGAAAATTTCATTGAATATTATTTTATATGAGGATCATTAGTTGAAAAATTATCATTTAGTAACTTACAAATTTTTTAGATTTGATTAATATGTAAATATATCATCTTTAAACATGTCTATCATATCTATTTTTATCTTGCCATAAACATGAATGTGTTTCCAAACAGATTAACCATAAGGTTTTCATATATTTCCAATTTTCACAATAAATGACATCTGTGAGCCAGATGGAATTAACAAAAAAGACCCTTTTACTTCCTGTGTTGCTCAAGAGAAAATAATACTGATCATTTTGACCTCAAAAGAACCACAATTTTATAATCTTCAGATTATACCATTTTCCACATTTGTTCCTAGAACAAAATGATTTCCACATTTACAACTTTTTCAACTGATTTTGTCTTGTTCTTGGAAGAATTTATATTTTCTTTTAAAAAAACATACCCATAGAAAGTTAGAAAACTTCCATATCAATGTAATAATAAACTCCCGGGGCTTCCACTACAAAACTAGCTTTGTTACTTTTATTTTATTATAACTTTAGCAGACAAATGACGGAAAGATAAAGCAAATATTAGCTCAAATTTTAAATTAAATATTGATATATCCATTTAACAGTCAGATGCAAAGCTTTAAAAGTTATTTGCTAGGATATCTAAAATCGTGTAAGTTTTATACTAGAAAAACAAAAAGGCAAAATTCACAATTTCAGGTCAGTGCATTTGGTAAAATAACTTTTAGTACAAGTAATTTGACTAACACATTTAGTATTTCATTTTGTTTGTCTTGTTCTAGGCATGGCAAAGCAAATGGACAACTGATACAGGAACACATTTGCTGAAGACATTGCAAAATAAAGCAACAATAGAAAACAAAGACAAAATTTGTAATTGTAAAGAAGGAACTTATTTAAAAATTCCTTGCATTTGCAAGTGGAGGAAAGTGAGAAAATGTTTGAAAAAAATATTTGTTTATGGGATCTGGGGCTTTTCTGGATGCAGTTTTTATTTTAGTACTGAATGCTTCATGTTTTCAAGTCAAATTTCCCATTAGGCTAGAATCTACCAATGCAAAAATAATGCTCCAGTCATTTCTGTATCCTGAGAAGTTAGCAGAATGCTTGAAATTCAGTATGGAAACAATGCAAATTTAATAAATGAACTACTTTCATCAGTTCAGTCAACAACCACCTATAAATATTCCTCATGTCCTATTATTGAAAATAAAGGGATAAATTTTAAATAATAGAAATAAACAATTCTTTGTCAAAAATATATGTAGTTGCTGTTTGTCTTACCTAGTCTATTCTGAAAATGTTAAAGAATTATTATTAAATGTTTTAGTTTCATTTATAAGCAAAATTACAAGGAAATCCGTCTGTCCCTCCCACAGTTCTTTGGTATTGTTATTTATACACATGCTAGTTTTTTTTTTTTTAAAGATTTTGTTTATTTATTTGAGAGAGAGAATGAGAGAGAGAGAGCATGGGGGGGAGGGTCAGAGGGAGAAGCAGACTCCCTGCAGAGCAGGGAGCCCGATGCAGGACTCGATCCTGGGACTCCAGGATCATGACCTGAGCCAAAGGCAGTCGCTTAACCAACTGAGCCACCCAGGTGCCCCACATGCTAGTTTTTTTAAGCTGAAGAAATTTTGCGAGGAATTGTTAGTGGTATCATTAATCTACGTGCAAAATACTATGATATAATTAATAGTCTTTTGGGTAAAGAAGAAATATGGGGACCATATAATTAACAATCTTATTGCCAACTTTACAAAGATAAAATGACATGTTAAAATTTTAGTTCCACTTTAGTCTTATTTTGTGCATAATATTTAAATAAATACTTGAGAGTAGAAATTGTTTCATTATTAGAAGGAAAATGTTAATGTCTTTACTAAGACTTAAGTCATTTCCAAATTTAATGATCAAATTTATTAAATAGAATCTTCAGAGGCCTTGTACAAACATTTATTACCAACCATGATCATAAATTCCAATCGGTCTTGAGTTGTGTAATAGTGTGTTTGTGTTTGTGTGTGTGTGTGTGTGTGTGTGTGTGGTAGTATCTATTTATCTATCAATCTATCCTGTCTTCTGTCTATTCATCTTTTAATAATACTGACAGTCATAAATATATACTGTTCTTCATAGAAACTTAAACACTATGAAACTTAATACCCCACATAGGGTATCAAATTATCAATATATTTCCTTAACTTGTTACTGTTTCTTTTCATAAGATTCATGAAAAAAATTAATTATATTGTTCCAACAATACTTGAAACTTTGGTTATTTTTTGATACATATTATATTTATAAATAAATACGTATAAACACATGTACATATACACTAAGGATATATTATCACCACTAGACAAAAATAAGAAGCAATAAAATAAAAGGAATTGCTTAGATCCAGAAATGTACCCATATCTTCACGTGTGAATTCAAAATCATGTTTTCCAGATCTAGTCTTTCCTGTTTTAAATGTTTGTCCGTCGGTTAAGCAAACAAAGTAACAAAATGTGTAGCAGTATTGGAATAGGCATATTGGAATTAAAATTTAGCAATCTGCATATCTAGGACAGTATTATTTCTAATTATTACAAGGTATATGGAGCACAAATGAATAGATAGGTGTGATTAAATGAAAAACAATATATGGTTTCACATCTTGAAGGACAGATAGTAGGTGGCCTTAAATATTGAAAGATTCCTTTTAAATCACACAATTTTAATGTCTGTCCTGAAATTGCTGCCGGTCTTTTATTTTCAAGGGTTAATTTCCACTCTTCACAACAGTTCTTTCAAAACCTTTCCATAAATGAAGACCATCCGCATGGTGTCAAGCTGTACATACAGTCTGCAATATTTTGAATGTTTATCTCCTCTCCTATTTTTTTTCCAATTTCTGTGTTGGTTTAATTTTTCAATAGAGTTGTACTATGGTATTCTGACAAAACAGCACTGACCTGCTGTCTAACTCGTGCAGCTTGATTGTTTCCAGAAGTGTAGACATGTGATTTCATTTCCGCTCCCTATGTTTTGTTTTGTTTTTTTCCTTTTTTGTTATAACAACTTCATGGTGAGTGAGTTTGGGATGCATTTGATATTCCCTATAATGAAATTGAAAAAAAAAAAAAAAACAACGCAAAAGGAGATACTAAGAAATAGGGAAGACAGCTATAGATGATGAGGTGTCGTTCTCTATCTTCTTTAAAAATGTTATTTATTTTCATTGTGTAATGGTCCCAAGAGTGATTTGAATATTTGGATCAGATTCCAGAAAATGCCCTTGTGGCAGTATTACCTCCAATTTACAGAGAGGAACGTGATAACTCCATACATTTCATAATTTTTGTTCATGCCATATTAAAATATTTGTAATGTTTGTTTTATTTATTGAAGTTCTCAGTACAGTAGGACCTTACATTTAGCAATTTCTAATATGAAGGGTTCCTACTCAAACAAAAAGAACAATGCAAAAATTGAGCTTTTTGCAAATCTTTAAACATAAATGAGTAATAGACCTAAGATGTCCATATGGTTTAAATTTCATTAGATTAGTCTCTGCTTGTTCAAACATGTAGATCAGAAATCAAGGATTGGCAAACGTTTTTTCTTAAAGGGACAGAGAGTAAATATTTCAGGATTGTTGCCATTATTGTCTTGGTCACAACTACTCACATAGTCCATTGTAATGTGAAAGCCACTATTGACGATATGTAAATGAAGAGGTGTGACTCTGTCCTAACAAAACTTTATTTATAAAAACAAGGTCCCCACTGTAGTTTGCAGACCCTTGATGTAGATAATTGTTCAGTATTATTAGGTACATAAAAATTAATGTTTTTATTGACCTTAGCAATATTTCTGAGGATTAAAAACAGTTTTAATAGATGGGTGAAAGAGTGGGAGGTAAGTTGAGACATGATTCTGACCTGGACTCAAAATAATAAAAAGGCAATATTTAAACAATGATAGTTTGTGTCCATGTGCCCTCAATTAAAGAAATGTTATTCGTGATAAAAATCTTCCAATTTTAAGTCTATGATTTATTAAAAAAATGTATTTTATTTACTATATACTTGTTTGATATGGCCTCAGAAGGTAAAAATAAGGGATCAAGAAAATAACCACAAGCTCATTCAGTTCTCAAATATTTCTTGCTTTGTACAAATTGGGAGAGAAGACTACCCTGATAAATGTTCCTTTCTACAATTGTAGGGTGCAAGGTTATACATCTAAATTAGATCAAACATGTTTAGCATAATATTAAATCTTATAGGGCGCCTGGGTGGCTCAGATGGTTAAGCATCTGCCTTCGGCTCAGGTCATGATGTCAGGGTCCTGGGATCGAGTCCCGCATCGGGCTCCCTGCTCCTTGGGAGCCTGCTTCTCGCTCTGCCTCTCTCTCTCTCTCATGAATAAATAAATAAAATCTTTAAAAAATATATTAAATCTTATATATTCTAATTGATTTTTTTGTCTACATATCCTATCAATAACTGATAAGGTACGTTGAAATTTCCCACTCTGATTTTAGAAATGTCTATTTCTCCTTTTAGTTTTGTAAATTTTTGCTTTATATATTTTGAGGTTGGTTACTAGGTACACATAAATTTAGAATTGTTATAAATGTCTCTCTTAAAACTTGGGGTTCACAGTGTTTCATGCATCTGTAACTTAAATTCCATCACTGATTTTAGAGAATTGTCTTAACACTTCAAATATGTGTTTCACATCATATCCTTCTAGGACTCTAAATGAAATGTTACATTAAATTTGGTGGCTAATCTTCGACAAAGCAGGAAAGAATGTCCAGTGGCAAAAAGACAGTGTCTTCAACAAATGGTGTTGGGAAAATTGGACAGTCACATGCAGAAGAATGAAACTGGACCATTTCCTTACACCACACACAAAAATAGACTCCAAATGGTTGAAAGACCTCAATGTGAGACAGGAGTCCATCAAAATCCTAAAGGAGAACACAGGCAGCAACCTCTTCAACCTCAGCCGCAGCAACTTCTTCCTAGAAACATCACCAAAGGCAAGGGAGGCAAGGGCAAAAATGAACTATTGGGACTTCATCAAGATAAAAAACTTCTGCACAGCAAAAGAAACAGTCAACAAAACCAAAAGGCAACCTACAGAATAGGAGAAGATGTTTGCAAATGATGTATCAGATAAAGGGCTAGTATCCAAAATCTATAAAGAACTTGTCAAACTCAACACCGAAAGAACAAAGAATCCAGTCAAGAAATGGGCAGAAGACATGAACAGACATTTTTCCAAAGAAGACATCCAAATGGCCAACAGACACATGAAAAAGTGCTCAATATCGCTCGGCATCAAGGAAATCCAAATCAAAACCTCAATGAGATACCACCTCACACCAGTCAGAATGGCTAAAATTAACAAGTCAGGAAATGACAGATGTTGGCAGGGATGCGGAGAAAGGGGAACCCTCCTACACTGTTGGTGTGAATGCAAACTGGTGCAGCCACTCTGGAAAACAGTATGGAGGTTCCTCAAAAAGTTGAAAATAGAGCTACCCTATGACCCAGCAATTGCATTACTGCATATTTACCCCAAAGACACAAGTGTAGTGATCTGAAGGGGTACGTGCACCCCGATGTTTATAGCAGCAATGTCCACAATAGCCAAAATATGGAAAGAGCTAAGATATCCATTGACAGATGAATGGTTAAAGAAGAGGTGGTATATATACACATATATATATATATATATATATATATATGTATATATACAATGGAATATTATGCAGCCATCAAAAGGAATGAAATCTTGCCATTTGCGACAATGTGGATGGAACTGGAGGGTATTATGCTGAGCAAAATAAGTCAATCAGAGAAAGGCATGTATCTTATGATCTCACTGATATGGGGAATTCTTAATCTCAGGAAACAAACTGAGGGTTGTTGTAGTGGTTGGGGGTGGGAGGGATGGGGTGGCTAGGTGATAGACATTGGGGAGGGTATGTGCTATGGTGAGCGCTGTGGGTTGTGTAAGGCTGTTGAATCACAGACCTGTACCTCTGAAACAATAATACATTATATATTAAAAAAAAGATGATAGCAGGAAGGGAAAAATGAAGGGGGGAATTGGAGGGGGAGATGAACCATGAGCAACTATGGACTCTGAGAAACAAACTGAGAGTTCTAGAGGGGAGGGTAGTGGGGGGATGCGTTAGCCTGGTGATGGGTATTAAAGAGGGCACATACTGAATGGAGCACTGGGTATTATATTCAAACAATGACTCATGGAACACTACATCAAAAACTAATGATGTCTGTATGGTGATTAACATAACATAATAAAATAAAAAATAAATTAAAAAAATAAACTTTGTGGCAAATACCATATGCCCCCTACTGTGCTTTTTTTATTTTTATTTTTTAGATATGCCACCTTTTTCTTTCATTTCATTCTTTAATCTCTGTGCTATCTGTTCAGTTATTAACTTCAGTTATGTTATTCTTCAGTTCCAGAATTTTGGTGTGATATATTTATAGATGCTAGTTCCCTGATGAAATTTTCTGTTCTTTTTTTTCTTTTAATAACTTGAACATTAAATCACAATTATTTTAAAGTCTCCTTTAGACAACTTCAATATATGGCTTTCTTGTATTTTTCTTTCTATTTTCTATATTTCATCTTGATTTTTGTCAGCAATTGCACACTTTTTTGCTAGATTAATTTTGTTCAAATGCCACACATTATAAATGAAAAATTTTAGACTTAATTTGAAGCTCCTTAATTTATACTCCCTTTGAGCTTTTGGTTTAATTTCTGACAGTTTAATTAAGGGAAGAAAAACTAAATCTAATCAGTGATTGAGATCATTTAAAGCTGTGATTCAGTACCTGTGAGGAATTTTATTTCCTGTAAACCCTTACTGGACGTGGTCTTTGGGGTTCTCAGATTTCAGAGGAAGGGTTGGTCGGAAACAAATTTCTTTGCTATAGCTGGAGAGGAGCCTAGAGACTCCTCTGTTCATTGAACTGTGTCCTATGTTATCCAAAGACATAGAAACATCATTTTGCATTATAGTCATCTTATATCCTTGCTAACACTTGGTAATGTAAATCTTTTTAATTTGTCCCATTATAGTTTATGTGAAGTGGTATCTAATTGTGTTTTAGCTTTGGATTTCCCTGGTAGTTAGTGACATAGTACATCTTCTCATGCACTGATTGACCATTAGTATACTTCTTTGGTGAAGCATCTATTGACATCTTTGTAGCATCGTTGGCTTCTCATTGAGGTATGATTGTTCTTTATATTATCTGCATATACTTCTTTTATCAGAAATATTTATTGCAAATAGCATGCCTCATTTTGTGCCTTGATTTTTTTAATTTTCTTAATGGTGACTTTTAATGAAGTAATGCTTTGAATTTTGAGAAAATTCTATTCATTTTCTAAAGGCTCATGATTTGGTGTCCTATTTTAGAAATCATTCCTTATTCCAAAGTATTAAACATTTTCTATTATGTTTTCTTCTAGAAGTTTTATATTATTAACTTTTACTTTTAGATCGTGATCCATTTTGTTTTGATTTATATATTTTCTGTGAGATGTGTGTTGATGTTTACTTTTCTCTCATATAGTTGTTCCATCACCATATATGTTGGAAGACTTTTTTTCCCCCTATTGAACAGCTTAGAACTTTTATTAAAAAGCAACTGATAATATATGTGTAGGTCTATTGGCTGACTCTCTATTCTATTCCATTGCTCTATATGTTTTTCCTTCTATTAATACCATCCTTTTGATTACTACAGCTTTATAAACCTTGAAATCAGGTGGTGTAAGTTCTCCAAATTTGCTCTTGTTTTTAAAATTACTTTTGTTGTTCTACGTTAGTTTCATTCTTATACAAATATTCAATCCTGCTTCCTTTCTCTGCCACAAGGGTTGATCCTGTGCCACAAGGGTTGATCCTGAGTCCTCCCACATAAACTCAAAGACTCAGAATCTCTTCCCTAGGCACCTTGACTTGCAACACTTCTATTTTATAGGTGGTAAATTTGAGTTTCTTTGAAAATAAGTAGAAATTAATGTCACAATATAGCACATGGCAGAGACATTTTTAGACCCATTTGTTTTTAACTGAGAGACTCCAGGGCCATTAAGCATTTGTTTTTCCTTCCAGAACCCTAATCCAGATAATCATTCTCTCTTTCCAGAATATCTTAATAGCCTCCTGACTTGTATTCTTTATCACTCCTGCTCCATCTAATCTATTCTACATTGTAATCTATAATACTGTCAGATGTTTACCGTGTTTATAGAAATCATATCTTTCCACACTCCTACTAAATGCCCTAAGTGGCCCATTTCACAAAGAAAAAGAAATTCCAAACCCCTTTTGGTGCTAAAGAAGCAATGCATGATCTTTCTCCTTCCTACATCTCCAGTCTCACATCCATCTACTCTCTTCCTTACTTTTTATGTTCTGACTTTAATGACTTTCCTTCAGTTTCTGGAATTCAATAAATCCCATAGAAGGCTGTTGCATATGGTGTTTTTCTTCTCATGGCTAGTCCCTCCTTATCTTTCAAATTTCAGTTGAAGTATTCTTTCTTGAACGAAATGTAGGTGCTGTGTTGTTCTCAATCCCAAAGCTTGTATGTTTCTTTCACAATTCATATTTTTAAAAGTATTTGACTATTTATTTTGACTTTCTCTTGTACAAGGAAAGATTTGTCTACCTTGTTGCATTGTTTCTGCATATGCAGTGGTTTACAGAACATCTTGAAGATAGCAGTGTTAATATGTGTTGAATTAAATAAAAACTTCTGATGCCTGCTGGAATTCCTTCTTCTCCCACTTTCTTCTAAGACAACCATTTTTCTAAGCTTATTTACTTGGCTCAGGCTTCTTTGTACTTTGCCAAAAAAATAGGTTTGGCCACTTTTGATCACTTTTTAGAGTTATCCTCTTTTCTTCTCTGAGTCCCTACTTTTTAGTTCTGCTACTTATCCAATAACTTCAAGATTGTTATTCCCCTAGCTTTTTATTTTGTGATCCCTTAAATGTGGGTATGTCCTACAATTTTATTCTTTGGGCAAATCTATGGATTTTAGCTATTGTCAATGTCCAATCTTCGCAGACACAGTATCTTAAACTCTGTGGGTGACTGTGACAAAATACTACATATTGGGTGGCTTAAACAACAGACATTTATCTCTTGCAGTTCTAGAGGCTGGGAAGTCCCATGTTCTAGGTGCCAGCAAATTTGGTTCTTGGTGAGGGTCTTCTTCCTGGCTTGCAGATGGTTGCCTTCTTGTTATAGCCTCACATGGCAAAGAGAGGAGGCCTTAGAGTCACTATTATAATGGCAATAATTGCCTCATGGGGACTCCACTCTCATCTAAACCTAATTCCCAAGGGCCCCATTCCTGATACCATCACATCGGGGCTATGACTTCAACATACGAATTTGGCAGGGGTGAGTGGGTAAGGACATAAACACTCAGCCCAGAATATCGAGGTTGAAGGTTTCATTTCCACCTGCCATTCAGACATCTCTACCAGGACCTGATGGACAATTAAAACTCAATGTGATGTAAACCAAATACTGCAGGGTTTTTTTTTTTTTTCTATTTTCATTTTTAACTTACAACATTCCAGGATCTATGATCAGTGGTTGACATTAAGTAGATTCAGCTACTAATTATTTTAAAAATGGATAAAATTATCTTATGTGTCAAACAGTTCCTCAACTCCTCCACTTCTTTAAATATGATTCCCTCACTTAGAAACTTTGGGGTCATCTTTGTCTATTTGTGCTTCTCTTTATATATAAAATTCACTTGAGCAATATTTTGTTAATTCTATGAATTTAACTTGGAAGCACTCACAGCTATATATTTCTATATCTCCTCCTCCATATTTCAGACTAAATCAAGCCTATTTTAATAAATCCTCTTCCTTCATTCCTCTCTCCACTCAGACACATGGTACATTATGTGAGATTAGATGTAGGATAGCTCGTATCAAAACAGTCCCCAACTCACAAATGAACAAGCACTCTCAATTGCCTTTCTTTTTTTTTAATCATGTTAATCACCATACATTACATCATTAGTTTTTGATGTAGTGTTCCATGATTCATTGTTTGCGTATAACACCCAGTGCTCCATTCAGTATGTGCCCTCTTTAATACCCATCACCAGGCTAACCCATTCCTCCACCCCCCTCCCCTCTAGAACCCTCAGTTTGTTTCTCAGAGTCCATAGTCTCTCATGGTTCGTCTCCCCCTCCAATTTCCCCCCCTTCATTTTTCCCTTCCTACTATCTTCTTTTTTTTTTTTTTCAACATATAATGTATTATTTGTTTCAGAGGTCCAAGTCTGTGATTCAACAGCCTCACACAACTCACAGCGCTCACCATAGCACATACCCTCCCCAGTGTCTATCACCTAGCCACCCCATCCCTCCCACCCCCACCACTCCAGCAACCCTCAGTTTGTTTCCTGAGATTAAGAATTCCCCATATCAGTGAGATCATAAGACACATGTCTTTCTCTGATTGACTTATTTTGCTCAACATAATACCCTCCAGTTCCATCCACGTCATCACAAATGGCAAGATTTCAGGGTTTTTGATGGCTGCATAATATTCCATTGTATATATACACCACATCTTCTTTATCTATTCATCTGTCGATGACATCTCAATTGCCTTTCAAAGGAGTAGGGCAAGTTTTGCCCTCCCACAAATCTCCTCCAACTCCATGAAACCCCAGCAAAAATTACTTTCCCTGTTCAGTGTCTATGTCTTCTGTTTTTCATATCTGAACATTTGATTGTGTTATTCTTTCTTTTCAAAAATATTTATTTTCTTCTTATCTATAGACCTTGACATGCCACCCATCACTAAAGGCTGCAATCAAATACCATACCACCCAAGGCTGTTTCTGATACTCGGAAACTGTAGAGGTGTCTATTGCTCTGATAAATCCTCCAACACTTGGCTCCTGTCTGACTAATGGTACTAATCATGTATAAAGTTTACTTTTTTTTTAAATTTTTTCCTATTTATTTATTTATTTATTTATTTTGATGTAGTGTTCATTGATTATTTGCGTATAACACCCAGTGCTCCATTCAGTATGTGCTCTCTTTAATACCCATCACCAGGCTAAGCCATCCCCCCAACCCCCTCCCCACTAGAACCCTCAGTTTGTTTCTCAGACATATAAGGCTTAGTACACTTTTTAGCAAAGTTAAAAATAACAATGTGTTTTCTCCCCCATCCTTAAATCACAGCTCTTGAGAGCAAGGACTGACTTGTTCATCTTGTTAGATGTCACATGCACACAATGCTAAGAATACTCCATGTGATGTCTTTGACTGATGAAAATAGATGGGTAAATAGCCAATTCCTATCAAGTGAATTTGATTTGATTTTTTTCTTCAACCAATCATAGTTTTCCATGCTATGAAGAAATAAATAGATGGAACTAACTCGGGAAATACTTACGCTACTTGTGGCAACTGAAAAAATTTTAATCTGTGGGTAAAAGGAGAAGGTAATATTCCTTATTTTGTTTTAGATTTAAAAACATTACTTCCACATGAGACTGCATAAAGACCCAAAACTGCTTTAGCAGAAGCATGAAGACACTAGTTTACAACCCAAGGGATTCCCCTCCCTCAAATAGAGTAAGCTTCAAACAGATAAAAGGGATGAGGGTAAGGTAACATTGCCCACAGAGGGTTGACTGATCTGTTTGTTTCTTGAGAGGCAGTAAGGCAGATAGCTAAATTTTTCTACCATCATTTAACTTATTTAAACTTTTACATGAAATAAATGTTGTAAGGAAATGTTTTGTACTGAGCATCTCAACAAGCCAATTTTCCTACTAAACAAAGAGTTCACACAAATTAATTAAAATACTCATGATGTTTCCATATATAAAGTGGTATTTATTAAATAGACTAAAAATTGAAGAAGGCATTCATAAATAAAATCTCATTTTCATTAGAAATTGTGAAAAGTAAATTCAGTCATTGATTAAACTGATATTATTGAATATGATATATGTTATATGATGATTACTGTGCCATGGATAAAATATTAAGCAAGCCAACAATATAATATCCCTGTCCTCATACATAATGTATTTTAATGCAAATGAATGAATTTTTAAAAATTAAATACTTACAGAATTTTATAACGACAAACTATAAAATACAAGCTGTGGGATATAACATGCTGGGATAGCATAAAACAGGGAATAAGCTATAGTCTAGATGGCCTGGGGAGGCATCCTAATGAAATGATATTTAAATTCAAAGGTGAAATATGAGGAGTTATTTAGGTAAATAGGGGTAAACATCCCATACCAACTAACTAACAAGACAAAAGATATATAATATATATATGTATATATATATATATTTATCATCCAGTCTTGTCTATAATTATAGAGAAGGAAAAAAACAGCCCAATAATGGATGAATGATTAAGTAAGTTATGATACAGCCAATGAAATATTGTGAAGTTATTAAAATAATTGTGAAGTTTGTATTGATCCCATGAGTATCTTGAGTCAAAAAATGATTCAAATTATACATATAAATATAATTTTATATAAGTACATATTTGTGTATATGTGAAACAAACAAGCACACTAAAAACAAACCAACAATGAGAACAACAAAAAACACCTTATATCTTTGGAGAATTGAGTATTTATGAAGACACCATTTTAATTTTTTTCTTCAGTTTCTCGATACCATTGGTCTTCTACAGACTGCTGTTCAGTGTTGTCTTTCTGCCTGCTAAATCCATGCTTTCCCCTTCTGTCTGAGCAAGTTAGGCCATTTCCTTAGCTCTGTCGTGGGTTAGTGCAGGTATATGACTGAGTGTTAGGCATCACCCTATGAGTGGAGAGGATTGTTGCCTTTCAGGTCTCCCCTATCCAAGACCTCCGCAGGCTCCTCCAAGAAGCAGGTGTCCACGTGGGACTGAATATACAAGAAATGTATTAGAGGAAATGTCTGCAAGGGAAAATGGGGAAGGAGATGTATGTGTGTGAAAAAGCTTTCCAGGCCTGAGTCATGCTGTGGAGAGAGAAAGGAAGGAAAGTTGGGTCAGAAACATCTTTAGGTACAGTTCAATCCTGGGAAAGTTTCTACAAGGCCGGGGGGAAAACTTAAACTGAAAATGCCTGTCCGAGGAGTCCGGCATCTCCCAGGAATGTGTCTGCTTTACTCTCCCTGATGCCTGGGGACAGGCTAGAGGAAGTATGGTTTTGTCAAGTGGTGGTAGACCCAGAGGTACAGCAGCTGGGACTGCTGTCATGGATACTCCTTGCAGTAGGAGACTGGAAAGGTGACTTTACTTGGCTGCCACATTCTATTCCTTTCACTGCTCCACACACGGTCAGGAAACTCTTCTCTGTTTCTATGGGCCACTCCTCCTATGGAGAAACTCAGAAGGAGGTTGGTGGGACAAACTATAGCCCCCAAGCTGCAGGTGTCTCAGGGTCATAATTGGAACCCATTCCCTCCTTATTCCAGATACCCATACTAAATTACCCTTAAGCCTCAACTCTCACCCTGGCAATTCTTGGTGGCTTAACTGGTAATGTGACTCAAACCTTCATTCCTGAGGAGTCTGCATTCTTGGCAGTCAAACCTTTCTCAGGCCAGAGTTGTGGCAGCTGTCCATCCGCAGTTACAGTGGGGTTTGACATGGGCACCAGAATGGATCACCTAGGTTCCAAATTCCTCCCTGCCCCTATAAAGTACTGAAGTATCCCTACTTTGAATTGAAGTCAATTACTGCTGCCAGTCTGGCGGTACCTTTCTTGTCTGGTGGCCCCTTGATGTAAGGAGTCTAAAATGTTCTGGTCCCTTGATGTAAGGAGTCTAAAATGCTCTGTAGTATGTATTTAAATAGAATCCTATTGTTTCCCCTGACAAAAGTGCACTCCCATTGGAGACCAAATCCTGTAACCCTGCAGAATCTAAATTGGGGAAACTAGAAGCACAGAACCACCCCCTCATCCCACCATGGGTCTTTGGGAATCATGATGTATTAGTCAGAGCTCTCAGAGAAACAGAACCATACAGAGAGAGTTTTATTTTAAGGAATTGACTCATGCAACCGTGGAGACATGGTGAGTACAAAATGTGATGAGGTAGGCTGACAGGATGGAGACCCAGAGAAGAATTGCTATTTGAGTCCAAAGGCAGTCTGCTGCAGAATTCCCTTTTGCTTGGGAAAGGTCAGTCTTTGTTTGTTCTTAAGGCCTTCAACTGATTGGATGAGGTGTACCCACATTATGGAGGTAATCTACTTTACTCAAAGTCTGTGGATTTAAATGTAATGTCATCTAAAAAAGCACCTTCACAGGCACACCCACAATAATGTTTGACAAAATATCTGGGCACCACAGCCCAGCCAAGGTGACACATAAAATTAATCACTGAAGACAGCAGTTGGGCTAGTCCTGTTTCTGAGTTCTTGGGCCCATATATTCTTCCTATTGGAGATACAATATCACCTCAAGGTCTCTAAATTAATGCATATGCTGTATCCTGAAGATGGGAGCATTTTTTTTTTTTTCAGAGTGTTGCCTTTGAGCTTGTGCTTCAGCTGTGTTTTAGAAGGCTATTGTAGCATTCTATAAGGCCAACTTCCTCGAGATAATGCAGTTTGTAATATAACCGGTGGATCATATGGCCATGGGCCCACTACCACACTTCTTGTCTTTAAGATGTGATATAAAATTTTCACTTTTTCATGCCCATTCCACATATGAATTCACATGTCTCTACCCTAGCCCCACTTATCTTTGCTCCTTCTATGCTTTTTCTTTTAGGTCTCAACCAGATGCCCAGGACAATTGTCACTGACTGACCAGTAATCTCACCTTGGGTCATTTTTCTCCACATTAAATGGATGACCAAGTGTACCAATCATAGATTGACCCATTAGATATATTGCACCTACCCACTCTTTTCCAAAGTAGTCCCTACATGTGGCGAGAATGCAGTCACTATCCATTTCTAGCTTAAGTCCACACACTGAGCTAACCCATCAGTAAATCAAGCTCTGTCCTTCTCTTTGTTCTTTTTCAATGGGTTGTATAGAATTCCTCAATCCCATGTAGTCATAAACGTGAGATATGGGGAGGTGTTATTACAACTGATGTGAATGACATGGAGTCTGGGCTACCTGCTTACGCAACTTACTTGTGTTTTCTTTCCCTGCTCAGGCTTGATCTCAAGCATACAAAACCCTGGGCTTCATCTGGCATTATGACTTGGCCTGTCCAACAGACCCCAACTTGCATCGGGCTGTTCCAGATATATGGATATATGGTAACCCATGGTCCAAGTATTCTCTCTTTAGTGCTTAGTGACATGTCAGAAGCTCTTCAATAAAAGACATATACTTCTCTGCTTTAGATGGCAGTCTTACTCCTGAATGATGTAAGGCACCCTATAATCCTTCCACTGGATTCTGCCGTAAGAGCCATCTTCCAACTTTTCCCACCCAATATCATAAAGTCTACCTTATTATAGGGGCCAAGTGACAGAGTAACTTGCAGTCTGGCACTGTTGCAGAACTCTTTCCTGCTCCAGGCCTGATCCAAAGCTAGCTAACTCCTGCAACACCAGAATTACAAAACACAGCAATGGTCCTAGGTGTAGAATGTGTTGCCTCCAGAACCCCAAATGACCTACCAGACACTATGCTTCCTTATTTGTAGCAGAGGATAAAAGAAGCAATCATTTTTTTCTTTTATTTTGAGGAAAGATCTTGGCATATACCTGATTATAAAATCTTTTTTATTATTATTATTAAGTTCAATTAGCCAACATATAGTACATCATTAGTTTTGATTATAAAACCTTCATGGAAAAAAAGTTTCCTTGATATTTGTAGGATTTATCTCCTACCTCTAGAGAGCATGTGTCTTACCAGTGCCTCCAGAATACTAGCCACCTTTTGCTTATTCTCCAACCAGCATGAAGTCCTAAATGTTATGAATCAGTGTAGTGTTCTTAGGGATAACTAGTTGGTCCAATTTCTTTGGAGTTTATTATGACACAGGGCAAGATAATTAACTTAGTCCTGAGAACAAATTTTAAATTGAATATTCTTGTCCTTTCCAGTGAATGCAAACTCTTTCTGATCTTCCAAACTGATTGGATTTGAAAAAATCTACTTATTTGATTAGCGGCTCAAGAGCATGTATGAGGTTTTATTAATCTACTCTAGCAATGATGCATACAACATAGTGGTTGTGACTGGGACCTGTGTAAGCCTGTGATAGTCTACAGATATTTTTTCAGAATCTACCTGGTTTCTGCAGGGGTCAGATTGGTGAACTAAACAGAGATATGATAATGACTACCACCCCTACAATCCTTTAGCTCTTTAATCATCATCATCTCCGTTATCCCCTAGCCCTTAATAAAAGACTCTTGTGATTTAAAATTTTGGCTATTGAGGAAGAGGTGACAGAGGTTTCCACCTGGCCTTGCCTGCTATAAACACTTTTACTCCACAGACCAGCCCTAAATGGGGATTATTTCAACTGCTAACTGTATCAATTCCAATTATACACTTGGGATCTGGTGAAATTACCACTAGATGGGGTCTGTGGGGCCAGTAGTTCCATTTTAAAGCAAACTTTATCCTGGGCTCCATTTATTACCTGGCACCTGTAATTGCCTACTGTAACAGGGAGACTTGATAGCAATTTAGGTCCCTGTGTGTATCACTGTCAACTCAGACCCTGTGCTCAACGATCCTAGAAATGTGTGGGTATTCTGCTTTTCCCAGTGTACTCATCAGAATAAATGGCCACAGGTCCTCCTGGGGAAGGACCAGGGTAATCATTACAGTGTGTACCTGTCTGAGTAGAGAGAATCCTTCCCTCCTAACACCAGGCCACTTCTTCAATGAGTAATTTCTGGATTTGAAAATTGGTTCAAGTTTGAGAATTGAGCAAGCAAATATGACTTTGTGTTGGGACAGCTGCCTTCATTCTCCTATTTCTTCATTCTGAAAACTTTTTCTGGTTGTGAAAGTTAAGCAACATCCTGACTACCTGTCTATTTGCCTCTTGGGATGTTATTGTCGATGAGCTATCTCTAAACACCCTGCTGACCAATCCTTTTCGGCTGCTCCTCCAACCTGAAATTATATAATAATCTGGCCTCTTGATTTGTAACAGGTAAGTTCTACCATCTGACCTCTATTACTTCATGGCACATTGTCATCGGGGATATTAAAGGGCCAGCTCTGTGACTGCAGACAAGGGCTGCTCCTGAACTTTTTCTAACCTCTCACCAGCACATTCCTGAGACCTCAGAAAATGGTCTGTTTGGGGGACCTCACATAAAACATAACCTGGTGACTCTTTTGGCGTCACATAATATATCCATTCCAGCATGCCACTTTACTTGGTCTCCATATTCCTTCCTCTACTGTCAGTCTAGGCAGCTTGAGCATTTCCACTTTGCTCAGCATTGGTCACAGCCCCCTTTTAGGCCTCTCTGAGTCACTGTAGTTATCAGTAATGCATCTCATTCCCCAAGGTCCTCGTTAAGGTGTTAAATCCCTGTATCTTTTAGAATGCTTGCCAATAGTGAAATATTACAAATATTTCAAGTCAGTAAAATATTGCCTATCCAGTGGTATCTACTAGTCCCCTTGATCAAGTTCCCTTAAAATCCAATCCTAGGGCGCCTGGGTGGCTCAGTTGGTTAAGCGACTGCCTTCGTCTCAGGTCATGATCCTGGAGTCCCGGGATCGAGTCCCATATCGGGCTCCTTGCTCAGCAGGGGGTCTGCTTCTCCCTCTGACCCTCCCCCCTCTCATGTGCTCTCTCATTCTCTCTCTCAAATAAATAAATAAAATCTTTAAAAAAAAAAAATCCAATCCTAAAGACAGTCTTTGGCTCATGTTACTGGTATGTAAGCGATTGTTACGTTTCCTTGCATGAACTATTCCTTTCCTCCCTCCTTGGCCTGGCATTTCCCCAGCCCAGTAATCCTGTGATTGAACCCTGTATTTGGCTTGGTAGCTGGGAGATGAGTTCGGGGTGGCGGGGTGTCCATGAGAGAAGCCCCTGAGTCCTCACAGGAGATGGGCCTCTTCAGCATCTTCCAGCAAGGCAGCTCGCTCTTGCTAAGGAAAAGTAGGCAAAGTGTGACCTTGGAGGATTTGGAGCAGGAAGATGTGCAGAGGTAACGCTTTGGGAGGAGCCAATTCAGAAATCCTCACCTCAAGCATGTTCCAGGGCTCCAACCGGAGCCCTGATTTTAGCTTGGCGTACCCACCCACTCAGCCGGGCAGTGAAGCGTGTCTGGAACTCTGAAGCTTCAAATATGACACCTTCCGTTGGTCGCTTAGCTCTGTCTGCTCTTTCACTACAGAGTAAGAGGCTCAGAGAGCTACCATAGAGCCCTGTGGCTCTTCACACGTCATCTTTAAGCCCTGAATTTCACATTAGCCTTTTGCGAGGCAGTAATTCCACTTTGCAGTAATAAGCTCCGATGCCTTCTAAGCATTGTTGCTCCAATATTTTTCAAATGCCTGATTTATTAAATCTATAAAAGAATTTCTCTCTCCAGGGGTATTTTCCCAGGTCACCTCTGTGAAATCATCAGTGCTTGAAGTGGATCACGTGGGTGCAACTCTCTGTGCCCTGCATTCTTCAGAATAGCATCCTCCTTGACTGACAGTGAGTGACTTGGTCCCAGACCCCATTTTACTGGTCGCTTCCTGGCACTACTTGCATTAGGTTGGGTCCTCTGAGAAGCGATATTAGACAGGTATAGACATGCAAGTCATTTACTGAAGAAAATCACCTGAGGGAAAATGGGGAGTATGAAGAGGTTGGGAGGGTGCTCAGACCTTGACACAGGTCTGATCCTCATGGAGGAGAGGGGGAAGGAAGTAAATTTGTGTAGGGAAAGTCTTAGACTACAGTGCTGTTCTTTCTTTTTTTTTTTTTTTTTAAGATTTTATTTATTTATAGGACAGAGAGAGACAGAGCGAGAGAGGGAACACAAGCAGGGGGAGTGGGAGAGGGAGAAGCAGGCTTCCCGCGGAGCAGGGAGCCTGATGCGGGGCTCGATCCCAGGACCCCGGGATCGTGACCTGAACTGAAGGCAGACGCTTAACGACTGAGCCACCCAGGCGCCCCTACAGTGCAGTTCTAACAGTGCTTCGGCAAGGCAGCCAAACTTGCACATCGGAGAAGTGCGTGTCTCCCAGCACAGGCCTGCCTGAGTATCTCTGCCATTCGCAGTCATTGACTTCAGCACAAAAGCAGTATTGGATTTCGGAGTGCAGCAGCTGGGACCAGCAGTCAGTTTTGCTCCCCGCATTCAGAGCTATGGGAGGAGACTTTTCTTGACCGCTAGAGTTCAGAATGCTTTTCTCCCCTTTGGAATGAAGGTGAAACTTTGGGAAGCCACCTGTTGAAAATGGCAGGAACTCTGTCAGCTTACCTTCCTGAATGAGTGCGACCCATTATCATTATGTGAGAAAGAAACTTCTAGTGTATTTGAGCAATACACATTTTGTAGTCTATTTATAATAGAAGATAACTCATTGGTATTTGTATTTACCTTCCGTCTAGGCGCTTTTGCTGACATCTAACAAGCTCTGACCCATATTTTCACTGCTCCCAATGTTGCTCACTTACTAATCCCTATGTGTTTTTTTCTGATCTTATAAGCACTGACCTATCTTTACCCAGAGATTGTCTTTTGCCCCATGAGGAATCATATCTTTGAGATGGAAATTGTTTAAAATTCTATTCTAAGAGTGTCTGGGTGGCTGAATCAGTTAAGTCGCCGACTCTTGATTTTGGTTCAGGTCATGATCTCAGGATCCTGGGATCGAGCCCCACATTGGACTCCGCACCAAGTGCTGAGTCTACTTGAGAATCTCTCTCCCTCTGCCCCTCCCCACACTTGCTCTCTCTCTCTCTTTCAAATAAATAAATATATCTTTGAAAAATATTTCTAATTCTGCCCCGTGATTTGTCTCCTACCTTGATTGTTTATTAGTTTTTTTTTTTTTTTCTTTCTCCTGCTCTACTTCAACATCTGGTATTTACGTATTTCTGAATCCTATGCATTTGCTTGGTTCTTCTTATTTTTTTTTTTAAGATTTTGTTTATTTGTCAGAAAGAGAGAGAGAAAGAGCACGCATAAGCAGGGGTAATGGAAGGCAGAGGGAGAAGCAGACTCCTCTCTGAGCAGGGAGGCTGATGCAGGACTCCATCCCAGGACCCTGGGACCACAACCTGAGGCCAAAGGCAGACACTTAACTGACTGAGCCACCCACGTGTCCCTGTATTTGCCTGGTTCTTGAAACATTTTCACGCTTCTGATTAATTGAAACTGTCTATATATTCCCTGAGTTTTGCATGTTGGCTGTTATAGTTTTTTCTTGCCTAAATTAGGGAATAATGTTCTCCTCTTGTTCCTTACTTCATGTCTTCTCTGAAATACTGTATCAGTTTCATATCTGGACATTTTGAGTCTTCTATTTCTCTCTGCTGTCTTATTTTTTTTTTTTTTTTTTTCTGCTGTCTTATTTTATGACCTCTTGGTTTTGGGCCATCTTCCATATACCTGGTCCATGGTTTAAAGAAGATTCCTATATTGTTTTCTGTTCCTGGTTCAGATTTCCAACTGTTTGTAAGTCTATCATTATATAGGAGTCCACTTTAACAGAGCTGTTTTTCTCTCTGCAGTACCCTCTGATAAATTTCTCCATTACCAGGCTATCTGTCCTTTAATGAATAGTACAAAGCAGAAAATTTCCAAAGTTCCTAGTGATATCTTTAATTCTTGAGTTATTATTTTATTATGATTTTGTTTAATTGGCCTTATATAACCTCTTTAAATATTTTTGCTACACGTTGCTAATTGGCTAATTTTATTACACTGAACTTTTTGGGAGCTAACATTTTTGCAATTAGTATAAAAGGTTTTTAATTCTACATAGTGTAAAAATATTTAATGTTCTAATGTGCATTTTTTAAAACTCCCAATATGCAGGCAAGAATTATTCTGACTGATTGTCTAAATATCCCAGATTGCTCACTTTTATTTTAACTTCATATGGTATGGAACTAATTAGTATAAAAATACGGCTTATTAGCGTAGCACAACTATTCTAATCAAGAGGGGCATTTTTTGTTAGTCTTTCAAACCACTGTGGTCCTTACTCACCCTCTTTAAAGTTAGTGGAAATGGTTAAATGATAATTCTTAAGCAGTCTGCAAAATTCAAAATAGTATTCACTCACTCTGACTTCTAAACACCCCGATTGGTTTTTTTAAGATTTTATTTATTTATTTATTTATTTATTTATTTATTTATTTATTTATTTATTTTAAAGATTTTATTTATTTGGCAGAGAGAGATAGCAAGAGCGGGGGCAGGGCACAAGCAGGGGGAGCAGCAGGCGGAGGGAGAAGCAGGCTCCTTGCTGAGCAAGGAGCCCGATGCTGGGACTTGATCCCAGGACCCTGGACTCAACCCCAGGACCCTGGGATCATGACCTGAGCTGAAGGCAGATGCTTAGCCGACTGAGCCACCCAGGCACCCCAAAAGATTTTATTTATTTAGAGAGAATTGTGAGCAGGGTGAGGGACAGAGGGAGAGAGAGAAAATCTCAAGCAGACTCCACTGAGCATGGAGCCTGAGGTGGGGCTGGATCCCATGACCCTGAGATCAGCACCTGAGCTGAAATCAATAGACTGTCACTTAACTGACTGAGCCACTCAGGCACCCCCAAAACCCTAGATTGTTGAGAAGTGTAGGGAATATCCTATACTTTATACTTCTTACCTTGTAAAAGTCCTAGCCTTGTCTACTAAGTAACCCAAGCTCTAATTAGAATTAAAATTAAAAAAAAGAAGAAGAAATCAATATTTATTTTGGCACAATGTATGTACTGATTTCTTTGCAACTATTCACTGGGGTTGTGACATATTGTAATGCAATGTGTGGCATAAAGACTACAGCACTAGGGTTAGCTGTTCTCCAAATGGAGTCTCCATGTCCTTGTTTGTGAGTGAGTGGTAAAAATTACAATGTAGAATAGCTTTGGAGATGGGACCAGACAACATATGTAAACACTCAGCATTGGATAGGAACATTAGTGAAGCTACCAAGTACTAAATAAATGGTAGCTGTTATGAGCACAGGGAAGAGGAAAAAGAAGACACAGGAAAAAGGAAGACAAAGGGGAAAGGGAAAAGAAGAAAGGAGGAGAAAGGCCTAAAAAGCCTCCCCATACACCTGGATATGCGCTGCTCTGTAATTCTTACAAAGATTATTATGAGCACTGTAATGAATTATTTTGAATACATCCTGAAAGATTTTTTAAAGAATTTTTAAAGATTTTAAGGAATTTTAGAAAATTGATATCAATTTCAATTTACAGAAACTTTAGATGTTAGATTTTTTTTTCTTCTTTTCTTTTTTGTCTCCTTCTCTCACCCTCTTTCTTTTTTAATTTGCCACAGACCTGGTTGTATCACTTCTTGGCTCTATAGCCTGGGGAAGATCACTTAGATTCCTTATAAAGTGATAATTAATACCTCCCTGAAAGTTAACTATCTTGAAGGATAGATGTTTTTTACAAGATTGTTTTCATTTGAATTAAACTTTCAATTGAACTTTCTTTAAATTAACTTTCTTGACTAAATTAAGCTTTAAATAATTTCATCAAACTATTGTAGACTGCTAAAGTAAATACAAGTGAAAAGATTTTAGCTCATCTATCTCTTCTTTCTCTGCTGACCTCTCTCTCCCTTTTTGTGTTTTTTTTTTCTAGTTTCCTCTCTCTTTTCTTTCTCAGATTTATATTCGAAGTTTTTTTTTTTTTCAGTGTTAGTACCTGCAGTATCAGCCTTTGAATATGTACATGTGTGTTTATAACTTGCAAATAAGTATAGCTAATGTAGAATTCAGCAGTTTATTTCTGAACCTCTTTTAATGCAACAATTTAAAAATATTTCTAAAAGGTCTTTGTTTATATTGTTTTATATGTTTGGTAAACATTTGAAAGAGAACTTTATTACTTTATTTCGGCTTAAAATATAAGAGCAGTCATTTTAAAGCATGACTAAAAATAAAAGTTAATTCTAAGAGAAACACTGAAAACAAAATGAAACAAACAAACAAAAAAAACAATCCAAACCATCTTCCAAATGCCTTTCATCATACTCTGCAAGGTACTGAAATAGAGTTTTCTATTCCTGTCACATCCAGTTGCAGGATTTACCAGAAGTGGACCTTGTTCCAGTTAGATGAAGTAAGATTATACTGAAAGCTGCTGATCTGTTTTCAGAAGAATTGTTACAATCCTTGAGAGAAATTGCTAAGAGTAATAGAATTTTAGTGAAATGAATCTGTTACTAGCTGGGAAAATTGTTACGGCCACAGAGACTTAAGATGCCAAACTTGCAATTTTGATCATGGTTTATGAAATTAGGACAGAGAGGAAGAGAAATGCATTGGAAGGAAGTTTTATTATTTTTTTAGCAGAAACTTAAGCCCCTGTGAATTGCACCATCTCGTTTTTTCTCCAGATAGCTCTTAGACAATAGTTATTACTCACCCTGGCAATGAACTTCACTTGCATGTCACTTCACAGTAATATGTCCCTCTTCCCTGGCTAATCTAAATGATGAAAGGAACACAGACATTTAGGCTATTTTCTTTAGTGAAAGCTTTATCCCCAGGGATGAAATTTTAAAAATGATGTTTCATTGAAAACACTAAATTGATCAGGTGTCAATCTAGAATAACCTATTGGGATCAATCACCAACTTAAAAGTCACTATAGTCCACTTACAATTTCTTTTTTTAACTAACTACAGTTACATTTTAAGTAAGTATATTTAGGTGACATTGCTGTAGGCAAGAAAAAGACTTGAGAACCAAAGGCTGCATTTGACCATAAATGAGCAAGAGTGTCATTTACATACAAAAGCCAAAAAAAACATTATGAAAAATGATGAGAAATCCACGTTCTGCCCACAGTTTCATATTTGAAAATGCAGGGTTTTTTTGTTTTTTTTTTTTTTTTCATATTTATAACTGTCTTAGTCCATTCAGGTTGCTATAACAAAAGGTTACAGACTGGGTAGCTTATAAATAACAGAAATTTATTTCTCACAGCCCCAGAGGCTGGAAGTCTGAGATCAGTGTGCCAGCATTGCCAAAAGAGGGCCCTCTTCTGGGTTGCAGACTTCACATTTTATCTTCATGGTAGAAGGGGCAAGGAAGCTTTGTGGGGTCTCTTTTATAATATAGGTCATTAATCCCATTTATGAGGGCTTGATCCTCATGGCCTAACCACCTCCCAAAGGTCCCATCTCCTAACACCATCACACTGGGCATTAGAATTTCGATATGTGAATTTGAAGGGACACATTCAGACCATAGCAATAACAGTGGGACCAAATGAATCACAAAATCATATAATTTTTTTGTGTATGTGAAATGTGAACTCCATCTCATCATTTCATTCAATTCTGCCTTTGCTGCTTTGACTAAAGAGGTCAATTAAGCAAAATAAACAAGAAGCAATTAGTAATTTCTTAAATTGAAGGTTTTTCAAACTGACAAAACATTGCTAAGGATCCACAGTTGATCATAAGGCCTGTGATGTTGGAAGTCTCCTCACTCCTATCCCTTTCATTGTGGTCACATGCCTCTGTGATTATATCAGCAACTGATTGCTTCCCTAGCCCTAACTGGAACATTTTTGCCACAATTATTTTAGATTAACCCAAAATACATAGTTTAGCCATATTGTACTCTGATTTTTTTCCGCTTCTTTGTCCTTTTTACTTTCCCTATGTTACTTGCTATATGATTTCCAAAATTACTTTACTACTTATTGCTGAAAATTCTAAGCATATGCATGTTAGCAAGATGATCACCAAAGTAGATATGTAATACAAGCTTTAGAGAAAAGATACAATGTTTAATGGGGCACATATTTTTGGACCAAAGAACTCATTCTAAATTTCTGAAACTGTAGTAATAGTAAATAAAAACTTTCTTGTATGTCAAGAGTCAGCAAGGTATCCCTGAAACAGCAAGCTTTGGATAAAACAGTTTTTCCATGTTACTTAATAACTTATTCTGGAAATAGAAAGTAGCTTTCTATGTGTCAATTTGCTTCTTTGTAAAATGAGAAAAATATTAACTATCTCCTTTATTGTTGTTACAATAAATATATATATAAATATATATAAATATATATAATTAAATATAATTAAATTATCTGTGTTGACCTATCACATATCCTCAAGAACCATATGCTAAAGAGATACTAGTTTGCCTGTCCAATGAATGTTAATCTGCCTTCCATGTACCAATAAAAACAGTTGTTTACTTAAGACTTGGCAAAATCCCTCTATTTGTTGTCAGGGCAGCAAAACAATCTCATGTTTTATTATTTTGGACAAGTCACTTTCCTTCAGTGGATTATCTAGAACTGCTAACTTACATCAGAGTATAAATATGGTGGTATAAGGATGCAACAGGATTCTAAATACAATTATTTTACTTTCAGTCTCAGCTCAAGAGTTTAGACAATGCTGAGCAGAATAAAGTGGCTTTTATTTTTAACAACCTATGGAAGAGATTATGAAGTAGAGAGTAGGCTAGTTAAATGTGAGAAGAGTATTTTAAATGGGGAACTTTTTGCACCCTGAGTACTCCTCCACCCCATCCTTGATGTAAAGGGCTGGTTCAGGCAGGTCCTTGTCCTTTACTTCAAGTAGAAAAAAGAAGTCTTCTAAGTGACCAAGAGGAGAGCTTGATATATGTTCTTCGGGACTCACTTAAGAACCAGAACTGAGGCCACACAAATAGAAGTGAAGAAGTGATGGTTGCATAGAAGTCAGTATGCACTCAAAGATTTTATTGCAAAAAAAAAAAAAAAAAAAGTTGGAGTATACACACAAATGGGCTCAGGCGTTCAGTCATTAGAAATAACCAGAAAAGGATCAATCTATCAAAGGGACCCAACTAAAAGGGTGAAAACACCTTGGGCTAAAAAACTGGTCAAACTATAGATGCTCAAGAGATAAGCAAGGAGCGCAAATGACTAGCAATAAAATGCCTTGCACCCAGCCCATGGGAATTGCAGGCCAGATATCCTCAGGGTTAAAGAATTAAAAAAAAAAAAAAAAAAAAAATACAGGAGCAAAACTGCTTCATCTCGTGAATTTTATTCTTCAGTTTATGCAGATACGGTGTTTGCAGAACCCTAAGTGAAGAGGAGTTTATCTCCAGTGTGCATTATTAGTTTGAGACTTGCCTTATTTTTGCATTCAGATTGCACAAAATATCTCTATCTCAAGATTGTAATAATGCTGACAGGCTAATTTTTTTAGATACATTTGAAATGCGGAAACTGCTAGTGATGTAACACTGTAGCAATATAAGAGAAGTAAGTACTTTTCAGTCCTTTCCTGCTTACCTTCTTTTACATACTTTGGAAAGATCAAACCATGGAATTTACAAAGGAGGAGAAGGAGCAGTAGATATCGGATAAGGAAACAAAAGAAGTAAACTCCATCTCCCTCGTTTGTAACCTACTGTATTTGCTGGTATTCCATTCTTCTGTTTATATAGTTATGGTGGTTGTAGTACTCTTTACAACGCGAGTAAAGAGAAATTTGTCTAATAAGTTGTTATCTTAACGCGAGTAAAGAGAAATATGTCTAGTAAGTTGTTACCTTATAATCTGTTTTCTCTCTCCATTTGAGTTTTACAAAGATCTATAGACAAGTTAATATAACAATGCTAATATTCCTGATGATATATTTGCTCTCACGCTTAAATAACTAACAAATAGCGTTTTAAAAAAATATTTTTTGTAAAGATTTGTTTTAAAATCTGTTTTCTGATTGACTATTTACTACCAGAAATAGTACAAGGCAAAGAGAATTAGACTCTATTCTATAATTTATTAGAGTATTGAAACATAAGAATAGAATATAGATTACTAGGTACAAAAGCTATATGCCATCTTGTCATTTTTTTTCAGTAAATGGTAATATGCTTATATTCATCCAAACATAAGCCATGTAAACAGATGTTTTTATATGTAAGAGAAAACCCTGAATTGTTGATTTGTTCTGGTATAACTGGGTTTAAACAGACACTTGAGGGTTTAAGAGGGAATGCCATGACCAACAAATCCAGACGTTCTTTGAGCTCAGCTAAATCCAACAGAAACATTCAGCTTTATGCTTTTACCCTTGAGACAGCTTGAATTCAATAGCTATTTGCAGAGTTATGCGATGGTAAGACAAAAATGAATGTACCATGTAAAACAGTGTTTCAAATAACATAATGGTTGGAAGACATTTATTCCAATTTTTATAAGGCTTTATTTCTTTCTTACAAGTTGGGTTAGCTTGTTAAAAGAATATTGCCCTCTAAAAAAATATAAACTTTTTTCTCCTTAAGGACGGCATAACATAGTTAACCTATATCGTCACATTCTTCTGAGACTAATACTGAATAAAAGAGGGTATTGTGCAGACAGTCAGCAATTCTTTCTCTGCTCAATACCCCTAAAACTCTAATTATCTGAGGTGTTGCTATAAACCCAGTATTTACAACATAAATTCTTTAGAGGGTGAGGTAATCGCACATGTCATAAGGGAAGAAAAAAGTTTCATTTTTTTCTATGAGACACTTTTTTTCCCCCATCATTGAATTTATACTTTAGAAGAAATGTGAGAGTAAATATTATGCAGTCCAATGAATGAAATCATAACAAAACCACTTTAAACAATACATCTGATAATCATAGTAACAGTTTGTCTTATTACTAGCAAAGGTAAAACTACTAATGACATTACTGCTATTTTTTTAATGCTTTGTGGGCATAGTATTTGAGAGTTTTCCACATTGACATTGCTTTTCATGGTCTTTTATATAAAATTCAAACACTGACATGCCATACTACCTGAATTTAAATCATTCTTACCTCTTCCAATTTGCTACTGTACAAGATCAGGGTTACTCGAAAATTGCTTTCATTAGGAAATTGTAGAGCAGAGTGAACCTGCCAATAAAATGTCCTTAGAAAGTTATTGCCAAGAAACTGTGTTCAGTTTTTGGTGTTTTGTTTCCAGAGTCCGTGCTTACACACACACAAAAAAACTACTTGTAATTCCTGAGCATTCTAAGAGCAAGACCCACCTTCAAGGTTCGGGAGTAGATCAGGCCTAGAAGTCTCCCTCCTGATGGCTGTGAGTCAGTGTATTGCAACATGGAACTCTGTACTTGACCACAGTGAAAGACATTTAACTCCCAAAGCTCTCAGCCTTCTCTCTATTGCTTCAGGGTACATTTCAACAAATTCTTGTTAAAATTAACAGCTACTGTAAACAAGACAGGGAGCACAATAGGAAATAATCTCTGCCCTAGTGGAGTTCACAGTCTAGTAGAGGACACATATTAAGCATGGAAACAAACAAAAACATATGCAATATGTATCTATAACAGAATATATGTGTGTTATAGGAACTTGGCTATGATGGCTTAATCAAATATAGATTTATTTCCTCACACTAAGCAGTGCTGTTTTGACAGACAGTAATTTCCAAAGATGTTCACATCAGTATATTCTATCTTTTTTTTTTAATTTTTTTTTAAGATTTTTTTTTTTTAATTTATTTATTTAACAGAGATAGAGAGAGAGCGTAAGTAGGCAGAGCGGCAGACAGAGGGAGAGGGAGAAGCAGGCTCTCCACCGAGCAGGGAGCCCGATGCGGGACTCGATCCCAGGACCCTGGGAGCATGACCCGAGCCGAAGGCAGTCGTTTAACCGACTGAGCCACCCAGGGGCCCCGAATATATTCTATCTTAAACGATCTTTCCACAATGGAGAGATGGATCCTATGGTTTCTTCTCTTGAATTTGGTGAGGCTCAACTATGGCAAATCTGACACTGTGTGACTTCCATGGATATTAAATATTAAAAGGCAATACAGCTTCTGCTTCATCCTCTGGGATTCTTGATCTTCAAAAAGAACTACCGTGCTGTGCAAAAGCCAAACAGCCGCATGGACTGGCCAGGTGTAGGTGTTCCAGACGTAGCCCCAGATCCAGGTGAAGTCTCAGCCAACAGTTAGCATCAATATCTACTATCTGAGTGAGTGAGTCTTCAGATGATTCCAGCACTGTGTCTTCAAACCTGCCCAGTGGGCCCTGAATGGAGTAGGGATGAGCTGTCCCTGATAAAACAGCAGATTCGTGAGTGAAATTAGAATGAATGTTGTTTGAGCCACTCAGTTTTGGGATTGTTTGAGCAGACTTTGGTACTTTGGTGCCTATACATGTGGTGCTAGCAAAATTCAAACAGATGCTATGGATGTAGATCTACAGATAGAGCTATATCACTTTGAGGCACTTATCATGAGCCATTTTATTTAGATCACCATTATCATTGCTCAAGTCCCAGGACTGCTGGTTTTCCCTGTCTTCAGCCGTCAATATTTTTTCTAATGGTAGATAATTAATTATCCATTAACCTCTACCCCCATATTTCTTCTTCTTCTTCTTCTTCTTTTTTAAGATTTTATTTATCTTTGACAGAGAGAGAGAGTGTACAAGCAGGGGAAGCAGCAGGCAGAGGGAGAGGAAGAAGCGGGCTCCCCGCTGAGCAGAGAGCCTGACGTGGGGCTCGATCCCAGGACCTGAGCCAAAAGCAGATGCTTAACCGTCTGAGACACCCAGGTGCCCCTTCCCCCATACTTCTAATTCTTTTTCGACCTAAATATTTAAATGCATATTACTTCTTTAAATAATAATTATAATATCCAATTACTGAGTAAAGAATTCAGTAAAGAATCCTGCTGGGCAGGATTAGAAGCAGTCGCAGTTGTACATTCCAATTTGTCTGGCCATGAATTTTTAAAGCAACGGGCACTAAAGGGATACACACGTGTGTGGGTAGGAGCTATTCTTCACATCTCATTTTCCTCTCTTTCAATGCTCTCTCTTTGCAAAGAAAAAGTATGATGCATCCCTAACTTTTTTTCATCTTATTAACCGCCTGCCAGTGTGAACATCAAGTTCTGTGTAAGGCACTGGTGTGAGCGGCAACAGCGTATGTATTTATTTACTCCTTTTGAAAATTTTGTGTCATTGCCATTGTGTACATCGTGACTTGTCCTTCTAAATGGTGATCACTAAAATGTTTTCTTTGAGGGCGCCTGGGTGGCTCAGTCGTTAAGCGTCTGCCTTCGGCTCAGGTCATGATCCCGCGGTCCTGGGATCGAGTCCCGCATCGGGCTCCCTGCTCAGCGGGAAGCCTGCTTCTCCCTCTCCCACTCCCCCTGCTTGTGTTCCCTCTCTCGCTGTGTCTCTCTCTGTCAAATAAATAAATAAAATCTTAAAAAAAAAATGTTTTCTTTGCTATGCAGTTGTTTCACATGTCTAAAAAGGTCTGAAGCTTAACTGTTTCAAAGTTCCCGTAGGCCTGTGTTTGCATGCGGGTGCCTGTGTAGTCGGCGAAATCAGGAAAGTCTGAACGTCCCTGCATCAGAACTTCAAGTCTCTACATCCAAAACTTTTAAGATTCAAAAACTTAAAGCCTGAGAACATGTTCTATTCTTCAAATGTGTAGCCATCTACCTAGTATTTTGTATCACTAGAGAGCAGAAGAGCTCGACTGGAGAAGGTGAGGGACAAGTCATTATGTTTTATGGACTCTTTTCTGTAGTGCATTTTGAGCTCTAAAAAATGTGATGGACATAATCTTTGTTGGGATCCTGGCATCCTGTGATACAAGTATCGGGAATGAAAAGAAAGAATGCTCAATTCGTGCCTTTATTGTCCTGCCACACACTTCCTCCAACCATATGTCATTAATATAGCTAATGGGATTTTGGCACCAAACCAACTGGAAAGGGATGTGGTGAAAGTGGGGGTAGACGGAAGTGGATGACATGAGCAAGGAAAGCACTCACCGGGTCTCTGTTTAAGCAGTGGCAGCTCCATCAGCCTTCTCTTCGGTCCTCCCTGACAGGGCGGGGGCCCTTCTATACATGACTGTGTCCCATGCATTCATGGGCCACTCTGACACGGCCGCCCCTTTTGTTCAGATCTGAAAATGCAGCCCATTGCTTTCCTTCTCTCAGCTGCCATATGGCTTTGTGGAAATTGGCCTAAAAGGAAGCGGGGCGGGTGGGGGAAGCCCTAGAAATAAAACAACCAACAGATGAAATTGATTTATTTTCAGCATTAAGGGATGGGGATGGAGGCCTTTCAGAAACATAAAACCTTGCACTGAGCAGGCAAACAGTCTGCTCATATGACAGCATTTGTATACATTTAAAAAAAAATAACATGTGGCAGAAAATAGAAGCCCCATTGTTTTATTTAACTACTGTATCCAATTTGAATGAAATGGAATTTTCAAGCTTAAGTAAACTGACTGCCCAGTTTCAGTTTCAGTCGGACAAAATACTTCAGAACTTTAAAATATGTATTGAACATCAGCCTTCTAGAAGTTTATCTTACTCTAAAACTTTCTGCAAATAATGCTAGGCTGTAAATCACTTTATATTAGTTCTCCTGCTTTAAGCTTCTCAATTTAGGCAGTTACAACACTCTTCTCAATTGCTTTAAAAGCCTAGTTAAATACGTCTAAAGGGTGGGTTTGAAAATGACAGTTTGTCTTGATGTACAGATGCGACAAGAGTGCTGAAAAAACAAACTAATGAAGGAAATATATTTAAAAAGACAATTATGCCTCTGAACAAATTTGTCATATTGAAATATTTGAATTTTAAGAACAAGAACATTTCTGAGTTCAACAGTATTATTCTATAAGACTGTACCTTTTTCATTTGGACATTTAGAACAGTAAATAAGGTGAGCGCAATTGACACAGGTATGTAGAAGTCAAAATTAGTTTATTGGTATCTATAACCTTATTTTCTCAGTTTGGTGCTCAAGTGTACATTGCCAAAATGCACATGTTGTTTTCTGTGAGTTTCCTATATTTATTTAATAGCTCTAAGCCCTGGGTTACCTCTTGTTGGCTTTTGAACTTTTATTTTAAACCTAGGTTGGAATGTATCAGAATCAACTGCATGCATGGGAGAAAGTAGGCTGTGCACTAGGAGGCCTCTTAGTTTATTCAAGACAAAACAAAATTAGTAAGATGCCTACATTCGAGTGGTGTACATGACATTGGGGAAGAGTTGTAAGTTTAGCTCCATCACTAATACATTGTTTGACTTTGGTGATTCATTTAATGTTGTCTAACTTTGGGTTTTGTGTGTGTGTGTGTGTGTGTGTGTGTCGGAATTTTCCAGAATTTTTTTTAAGAAACATGTGCCTGTATTTAAAAGAAATCTTGCTACAGGGTGCCTGGGTGGCTCAGTCGGTTAAGCGACTGCCTTCGGCTCAGGTCAGGATCCTGGAGTCCCAGGATCGAGTCCCGCATCGGGCTCCCTGCTCAGCGGGGAGTCTGCTTCTCCCTCTGGCCCTCCCCCTCTCATGTACTCGCTCTCTCTCATTCTCTCTGTCTCAAATAAATAAATAAAATCTTAAAAAAAAAAAAATCTTGCTACAAAGCTCAACATTTAAATAGATAAAATTAGTGCTGCTCTGGGAATCTTTAGATGTCTAAAGGAAGTTGCTTCAAGAGATTCTGCACTTCTCCTCTTTTGGGTCATCCACTGGCAACCTCTTTTTGAGAAACGAGTTGTTTGATTTGTAAAAATATTTACCTGTTTAAAATTGAATTATGAGAATATAAATTGAGGGTATAAATCCAACAGGGTATCTTAGTGTTAGCAGGTTTAAAAGAAGAGGTTCAAGTCCCTGCTTGGAACATGGGTCTGTGGGCAAGACATTTTTGAGGATTCCAGCCAGGCAGGCAAATTTTGAGCACCCATGCTTTTTACTAGATTTGAAATATTCAGAGGAGACAGTATTTAAAAATTTTAAATGGCCAAGAGTCCTATTTATATACTAGACACACACATACACAATATTAACATTATGTTAATAGTACTATGTGATGTATATTTTAAGTAACAGATACAACTATAAATATTTAGGGGAAAAATTTATTAAGAAAGGAATCTAAAAGAAAAAAAAGTCTTCTTTGGTTTTTCTGCTGAAAGTCAGATTAATTTTTATTAAGACCACATGGCATTCAGCACTGTGCTTTAGAATTGTGAAACCCAAGAAAGGATTATACCTGAAATAAAACACAGGGGGGCAGAAAGAGTGATTGGTCTCAAACAATATAAATATATTCCAAAGAGTTTTCAGTTTTGAAATGTGCAATTGCTATTAGCAATTCATTGTGACGTTAGTCCCTGTAGCTTCTTCTCTGTGGTTCACATTCTGCAGCTGTACTAAAGAATCTGTGTGTTCCCCTGAATCATAAAGAATTCGTTTCTTTAGCCGAAATCTGGGAAGCATATGGTCTTGTGCAGATGTGCGCATGTGTAATGCTTTCTTGTCTCAGAGTTCAGACAATGGCATGTGGCTCATGGCTCACTTTGTGTCTGTCCAGTTTCTGCTCCACATGTTTTCCAACTCAGAGGAAATAGAAATGGAGCTGCTTCTCACCTCATTACTTGTTCTATACAGAATGTACTCTAACAGTTTGATGGTTTCTATGGTCCCAACAGGAGTCAGAAAAATCTTAATTTGTATGATGTTTGAGCCGTTAAGATTTTTCTGCCTCATTTTCAACTGTGACAAGAAGATGTAAAGAAGGAAACAGGCATCTCAGCAGCTAAGGTTTGACACTTACACTAGTCGGAATTCTCTCCTTGTCATTAAGAGTTTTGTCCGGAGTTTTGAAAATCTACTTCCATTTCTTAGTGATATAAACTTTCTGGTTTATTTCTTTTACTGTGATTTCATCTGAATATTACTAAAACTCTGTCTGTATTGGAACCATTTTGATTGTAACGACTTCTAAGTGAAAACCTGCAATTACCATATGAGGAAAAGATAAAAAAAAGTTTTAGTAAAATATGTAATTGTGAATATCTCACTTTTGAATTTACACCTTATCTGGTAGCCATTCTGAAATGGTTAAATGTTGTTATAGTCATGACATTTTCAGAAAATCTCTTTATGTATCTAAATTCTTTGTTTCAAGTCTAGGATTTTTTCCTCCCTCACCACAAATTTAAATGTACATTAGAAGAGATGAGATGACCTTATGGGACATGACTACTTGAGATGATAAATCTGGTGTTTACCAGAACATTCTTGAAAGCATCCTTCATATCTCTTTAAAAAGAGTTTTATAGAAAGTTGTTTTGAAGCACGTGGTTTGATGGATTTCAAGGCTGCTTCGGCAGTTTGAGTCCAAGAGTTTTCTGGCTGCCTCCATATTAAAATTTAAAGTATTTCATAGTCGGGAAGCAGAGCCTCAACAGGGATTTGGAGTAATACGAGTTGCTTTAAAGGACACACTAGACATTGAGTGTCATTTTAAAACTAGAAATTTATCTTTGGTGATCTAAGTTATTTTCATTTCCACTGTTTTAGGCACTTGGTATTGCTTGCCTTGTTATGAATCTTTTCCAGAATCTATGAGAACAAGGAAAGAATTTTTAAACAAATGAACAAATGAAAAATACATGCACTAGGAGTCACTCTCAATTTCTTATAGCTCATCACTCTTTGGGAATATTTGTGTATTTTTGGGGGGGGGATATTTGTGTATTAACAGAGAGACACATTTGTAGAACAAGTGTTTAGCTTAGAGCAGTCACATTTGGCCATGCAAAATTTATGGTGTCATGTAAATAGGAATAATATTTGGAAGCAAGAGGCAGGTGTTCTTCCAGAATTATATGGAAGATATGAGATCCACAACTAAGTTCCAACTAGGTCTGAAAAGGTCACATACAACTGAGGTTTATTTTATGGTCAGAACTCTTGCTTCCACTCATATCTGTGGGATAAAAAATAATCAGACAGGTACACGTCCCATTGTCATGAACTACTTAATGACCATATAAATTTGAGCAACAAAACCCTTTCTAATCCTAAAGTTCCACATCTATATAATGGGGCTATTTACATCTACCTGTGGGGCTATAATAACGATTTGAAATAATTTCATAAATTACAAAATACTTCATCAGGAATATATTAGGCACTCACTAAATGATAAAATATAATAGATATAAAACATGTTCTATTTGTGTGTAAAACTATAATATGCCAGGCATTGTGCTAAATGTTAAACCCACAGGAACTTATTTAATATTTTCAACAATCTTCTGAGGCAGACTCAATCATTATCCTGATTTTAAATATCAAGAATTTAAGGCTTAGAGATATTAATTTGTCCATGATCTCTTAGTTAATACTAACTATGGGAGTGAGTGTAATACCAGAATATTCTGACACAACAGTTCTTAACCCCTTAGGACAAATGGTTTCCATTTTGACATCTATCCCTTGCCACTAACTATAGAATTTATTTCCATGTAAGCATTAGTCTGCTTTTGTAATGATGTTTAAGGATACACCCTACAAACTTGCACCTGTTCATTCTAGATCAGATGTGTAGTTATTATTACTCTACTTACCAGATTGCAGGTGCCCATTTTGCATTTCAATATCTAAGTCTGCCAACTGATGTGGAATGACCTACACTGCTTACTTCTGCAATATAGCGTTCTAGCCCACCGAAAATCTAAATTTACACGTTGATGATTTTCTCTTCTTTGGGAAAACATAAATCTGGAAGAAAGAAAATTCCAAAATAAAGGGATTGAATCACTGGAACATGTTGCTTTATGCCAGATGATGGCAGAATGATGTTGGACAAATTGTTAAAATATTTTAGTATAAAGACCTTTTTTTGAAGGTCTTTCTGAAGACCTAAGGTTTTTACTGGGATTGTCTGAATACTTCCTTAAACATTTAAGTCTAGACAAGCAGCATTAAGGACAGAGATTCCCTCAACCGTGAAGCGGGTGAACCCAACAAAGTCAGAGCAACCATGCAGCCTAAGATTTCTCTGGCCATTCGATCACACCAACTGCTCTATTAAAAATACTTTGAAAGTGTTCTTCTTCTAACCTCCTGGGATATTTCTGATTTCATCTCTGGATATTTCTTGGCATAGAAATCTTGGACTACAATTTGTCTTTGTACTGGCAGGAGGACACTAACTCATGATCCCCAGTTTGGATAATAGAGGATTATTGGCAAGAAGATTTCTATGGTTGGTCTTTAAAAGCTTTTTCTTTTCCTGTTTCATCAGTCCCTTGATTGTTCATCTATAAGTCATAAGATAATATTTTCTCCCTCTCCTTTTGACCTAATCAAGTATTGGATTTTATTTGAATAAATTATTTGTATTCATGTCTGAAAGAAGCATAACAATTTTTATCCCTAATACATAGGCCTTGTGTAGTATGCCACAAAATAACAGTATGGAAATAATTTAATTTTTCACCTTTTAACATGCCTGTTATGACTCAGAAGGCCACATGAGGTTTTATATTTTGTTCATCTTGTTATGAAGAAAATTCCATGAACAACTTTTTTTTTTCTTTTTAGATTCTGGACAGATTATCTTGAGCCTAATATTTCCTCCGGATACTAGCACTTTTGCCATTTCTTTCAAAACAACTCTTAACTTGGAAAGTCAAAGTTTTAATTTCTACCAAATGTAAAATTTTATTCTGACATTTATCTTGCTGACTTCTGAAATTACAAAGCATAAAAATGCAAGATGAAGCAAATTCTATGAAGATAATGTGTGGTATAAAAGTCAATAAATTTTTATTAATGGTTTCTTAAAAGATATAATTAATAATCTATATTTTGTTGTCTATTTATTTGCAACCAAGATTAAAAATATATTGCAAAAATTTATTATTTAGTTTCCATAATTGATAAAGATTTGAAGGGAAAAAGAAGAATCATATATAATGTCTTTCTTTTTTTCATAATATGGACACAACAATGCTACTCAGTTTGTTTATATTATCAGCATATTAAGTAAAGATATATTTCAAAATATAACCTAATTTATACATGAAACATCATTGTATAAATGAAAAAGATACTTTGGGTAATCAGCTGAATATTTAGACTCATTTTTTTTATGTGTTTTATCTTTTGTTTGTATGTTTGCTTTGGTTGGGTGGGTTTTTGTCTTTAATTTTTCCAGCTTTCCAGTTTTCTTCATATCAGAATATAGTTCTTCTATCATCCAACTGACCTGGTTAATATAGTATTTTACAATTTGTAATGAAATAGGTCAATTCCTGAGTAGAGGCACAGCAATTAATTGAGAATTGTATCACTTTTATATTCTTAGAGTATTAGTCTGCCTTACGGTTTTCTGTAGATAGGCTAAGAAATTTGTTGGTTTTCAGCAGAATATTAAGAATTTCTGGACATTGGATGAATACTACCTAAGTAGGTATTAAGTGATAAAGTCATAAAGGATAATAAATTCCTGAAAAAAGCAAATAAAATATTGACTTTTTTTAGAAATTTTCTCAAAATTGTAATTGGACAATAGATATCAACCATCATGTTGATACAAAACAACAGTTCTGAAATATTCACTATATGCAATTTTGAGTACATCTTTTCTTTTAATAATATGCTCACATGATTTGAATTGAAGATGGATTAATTTATAAGTAAATACTTTATATGATGATAATAGGTCATATTCCATAATTGTTTTGTGTCATTGTCATTTGGTAAATTCTGTTTCTTTCAGATTTTGTTAACATAATCTTGAAACCTCTATTTTCTTACACATAAGTCACATAGTCTCTAACAAATAGTTATCACTTTAAAGAAGAAAGTGAATCAACCCTCACTTTACATTTTTCCTTGACAATATTAATAAGCTTCTTGTAGCATGGAAATCTAGTTTATAGAAATGTAGAGGAAACCAAATATCATAAAAAGTATTTTCATGTTTCTTCCTTGAATTGTTGTCATAGATGTACTAGGAGATTCAACTAAAGAAAAACAAATAAACCACAATTATTTAATTTTACAAAAGTGAGTGTTACAAATATCAAAAACTAATGATGTAATGTATGGTGATTAACATAACATAATACAATAAAAAATAAAGAAAAATATCTAGAAGATAAATGAAACATATTTTGTAGTTCTATAATTAAAAATATATAAGCTACATTAATAACATTTATTTTGCTTTCATTAGTGAAAGCAAGAAAATTATACTCTTCACTGATTAAGGATGCATATCTAAGGATAATCTAATTTTGGAAAATTTTGGAGTAAATAGTAGACTCAGGCAAAGCTGGAACTGATAAATTCAAACTATATATACTGTACATTATAGAACGACCTAAGAGTATGATACACAAATCATTCACAGACATTTTGATAGAACTTTACTTGAAAATCACTTAGAGACTCATTTAGTTCATTCTTATGTCACCTTACTTATGCAGACTGGACAGCAAATAATGATATTTTGGGTTACATCTGGAGAAAAGAGTTACAAGCCATTGAACATCAAAAGGAAGGAATACTTGATTGCATAAAAGGAGAAGGTGTGGGAAAATATTAAGGAATAAAAATTTCAGATTTATAATCAGGAAAACTGAAACCTCTAGACCTGCCGGTTCACCGTCACCAGTGATAAAGTCATTGCACAGCTGCTGTGAGAATGGGGTCGTAGCTCCCTGCTGCTGCCTCATCCACCTTACTACCCCCAGTCCCTATACCCTGGCCAATGGCTAACTAAAATGCTTTAACTGAATTGATATATAACTTTATTCAGAAGTAATGGTTTCCTCATTACTCTGTAAATACTTTAGCTCATCGTGGCTTAGGTATCAGTAAGATACAAGCAGAGTCCCTAGATTTCTCAAACTCTGTTTTTTTTTTTTTTAATAAATGTGATTTAAATCATCTGAAAGATGTAAAGGATTAATGGATTAATTAGCCTAAGTATAATCTAAAGAATAGATTTCCCAACTCAGAATTATGAGAATCTAATGAGAAAGCAAGGAAGATGCTTATATAACAAAATTTCCTTCTGTCCTTCCTTTGTTAGAAGCATTTACATATGCAAGGGCCTCATTTCCACTTTTAACAAATTTCTTGCTATAGATATGTGTGTGTTGACTATTTATGTCGAATATATATATTACATATAGGCAATATTTACATGCAACAATATATATTACATATATATTACATATATATTGTTGCATATTATATATAATATATATTGTTGCATTCGTTTAGTGTGTGTGTGTGTGTGTGTGTGTGTGTGTGTGTGTGTGAGGGTATTCTTGCCAGCAGCTCTTACCTAATAATTAAGTCTTGTCTGACCTTCTGAATGTAGAGGTGGGGATGGTACAATCGGAAGAAAATAAAGAATGCTAACCAGGTTCCTACAGAGATTTCAAGTCTTTTGAGAGCAGCTTTATTATATTCATAAACTATTTTTATTCCTATAATTAAGATTTAGAACTAAGATATTTAAGTATAGAGAACACTTTTGTTGGTTAAGTTTAAGCACTATAAAAAATTATTCAAGTTGTGGGCGCCTGGGTGGCTCAGATGGTTAAGCGTCTGCCTTCGGCTCAGGTCATGATCCCAGGGTCCTGGGATCGAGTCCCGCATCGGGCTCTCTGCTCCTTGGGAGCCTGTTTCTCCCTCTGCTTCTCTCTCTCTCTGTCTCTCGTGAATAAATAAATAAAATCTTAAAAAAAAAAAAATTATTCAAGTTGTGAATGAACCACCACTGAAACAGAGTGTACTTGAACTGCATTCCATCGCTGTAGCAGCAATCTCTTGCCCCACTCATGTTACATCACAACCGCTGAACTTCAGTGACATACGACAATATATCAATAAATACCTGTGCTCATCGTTGTATTGGCTACCTGGGATTGGAGGGTCTCACTCCTGTCTTTAGTCAGCTGCTCATCAGCTACACCTTGGCTTTGTTCATCTTGGCTGAGTCTTCTGTCATGTCTAAGCCTTAACTGGTACAACAAACGGGGCCTACTGGGCTCTGCTCCTTGTTCCAATAATGAAGGCAAGGATCAAGAAAAAGGAAATGGAAGTGCCCATCTCTGATCACATTGAATGTGTACCCATTCTACTAGCTAAAGCAATCAGGTGCCCAAACCCAGAGTCTGTGTGGAAGGGCATCACCAAACAATGCAGTCAACCTCCTACAACAGGCAATAGCTCAGCTTGAATTCTTTTTTTTTTTTTTTTAAGATTTTATTTATTTATTTGACAGAGAGAGAGAGACAGAGAGAGAGCACAAGCAAGGGAGCAGCAGAAGGAGAGGGAGGAGCAGGCTCCTCGCTGAGCAGGGAGCCCAATGTGGGGCTCCATCCCAGGACCCCGGGATCATGACCCGAGCCGAAGGCAGATGCTTAATGACTGAGCCACCCAGGTGCCCCGGCTCAGCTTGAATTCTTACCTACATTTTCCCTCACCACTGCTTTCACTTTCATGGTTAATGGTGAGCTTAAAAGAAACAGAGAGAAATTTTCTGGGATTTGAAGGAAGAGATATGGCCAAATATTAAATCCATAGTCTGGGAATATGACATTATCACAGGATCTTTCACTTCTTAGGAGGCAAGTTCCCCAGTACAGTATTTCTAGGAAGGGTGCAAATTTTTACCAAGGCTCAGAAAAAAAAATCATGATGTGGATAAATTTCTTTCAGTTCAATTCAATTCAGTTCAATTCAATTCAATTCATTCAAAGTGTGTAAGTCATCTACTATTTACCAGGTATAAGTACATATTTGCTAGACACTTGCTATTGAACTACAAGGACTATGTCAAAAATCGGTGCTCCTCAGAAATTACAGTATATTTAAATCACCTGAAGGTTTTGTTAAAATTCATATTCTGATTCACTAGGCCTGTGGTAGGCACAACATTCTTCATTTCTAAATAACTCCTTGGTGGGGCACCTGGATGGCTGTTGGTTAAGCATGCAACTCTCAATTTCAGCTCATGTCATAATCTCAGGGTCATGAGATGAAACCCCACATGGGTTCCACTCAGGGCATGGAGTCTGCTTAGGATTCCCTCTCTGTCCCTCTCCCTCTGCCCCCCACTCCATGCATGTTCTTTCTCTCCCTCTAAAATAAATAAATAAATAAATAAATAAATAAATAAATAAATACTCACTCACTCACTCACTCACCCACTCTTTGGCAATCCTAATATTTCTGGTCTATGGAATACCATTTTGAGTAGCTAAGGTCATAGTTTACACCTTTAAGAAACAGAACCTAATGTGAATAATGAGAGTGATGTGTGCAAACAGATAAAATACTCTGTGAAAATGCAATATACAAGTATGTATAGAGAAGTAGAACTGAAGGGTAGTTATTGACTTTGTTTGCACTGGAACTATCAGTACATGGAGATAGATACCTAATACCATAACATACTGAGGAAAGTACAGGCGTTTCTATATCACCAAAGTATGATGATGACAAGTCAGGGAAGTTATTGCAATTAAAGCTGTGCCATATCATGAATGGAGTTGTTAGGAGCCATCTATTCAGCTACAATGTAAGGGGAGCCATTAACTTGATTAGATATGCTCTCTAGCACTGCCCCCCTTGTGACCATGTGTAAGATGGGCAAAATGTAGGCATTGAGACTGCTCCAGAGATAATTTCAATAGTAGAGGTACTCTATGTTGACAGCCTAAATTAATATCATGACAGGTAGGATGATGATAATGTATTCAAGACAAGTTTAAAAGACAGGAGTGAAAAGAAAAAAAGACAGTAGTGAAGCAAATTCATGTAGGTTATTTGAGTCAAGAAAAGTAGATGGGAAAGATATAGCAACCCCTTCAGTTAGTTATTGCTCTCAATACAAGAGAAAACACAGGTGAAGACTGTTATTTCTCAAAGGAGAGGAACATATGGGGAGGAAATAATATAAACTACTTTCTGGTCAAAAGGAATTGTTATACAAGGAAGTGGATGCTTCATCACAGAAAAGAAAATAAACTAGCACTTATTAGCAAAATTTAATTCTCAATGTCTTTAGTCTTCTTTCTAATAGCTTTTTGTCCTCTTTTAGAATATTTAAAGTATGTTAGCAGGTGGTCCATTTTGCAGGTTTTTCCTCAAATGTTTACCTATCAGTGCATATCTAGAGTTGCCGGTTGATACCTACCAATATTAGATACCTATCAATATTAGATACTTGTCATTCCACATGAATTTATTCTGGGAAATGTTCCACCCACTTGATAAACCTGTCAATCACATTGCCCACATTACCGACATGAGGCCCAGAACCTTTTGCTGAGCCAGACAGAATTGTCCCTGGGTTGCTGGTACTATCAGAAAACACCCACTATGTTCTTTAGGATCACAAATCATAAAGAGAATGTGAGCCTAAAGCCACAACTACAGTTTTTAAGGAAGCCTAACCATAGGAAAGAGAAGAATGGAAAGACCTGCAGTCCTAATGGCATCCTTCGTGTTTCTGGATCCAGCCCTGCTGAAAGCCATGTTTATCCTAGAGTGTAGCTGCATAATCCAGTAACTTTCTTCTGTAGTGTTTAGTCTATTTTGAGGTTGTTTTTTTCAATGAATTGAAAACACAATGAATTGTGTTTTTTAAGGGGATCACATTATCTAAAGTTCCTTTGTAGAACACTTTCATGGTAATTGTTATTCTCTGCTGGAAACAGAAATATTAAATTTACACATCCTGCCCACTTTTAAATCACGCTGAGTACTTTAAACATAAACTGTTAATGTGTTGACATATGCAGATCAAATTTTTTGTATTTAAACAGCATATGTATATTACTACCTCTAAAGGCCAAAGATATAGCATAGTCTTAGATAAGTGAAAACAAACTCCATAAGAGGCAAGTAATTCAAATGACTTGGCAGGAACATTGTTCTTCAGTAAATGACAACTTCTTTGAAGAGCCAGTTACTGGTGGTCTGCATAATGAACGCAGAGTTAAAAGCCTAGTTTTGCCTGAAACAGTAGAGAATGTATTAGGTAATTTCCTATCAGAAATTTATATAAATGTTTGCCAACTAATATTAAAAATAGTTATTTTCCAGATAAGAATTATTTAAAAACAGACAGAATATCTTGCCTAGGTATATGTAGTATTTTATGTTTGGAATCATTCATCTAAATATTATGATGAAACAAATTCATTTTAAATAATCACTAAATAGATATTTCTACATACTCTGTCATTATATGTTCAGGCAGAGATAATCACTTACTCATCTCATCAAAGTGAAATAATTCTTAGATAATAATAATATGTTTGTTGCTCTATTACTCTCAATTTCTCCCATTAGAATCTAGTAAGCAAATTTTAGTGATGCCTGGGTAGTCATTTTACTGCTATTTTATGATTCTCAGTATAGCCGTTTATGCATGCACCCACCAATTTATTCCATAAATTACTGAGCCTTCATTGTGGGCATGGCATTGTGCCAGGCATTCTGGAGCAAAGAAAGCTGAATAATTTACAGTTTGAACTCTCAGGGAGCTTACAAACAATGAAGGCAGAAGAGTTACATGCAAAATATCTATAACATAAAATAATAAGATTGTAAAGACAAATGGATCATTGCAACCCTGTGAGATCAAGTAAGCTTTGAAGAATGTGGCATTTGAACTTTACTTTGACACACACACACACACACACATATATATATATATATTTATATATATATAATATCTCAACAGAGAGGGAATGTGGAAGGACAAATCTAATGTAAAAGATACCATAAGCAGGGGCGCTTGGGTGGCTCAGTCATTAAGCGTCTGCCTTCGGCTCAGGTCATGATCCCAGAGTAAGTGTCTGCCTTCAGCTCAGGTCATGATCCCAGAGTCCTGGGATCAAGCCCCACATCAGGCTCCCTGCTCTGCAGGAAGCCTGCTTCTCCCTCTCCCACTCCCCTTGCTGTGTTCCCTCTCTTGCTGTGTCTCTCTTTGTCAAATAAATAAATAAAACCTTAAAAAAAATGATACCATAAGCAAATGCATGAAAGCTAAAAGTACAGAGCATTTTTAGAAAAATAAATAGACTAATAGGTAGTTGTATAAAGAGGGAAAAACAGGAGACAACACTAAAACAGTACATCATAAGCAGGTAATAGTAAATTTTGATTGCCAATCAGTCTATGGACACTCACTTTTCACTGAAAAAGAGAAAAGCTATTAAAAACATTTGAAAAAAGCACACTAAAGGTCAAGCTATGGTTTTTTGAGATTAGGGCATAAGATGGATTATGTGGCTTGATCTTAGAGTCAGGAAGAATAGGCTCTTTAAAAAGTCTTAGCAAGAGAAATGGGAGTTGAATTAGAGTAGTTACACTGGAAATGTAAAGAAGACAGATGAGAAAAATATTGTGGAAATCAAATCAATATGTTTTGGAGACTGGATAGAAATTGGAGAGGCAAAGGCAGGGGAGAAAAAAGTCAATGATAGGTTTGGTATTACAATCCTAGGTGCCTAGGAATTGTAAAATAATTAGTAAAAATACAGATTTAAGTAGAGCTATATCAGGATATAACAAGACATAAGTGAAAACCAGTGTTAAGTTTTTTGGCTAGAAGATTTGATTTGAGAAGTATAAGCCACCACTGTAGCAGACTGCAGTCCTGGCTGGTTATCACAGTTATCAAAGGAGGTCAAAACCAACTCAAACAAAACTACAACAAGAAGTTGCTAGGCTCTATCCTAAGGAATTCTGATTTAGTAGGTTTAGGTGGCACCATGGGATTCTGTATTTTTTAAAAACTATTCTGAAAAACAATCAGGTTTGGAAATTACAGATCTATATAATACGGTGTATGCATGAAATGCTGAAATAATAATTCCTTCTCTTCCTGGGAGAAGGTAATGCAGAAAATGTGACATATTTATTTCAGCTTAAATGCAATCAGAAAGTAACTGCTCTAAAAAGAGATCTAAAAAGTTTTTCCCTATGACAGCAAAACACTCAGAGTCTTGGTTATTGCAGATAGTGAACATAAACAAATGGCTCATGTTAGGCAGAGCTGCAGAGGACTATGCAGGTGTTTTACTGATAATTATCATAGAAAAACAACATCTTGCAGGGCATTTTAGAGGGAATAGAAGACTTCTTCCAAAACTGACTAATAATTACTTTGTACTTCAAAACTATGAAGAAAGACATAAAGGAGCCATAAGTAAACTTTAGAAAACACAGGAAAAGAAAAGGAAGTAAGGAAGTAAAAAGATTAAGCAAATGATAATTATTCATATAAAACAAATTAAAATGAAAAGAATTGTTACCCAAAGGGTCAAAGCTATAGATAACTGAAAGGGTAGGACTGAGCAGGTGTCCTGGGGTTTGGTGTTTTTAATGGGTTTTGAATTACCAATTAAAAAATATAAATTCAGTTATTTTTAAGACAGTCTCTTCAACAAATGGTGTTGGGAAAATTGGACAGCTACATGCAGAAGAATTAAACTGGACCATTTCCTTACACCACACACAAAAATAGACTCCAAATGGTTGAAAGACCTAAATGTGAGACAGGAGTCCATCAAAATCCTAAAGGACAACACAGGCAGCAACCTCTTCCACCTCAGCCGCAGCAACTTCTTCCTAGAAACATCGCCAAAGGCAAGGGAAGCAAGGGCAAAAATGAACTATTGGGACTTCATCAAGATAAAAAGTTTTTGCACAGCAAAAGAAACAGTCAACAAAACCAAAAGACAACCAACAGAATGGGAGAAGATATTTGCAAATGACATATCAGATAAAGGGCTAGTATCCAAAATCTATAAAGAACTCATCAAACTCAACACCCAAAGAACAAAGAATCCAGTCAAGAAATGGGCAGAAGACATGAACAGACATTTTTCCAAAGAAGACAGCCAAAAGGCCAACAGACACATGAAAAAGTGCTCAACATCGCTCGGCATCAGGGAAATCCAAATCAAAACCACAATGAGATATCACCTCACACCAGTCAGAATGGCTAAAATTAACAAGTCAGGAAATGACAGATGTTGGCAGGGATGCGGAGAAAGGGGAACCCTCCTACACTGTTGGTGAGAATGTAGGCTGGCACAGCCACTCTGGAAAACAGTATGGAGGTTCCTCAAAAAGTTGAAAATAGAGCTACCCTATGATCCAGCAATTGCACTACTGGGTATTTACCCCAAGGATACAAATGTAGGGATCTGAAGGGGTACATGCACCCTGATGTTTATAGCAGCAATGTCCACAATAGCCAAACTGTGGAAAGAGCCAAGATGTCCATCAACAGATGAATGGATAAAGAAGATGTGGTATATATATACAATGGAATATTATGCAGCCATCAAAAGGAATGAGATCTTGCCATTTGCAACGACATGGATGGAACTGGAGGGTATTATGCTGAGCGAAATAAGTCAAAAAGAGAAAGACATGTATCATATGACCTCACTGATATGAGGAATTCTTAATCTCAGGAAACAAACTGAGGGTTGCTGGAGTGGGGGGTGGGGTGGGAGGGATGGCATAACTGGATGATAGACACTGGGGAGGGTATGTGCTCTGGTAAGCGCTGTGAATTGTGCAAGACTGTTGAATCTCAGATCTGTACCTCTGAAACAAATAAAACAATATATGTTAAGAAAACAAAAAAAAAAGAAGATAGCAGGAGGGGAAGAATGAAGGGGGGGAAATCGGAGGGGGAGATGAACCATGAGAGATGATGGACTCTGAAAAACAAACTGAGGGTTCTAGAGGGGAAGGGGGGTGGGAGGATGGGTCAGCCTGGTGATGGGTATTGAGGAGGGCACGTTCTGCATGGAGCACTGGGTGTTATGCACAAACAATGAATCATGGAACACTCCATCAAAAACTAATGATGTAATGTATGGTGATTAACATAACAATAAAAAATTAAGAAAAAGTGAATGGGTCATAAGAAAGTGAGGATTATGAGTACATACTATTGTATTAAGTTTAGCATTGATTATTTAAATGGGTTAGTTTACTTGGGAGAAATTTTTAGTTTTTAAGATATTTAATATTCTGCTAGGAAGAATATAACATACCAATCAAGAGAAAGAAAAATTTTAATGATCCTACAAAGGTCCAAAATAGAGATTCTTCACTTTCAGTAATGGTGATTTGAAAATTCAGGTCAATCTTTCTCATTAGGCAAACAAAATACTTAAAAATATTTACTTTTTTTTGTTTCTTCAAAGCATCAGGGATCAATATACCAATGAAGAATTGTCTGATGAAAATCATAGAGAGGAAATAATCAAGAGATACTAGCTAGAGCCACTTATCTGGGGCTGCTTTTCACTTGAGGTGTTAGCTGATACCAGAAAAAAACAGACAAGAGGCTGAAAGCCTAAGTGGTAATTTGAAAGCATCTCCAGTCTAATGTGACCAAGGTTAAAGATCGGGGCATATGAAGGGGTGAAGAGAAAAGACTGGTGTTCATATTCTTTATGTTTTGGTTTGAGATAGTTAGAGGCCTCACCCTGAAATTGGAGAAAGATATATACTTAGGATTGGAATTTGGGAGCCCAAGGTTATGCATGCTCTCATTTTTTCTGGAAATGCCAAACAGATTCCCAAAATGATTGTATCAATATATACTTCCTTCAACATTGTGTAACAGTGTTGAAGGAAGATGATCCAGGATTACTACTTCCCTGGAGGAAGATGGGGTTATGATAGGCCTAAAATACTTTAACAAACTTTCATGTAGAAATCATGGCACAGTATATAAAACAACCAGGCATGTGAACAGGGAAGTCAATAGGAGGAGAAGCAAGAAAAACAATAGAAATTCAAAACAGACCTAAAGGGACCTGATATTAGAGTTTTCAATCAGACTTTTAAATAATCAAGCTTCTATTCTTCAAGGGCAAAAACTAAAATAAGATAAAGAATTTATCAAAGAACTGGAAATTACAAAAAGAAATTACAAGGAAGATTAATAAAATAAGAACTGTTAAAAATAAAATAATATATTAAAATGCAACGCTTCCATTTAACAGCACACAAGAAACAGCTGAAGTAAGAATTAGTGAACTGGAAGTTAGATCAGAAGAAGATATTCAGAATAAGCACAGAGAGAAAAAATAATGAATAATATAGAAGAGAGAACAAAAAGACTTAGAGGATACAGTGAAGTGGGATAATTGGTATATACCTTGAAGCAGAGGAGAGATAGAATGAGGCAGAATCAATATCTGAAAAGATAATGGCTCAGAATTTCCTATAGTGAAGAAAGACACAGAATCACAATAGGACAAATAAAAAAAAACTATACATATCCATTATAGTAACACTGGTGAAAGTCAAAGACAAAGAGATACATTTTAAAAGCAGGCAAATGAAAAAATGTATTATTCATCAAGCAGCAATAATTAGACTAATACTTGGTTTTTCAATATGAACAGTGCAAACCAGAAATCAATGGGATGATTGATTTATAACAAAAAATGGCAATGAAAAAGCAGTAAGGAAAGATGCTATTTTTATCAAATAGTAGTGGATCAGTTCACTATCCATTTGGAAAAAAATGAAACTTGACCTCCACCTCATACCATATACAAAAGTCAATTCCAGGCATTCTGTAGATCAACATAAAAAAGGCAAAGCAATATGTTCCTGGAAGATAACATAGGACTATATCATCATGAAGTTATGGCTGAGAAAGTTTCCTGAAATAAAATATATAAAACACTAAACAAAGAAAATGATTAATGAATTGAACCATATGAAATTTAAGGACTTTTCATCAGAAGGCATTATTAAGAGAGTAAAAAATGAAGAAAATTAAGGTAGTGGAAAAAGATATCTGTAGTTCATGTTTAAATAAAAATGCAAAAATTTCAATAAGTCAAATGAAAAATTTCATATCCAAAATGCATACAGATAACTCCTACAAACCAATAAAAAGGGTGAACCCATCAAAAAATGGACAAATAAACTTAACATTTATTTTAAGAAAAGAGGATGTCCAACTGATCACAAAGTTCATAACAATATGCTTAACCTCATCTGGTAAATGAAAATTAAAATCACAAATAGATACCACTACATACCAATAAAAATAGCTAAAATGAATAAGACTGCTTATACCAAGTGTTGATGAGGATGTGGAGCAGATGAAACTGTTACACAATGTTGAAGGAAGTATATATTGATACAATCATTTTGGGAATCTGTTTGGCATTTCCAGAAAAAGTGAGAGCATGCATAACCTTGGGCCCCCACATTCCAATCCTAAGTATATATCCAACAGGATGTCATGTGCGCACACGTACATGTGTGTGCGTGTGTGTGTGATGTACATGAATAATGAATGCTCATAGAAACATTTTTTATTATAGCCCAAAACTGGAAATAATTTAAATGGACAGCAAGAATAGAAAAAATAAATAAAACATGGCACATATTTCATACAATGAAACATCATATGACAACAAAAATAAACTATTGCTATATGTAATAACATGGATAAATCTGACAAATATAAAAGTGAGTAAGAAAAAGTCACACAAAAATAATACATAGAATGATTCTATGTAAACAAAATTCAAAAACTCACAAAACTAGACTGGTTTTAGCAGTCAAAGTGGGAATTATCTCTAAAGAGGAAGAAATATTAGTATTTAGGAGACAGCAAGAGAGAGGCTTATGGATTGCTGATAATACTTATTTCTTGATCTTACAATTGGTGTTAAATCAATGACCTCTGATGATCTGTGTGTCTATGTTTATTTCAAAAATATTTAGATAGAAACTCCTGCAGAATGCCTGGCACCTATGGCATATTAGGTTAATTGATGCTTAAAATGTATCATATTTCCCTCCTACTACTCTTATTCTAAACCATTCATCTTTATCAAAGTCAGTTAGTAAAACACTAAAATGACCATTAACAGTGAAGAGGAAGTTGCAGGTGGGGTAAAGATATTTGCAACACATATAACTAACAAAATGGCCAATCCAGAATATCTAAGAAACTCCTAACAAGAAATAAGAAAAAAAAGACAACTCCTTAGGAGACTCTCCAAATGCCCAATAAATAAAAAGTTTTCAACCTGAATGAAAACCAAGGATATGCAGTTTTAAACCACAATGTAATACCACTAGACAACCAGAATGCTAAATTTTAAAGAGATTAACAACGTCAATGGTAAGATGGGGGTCAACAGGAATACTAATACCCAGCTGGTAGGAGTGAGAACTGTTACAACCAGTTTGGAAAAGTATTTTTTATTATCTACTAAAGTTGAAGATAGGCCTGGCCATTTCATTCCTAGGTTTATACCCAACAGGAACACACATACCAGCAGATACTCACGAGCATGTAATTCTACCACTGGTCTTTGGCATCACCCATGGATCACTATAAAGAAATGAAGTGAAAGAAAATTAATTACAACTACTTGCAACCAAATGGATATGTCAATAGAGAAGGTGCTAAGAAAAAAATGTTTTATAGTTCATTTCTGTAAAGGATAACGATACTGGAGCACCTGGGTGATGCAGTTGGTTGGGCATCTGACTCTTGGTTTTCAGCTCAGGTCATGATCTTGGGGTCCTGGGATTGAGCCCCACATTGAGGCATGGAGTCTGCTTAAGATTCTCTCTCCCTGTCCCTCTGCCCCTCCCGCTAGTGCTGTCTCTCTCTCTCTCTCTAAAATAAATAAGTAAATAAATCTTAAAAACAAAACCAAAACAAAACTATTAACAAACATACAAACAAACAAGGGAATGATTCCTGTAAAATTCTGGATAGAAGTTTTCCAGTGTGGAGTAGTGGGAGAGTCTGATGATTAGGGAAAAGAATGACAGGTCTTGACAAACCTTTGTTCCAGCTCTCTCCTGCCCATGTGGTGCTTGTGGTTATGGATTGTATGTGAGAGAATGAATCAGCTCCCCCCCTGGTGTCATTAGGGAGCTTGTTCCAAGTCTTGTAGCTGCAGCTTTATGACACAGCAAGGCAGTGGCAGAATGCCTCACGTCAATGCCCGTTTTGGGGAAGGCCGGCCTCTGCCTGGCATGATCACAGCTTTGGGGGACCAGGAATGATTGCCTTAAGCACTAGGCCAAAGGAGATTTGCACAGAGATTTATAGGAGGCCAACATGTTTTATGACCAGTCTGACAGAATATAGGTTGTCAAGGTTATTCTCGCTGCAGGCTATTTCTGATTCAAACCTGTGAGTTTTCCAATATACTATATTGGAGAAATGAAGAAATCAGGTTTAGGGATTAGAAAGGCAAGTAGGGAAGTATGGTTAGTGTTTTGGTGTGGATATTAGCTGTAATTAGCTTTATTTGCCAAGCAGCATCTCTCTGCCCCACTTTTTTTTTTTTTTTTTTCAGACCTTCTTTTAACTTCAGAAGCCACTTTTCCTCATTCTCATCCTATGTGCTTCACCGGGACTGATACTTTTCCCCAACTTCAAGGATAGGGTAGTGGGCCAGTCAGAATCTTGATAAAGAACCCCTCACTATTCCCTAAATTGCAAGCTACAATTCTGATCACAGTTCCAATATTTGTGGGGAGTTGGGGAGGGAGGGAGTGTTTCCCCACCCCACCAAGCAATTCTCTGCAACACCAGCTGGATATCCTACAATTTAACTCAATTCTGATGCTATCTACCTAGTGATAGCCTCAGATCCCACAGGTCAAGAGTTCAGGCCTACAAAGACTGCCTGGTACCCCCTCCAGACACCAATCATGAGTCTGGATTATGACCTGTTTTTCTGATCCACTGGCTACAAATCAGAGATTCCAACAACCTCCTCCTTGGGTTCAACTAATTAACAGTGCCTCACCAAATTCCAAGAAACATTTAACTTACTAGATTACCAGTTTATTATAAAAAAAGATGTAACTCAGAAATAGCCAGATGGAAGAGATGCATAAGGGAAGGTATGAGGAAAAAGTATAGAACTTCCATGATCTCTCAGAGCCTACAATTCTCCCCAAGTCTCCACATGGTCACCAACCAGGAAATTATCCAAACCCCATCCTTTTGTGGTTTTATGGAGGCTTCATTGCATAAACATGATTGATTAAATTATTGACTCTGGATGATTGAACTCAATCTCCAGCCCCTCTTCCCTCCCCAGAGGTGACAGGGTAGGACTGAAATTTCCAACACTCAAATCCCATAGTTAGTTCTCCTAACATACAGCCCCCATCCTTAGGTGCTTTCCAAAAATCACCTCATTAACATAATAAAAGACATCTTTATTGCTCTTGCTCTCCTCACTTACAAAATTCCAAGGTTTTTAGGAGCTCTGTGCCCGGAATAGTGGACAAAGACCAAATGTATATTTCTTATTATAAATCACAATATCACACAAGCCACAAAAAATATGTAGGTTTGGAGCTTCTGGGAGTCATCCTCCTCACCAACATATTAAGAACATCTGTCTGAGAATTACTGCAACACAGAAGAAAAGTGGAGCCAAGAAATGGAGAGATGTGTTCCTGTTAGTATGGTTTGATCACCTGGATCCAGCTGTGCCTAAAGCTAGTGTACCCATAGGCTTTCCTGTTATATAAGCCAATAAACGACCTTTTATGCTGAATCTAGTTGGAGTTGGATTTGGGTCACTTGCAGCCCCAAGAGCCTGACTAATGTACAGAGGAAAGAATCCAATGGTGTTTAAGGGAGTATCATGTAATAGGTTGATCATATTGAGTTATATAGGGAGATTGAGATTTATAGAGAAAAGTCATTATAGAGGTGAAAAGCAGTGAGAGCAGGAGTGGTGGGCTGGATAAAATGTGTGAGAGAGGTTGTGGGGTACTACACTGTAGTGGGAGTGAGGAAATTTCACTTAAGTCTAAGTGTCCATTATGGCTGTGATTCTTTGGGACAGGCTGAATGTGAATGGAGGAGAAACTACTGTAGAGAGGAAGCCACAGAACTATGTGGCTCAGCCTTTTTGAAAAAGTATAGACTTACTTTTTCTACTCCTCTTTGCTCATTCAGTACTGCCATCACTACAATATCTTTGACTCGAACAAGGCGCCAAAACTATTTTTGCCTTTGTTGCTAATTACATTTTTGTTGCTAAGTTCTTTTAATATCCTCTGTTCTTATCTACTATTGCTGTATCATTTGAAACATTTAACTCTCCAGGCTTTTAAAAATCTCTCTCCTCTTAGTTTCCCTGGTCCTATCTGTTCTTATTTTCCACTGACCTACCCAATCTTTCTCAAACTTCTTCCCAACTTTCTCATCTGAAGTCCATTCTAAATATTAGTGAGCTCTATTATTTGATGTGTGGCCCTTCTTTTTTCTTTTTCTTTTTTTTAAAGATATTTATTTATTTATTTATTTATTTATTATTTTTAAAGATTATTTATTTATTGATTTATTTATTTGACACAGAGAGAGAGAGCACGCTAGAGAGGGAACACAAGCAGAGGTAGTGGGAGAGAGAGAAACAGGCTTCCCGCCGATCAGGGAGCCCAATGTGGGGCTTGATGTGGGGCTTGATCCCAGGACCCTGGGATCATGACCTGAGCTGAAGGCAGACGCTTAATGACTGAGCCACCCAGGCTCCCCTTTATTTATTTGTTTGACAGAGAGAGAGAGCACACAAGCAGGAGCAGGAGAGGGAGAAGCAGCTCCCCAATGAACAGGGAGCCAATATAGGGCTTGATCCCAGGACCCCGGGATCATGACCTGAGCTGAATGTAGACGCTTAACTGACTGAGTCACCCAGGCGCTCCTCTTTTTTCTTTTTATTGTATGCAATCTTTCTGAGATATCTCACCATTTATAATGATTTCAACTATCCTCCAGAAGCTGTAGACGCCAAGATACCTACCTTCCTTCTAGGCCTTTCTTTAAATGCTGTTTCTATATAGGGACTACCTCTCTACATCGCTACCTGAATGTCCCATAGTTACCTCAACATATAATCATCCTAACCTGTACTTCTCACCAATCTTTTTGGTGTTTGTCACATATGTCTCCTCCTTGTTCTCCTGCTCTGGTAAAGCTGTCTGGCATTTAGAATTTCATATGTAAATGACTAAGTATTTCCTCAGTAACTGGTGTATTTTACAGGATGATCTCATTACTTCATAGAGTTTAGATACTTTACTAATTTAAATTTTTCCTTGTCATGTGGTAATCTGGAGAATAAAATCTTACCTTCTCAACTGGTCTTTTAATGCTCTGATTCCTGTTTAATTTGCTGGTTTTATAGCATCCTATTTGCAGTTCCCAGAGCTGCTCATGTTCTCTCATCTTTGTGTCATTTGCCCTTTGCTATCCACCTCTGTGGTGTTTACTTATCACCACTTTTACATAAGCCGATTTCAGTGGTCACTTTCAGGAGATTTAGGAAGGTCCTGCATCCAGGGTGGGTAAGGTTTCCCATCCCATGTACATCTTCATATGATGTGAGCACTCATTTGTAGCCCACACTGGTCTATACGCCTATCTGTACATTGTATTAGTCTTTAGCATTTTGAATGCTTGATTTTTCATCCTCAGAGCCCTGGCAAGATGCCTGATACCTATTCAGCACTGAGAAAAAATAAAGGTAGAAGGAAAGAAAGTGGTGAGGGGAAAAAGGAAGGGAGAAAAGTAGATAGTATTAAGCACTGTGATGAGAATGTCTAATTATCTAAAATAGATAACTGGGTAAAATGTGGAGAAGTGTGACCCTAAATTTGCTTTCTTTTAGCAGTAGTGGACAAAGCCCCTTGAGTTTGAATCCCATCTTAGAATCTTGCTACAATCTTTCTCTGACACTTACTACCTTGGGCAATTTGCTCAATCCCTCTGTGCCTCAGTTTCCTCATATGTAAAATTGTGGCACTAATAGTGCATAACTTTAGGATAGTTATGAACATTAAGTATGTTTATACCTATAAGGTACTTAGAAGAGTGCTTGGTACATGGGAAATCCTATATGGGTTTAATAAATAAATATAAGAGTTGATGTTGGGGAATTTACCATATAATTGTAAAGTATTTCTCTAAAACTACTCATTTGTTCCATGTGCACGGATATGTACATGGGTGTATTGAAGAGTCCATAATTAATTCCAACACTATTGGCTACAGAGAAATATATTTTAATATAGGAGTATTATATTCTATGGCAGGCAAAATCAACACCTAAGATATTCCACATTAAAAAATGTATCAGTCTTTGGACATATATTTATATTTTGAAGATGGAAAAATACCTGATTCTAAAGATGATTTAACTTTGAGTAATAAATGTCCTTTTCACACAGATTTATGAAGAGAATGCTACTTAATACTGTTCTCTGTATGCCCTTCAAATTCTTTGCCTTGTAGTTTGGAGTGATGTTTTCCTAATCTTCTTTACTACCAACAGAATTGGCTATATATTGGATTATTCATTTTTTACGAATACCATATGATTTCACTCATATGTGGAATTCAAGAAACAAAACAAAGGATGGCAGGGAATAAAAGAGAGAGAGGCAAACCAAGAAACAGACTCTTAACTATAGAGAACAAACTGATGGTGACTAGAGGGGAAGTGGGTGGGGGGGGTGTGTGAAACAGGTGATGGGGATTAAGGAGGGCACTTGTGATGAGCACCAAGTGATGTATGGAAGTGCTGAATCACTATATTGTACACCTGAAACTGATAATACATGGTATGTTAACTAAGTAGAATTTAAATAAAACCTTTTAAAAAGAATTTAAAAAAAGAACTGGCTATACAACTTCTACATTAAAATATGATATATTTGTACCTTCATTTCGGTTAAACTTAAGTGCAAGTCCAAGAGTTTTAGCAAGCTTTTATAAGCCTGATCTCTCATTTCTATGAAGAATATGTCTCACAGGCTATGCTTTCCAGCTTTGTTTGATGTCATTTCCAGTTATAATTGTTTTATAACAGCTTAGACATGCTTTTAAATGTAGTCCTCAAACTAGGCTGTTAGTGGGTCTAGTACTGCCACAATTACTAAGGAAACTAGAAAGAAGCCTGTACAGTTTCCCTATAGGCCTCGGGAAATGACTGCCCTTGATGTTTGAAGCATGTATTTAAATCAAAACAGTGAAAATGGAATAAACTATTCTAAGCATGTTTTTGAACTGTCTACCAGTGCAGCCCTATAAATCAGTTGGGGCCCACAGGCAGATGATACGAAGGGATTTAACCTCAGATATAAAGGAAAACAATCTAAAGACAGGGAAGAATTTTAATTAAATCGAAAATGTGAATCAAAGTATTAACATTGTTCTGGTATGGATTCTCATTGCCATCAGATGCATCATGCTTTAAACAATAATAAAGTCCCAAAAATTTAGTAAAATTTTGTGGTACAAGAAATTCTCTCTGCTTACATGCAAGGCTGAATTTTTTTGCCTTTTTTGTTAACAGTATTGTTAACAATATTTGCAATTAGAAATTAAAACTTCAAGTAAAGTGCTTTCTTTTTTTCTTTGAAAAGTTCAATAGGTTTAATGGATGTGGATAAAAATAACAAAATGATAGGTAACAATCATATATGAAAAGAAGGAGACTCATTCCTATTGATTATTTTAATAATTTGTCCTGTGCAGGTGCTTTTGGTTTTGATTAGATTATATGGAAAACCTGAGTATGGGTTAAAAATTAATATTACATAGTTAGCTTGCTGTAATATTCAAGAATATTATTTATTTTTTTATTGTTTAATTTTAAAATCTTCACTTTATAAGTATTTTTTTCTTTAGAAAATTAAACTTTTTAAGATATGGAGAAAATATGGATTTATTTAAATAATTGCTAAAATACAGGTTTCCAGGGAAGTTAGTGGAGGAATGATGAGAGAGAGAATGAATGTTGTAAGAAAGTGGAGTGGTGGAGTAAGGAGACAGATAAAAGATACAGGAGAGAAAAGGGAATAAAAATTCCAGGAAAAAAGAAATAAGTTGAAACTGCAGATTATTGGGATGCCTGGTGTCTCAGTCAGTTAAGCGGCTGCCTTCGGCTCAGATCATGATCCTAGGGTCCTGGGATGGAGTCCTGCATCGGGCTCCCTGCTGGGCAGGTAGCCTGCTTCTCCCTCTGCCTGAAGCTCCCTCTGCTTGTGCGCTCTCTCTCTGACAAATAAATAAAATCTTAAAAAAAAACAAACAAACAACAACTGCAGATTATCATGTGAGTGAAAATAGTATTAAAAATGTTCTGTTTTGGTATTATGTTAGATTCCGGGCAATAGTAAATACCTCCTATTACTTTCAGAATTCAGTTTGTGTCCTAGAAATGTTTTAAATTTCAGGTGCCCATTAATTGATATCCAAAGTCCACCACGTTGTCAGGCTCCAACCCTTTCCCTTTTGTATCATGAAAATGGTGGAGATGTTTTTGTCACTAGGTTTGGGAGAAATTCTTTAGTATGCTTCTGTGTTTCATTAAAATTCATAGCATCTAACCTCAGTTGGGCCTTTTGTTCTGAACAGTGTTCTTTTTATTCAGACAGAAATAAGTCCCTATCCAGTTCTCGTTGTGGGTATTGCAAGATTTTCACTTCTCTGAAGGTCCTAAGGCCATGCTGACCCTCTCACCATTAGAGCGAGTTCAACTTGCTTCCTAATTTACAAATAAAGCCATCCGTTATGAACTTCTTTCGTGTCACTCCCCATCCCTGTCAAAATTTCTTTGCACATTTTCCATGATTGCTTATTATTTTTCTTTTCAAAGGATGAAATGTTATTCCCCTTTTCCAAATTAACATCTTCCTGTGCTCCCCAGCCATGACTCCTCCAGCCTATTCTGCTGATAATCCATCACACCTGCATTCCCTTGATCTTGTCCCATTGATCATTCCCTCTTCTATTCTTTCATCTGCTAATTACTCATCTTCTATTTACTGGCTCCCTTTGGCTTTTTGTCAAGACCTTCAATCATGGTCAGTTGTGAAATGTACTAAAACACTTTTCTCCAATTCTGTCACCTGATCAAGCTCCCACTCTTTCCTCAAGAGTGCCTAGAAAATTATTTCCATATTTCTATTTCTAACTTACCATTCAGATAATTGAAATCTCACTTCTACACCACCTTGATTTTATCATTATATCAAAAGTCAGGAATGATTCCCTAATTGTCACATTTAAACTACTGCTTCTAATTTTCCTACTTGATCTTTGCAGTATCAACATTACTGACCAGCATATTATTCTTTAAAATTCTCCCTCAAATACAAAGAAAGTCCTCTCTCTTTTATTTTTTTTCTTTCCTTCTCTCGTAATTCCTGAGTCTTTCACGGATTCAGCATCTTAACATAGGCATATCCTAGTTGTCTGTTTTCAAATTCATTGAATTCTACTCTTTATTATTTCTTTCCTTCTGCTGGGTTTAGGTTTGTTTTGGTCTCCTCCCCCTCCTCTTCCTTCTTCTTTGTTGCCTTAAGGTAAAAGTTTAGATTATTGATTTGAAACCTTTCTTCTTTTCTAATATAAGCATTTGTAAATTTCTCTCCTGGCATTCTTTTAGCTGTTTTGTTGCTTTAGCATTGCTCCAGTGCTTCCTCTCTAAGTACTGCCTCAAATTGTGGTATATTATTTTCATTTAGTTCATTTTTCTTGAGACTTCCTTTTTGACCCACGAATTATTTAGAAATGTTCTGTTTAATTTACAGGTGTTTGAAGATTTTTCTGTTATCTTTTTGTTATTAGTCTAGATTAATTCTCTTATAGTTAGAGGGCATACATGGTATTATTTCATTTCTTTTCAGTTTGTTGAGGTGTGTTTTATAACCCTAAAAATGGTCTATCTTGGTGAGTGTTCCATGTGTGCTTGAAAAGTGTATATCCTGCTATTGTTGAGTGTAGTGTTCTGTAGCTATCAATGAAATCCAGTTGGTTAATGGAGTTGTTTATTCTTCTATATCTGTGCGGTTTTCTGACTATTAGTTCTATCTACAAAAAAAGAAACGTCCTCTACTCTAAATTACTGACCAAATGCTTTACTAAAACTGTGCTTCTGGCCTTACTTTTAGAGTCCATTACTTCTGTGGCAACCTCCTGATCATTGTCCTCTGAGGTTTCTATTTCCTTCCGGCTGAAGCCTTGATATCCTTCCTGTAGTCCTTCCAGCTCTGGTAGCTCCATGGCCACAGAGAGCTGCCGGCACCAGGGTTCACACTGTGAATATATAAAGAACACATACAACTCAATAGCAAATAACGTAAACCCTGATTAAAAAATGGACAGAGAAACGGAAGGAACAGCTTTCCAAAGAAGACAAACAAATGACAGGTACAAAAGAGCATCTTTTCTTAAAAAATTAAAAATAGAACTTTCATGTAATCCAGCAGTCCACTTCTGGGTATATATGCAAAAGAATCAAAATCAGGATCTTATAGAGTATCTACACTCCCATATTCATTGCAGCATTACTCACAATAGTCAAGATATGGAAACCACCTAAGTGTCTGTCAACTGATGAATGGATAAAGGTGTGACATATATATATATAATATCACTGAGCTATGAGAAAGCAGAAAATCCCTCCAATGCGATGACTTGGATAGACCTTGAGAGTATTATGCTAAGTGAAATAAGTCAGAGAAGATAAATACTGTATGATATCACTTATATATGGCATCTAAAAAAGACAAACTCAGAGAAAGAGCAGAGTTGTGGTTTCTGGGGTTGGAGGGTGGAAGAAATGGGGAGATATTGGTCAAAGAGTACAAACTTCCAGTTATAAGATTAATAAGGTTGGGAATCTAATATATAGCATGGTGCTTGTAGCTAATAATACTGTATGATATGCTTGAATATTGCTAAGAGAATAGATCTTAAAGATTCTCACCACAAAAAAGAAATAACCACGTGATGGGCTGGAGGTTGTAGCTAATACTACAGTGGTGATCATTTTGCAATTTATAAATGTATCAAAATAACACGTTATACACCTTAAACTTACATGAGCTTATATGTCAATTATTATATTTCAATTAAAGCTGAAAAAATAAAAAAATAATAAAATTACATGTAGAAGAAACAAACTAATGAAGAAAAATCACATGATCATATCAATTGCAGAAAAACTTTGATTCATTAATTTCCTTGCTTACTTTTTTGGCCAACTTTTTTGTTTCAGTAGAAAAAGGTAATTCAGAAATTTTGAAAGGCATTTTGTTGAACATTGGTATAAATTGGAGAGAAAATACTTTAGATGATTCAGCAGTGAATGAGTCATCAACAGATGGTTTCAATTAAACTTTTTCAAAACACATATTCAGCAAGGGTAAACCAACTAGTTCAGGTACCTGGTTTTTGCATATTTTTTTCTTTTTTAGAAACATAGATCAGTTAATTTGTTTCAGTATTTGGGCAGAATATATTATTAAACATTGTTTTCCTTTCTGTGACTTGTTTTGACCATACAAGAGAGAAATAGGTGATTATATTCAAGGGATTGAATATATAAAGCAGGTCACAAAGTAGGAATATTTAAGCCATATTTGCTTATAAAGGATCTTAATATCTTTGCGAAAACCATGACCTAATAGAAACCCTGGCTAAGATTCTGAATGCTTTGTTCAGGAGAGAGGGAAATGAATAAATGAGATAATACATTTTTAGCCAACTAATCAGCAATATATTTGTTTTCTGTTTTTTGATCACGTATCCCTAAATAGTTTAAATTGTCTAATATTAAGAATGACAGTAAGATTCTAGCAAAACTGTTAACAGGAAGTGCTAAATATTCCCAAGCTTATTTTATAATTCTGGTGTAACACTCAGAGTTCTCCAGAGAAACAGAATGAATAAGATGTATGTATAATATATATAATTTAAGGACTAAGCTTACATGATCATGGGGACTGGCAATTCTGAAATCTGTAGGGCAGGCAGGCATGCTAGAAACTCAGGGTTTCCATGTTATAGTCTTGAGGCAGAATGCCTTCTCTAAGAAACCTCAGTTTTTGCTTTTAAAGTCTTCAGCTGATTGGATGAGGCCCACCTGTACTATACATGGTAAGCTTTACTTAAAGTCAGCTGATGTTTGGTGTGAGCCACATCTATAAAATACCTTCACAGCAACACCTAGAATAGTTTGATTAAATAATTTGGTACTATAGCCTTGCTAAACTGGTACATAGAACTAACCATCACATCTGGTTGTCTGATTTTGTAGTTTGCTTTCTTTTAAAGTGAGATATTTTAGATATTTTAGATATAATATATGTTTATAGTCATTAATTCAGCTATAAATTAATATTATTATTTGTTAATATTAAAATTAATCACTATTCATTACTACAACCAATATATAAGTATTACACATTTTATATTCATTCATTCAACTATTTTTTAATTTAACATTTACTATGTACTAGGTACTATATTTTGTTCTGAGACACCTACAATAAAGATATTATACCCAAACACTTAAGAAGTTGAAATTTCAGGGACACCTGCATGGCTCAGTTGGTTAAGCATCTGCCTTTGTCTCAGGACATGATCCCAGGATCCAGGGATGGAGGCCTACATCGGGCTCCCTGCTCCGTGGGGAGTCTGCTTCTCTCTCTCCCTGTACCCATGCTTGTGCTCTTCTGTGTGCATGCTCTCTCTCTCTCTTGCATGTGTGCAAGCACGCGTTCTCTCTCAAATAAGTACACAAAATCTTAGAAAAAAAGAAGTTTAAGTTTCAGTGAGATGAAATAGTTAAGTCTTGACTTTGTATAGATACACATATCATCCCCAATTTTCAAGTTAAAAAATGCTCTAAAATATATTTCATTCATTAAATATTGCTTAATGACTGCATACTTTAAAGGCTAAAAAAATAAAGTACCTCCCCTCAAAGAGTTTAAAATCTGCTGGGAATCCATTTGACTCTGAATTTTGCCACTATGTGTTATGGGAAAATTACTGTAATTTGAGGTTGAATTTCCTTATCTATGGAATGAGAATTATACTAGATAACATTTCAGTAACATTTCTTTATGGTCTTAAAATAATATTATTTTCAAGATTCTTTGTATAGAAAATTATTCTCCAGTGGGTAAGAATGGATACATTATTTATAATGATTTTATTCTAAGTAGGAAATTAGTTATTAATGGCTTACATACAAGTATTGAGTTCTAGACATATTTTTTCCTGTTTAGATTCACAGCTAAATTGCTTTCATAAAACAATAAAAGTTAACCTCAAAGACTGATAGAGAAAATTAGCATTAAGTAGAAAATGCAGTGGCCGATAGCAGAATGTGGGTTTTAACATGAGGTCAACATTAAATGAAAATTACTATTTTGATATAGTCAACTGGTTATGAACTAGATATAAAAAAATGTTTTAAGAATTTAAGGTTTGAGAATTTAAAAAACTATATTATGTGATAAAGTTTATTATTTGGAAGTCATATTATGTTTGGTCTCCAAATTAAAACTTATTTTCAAAATTTAGCTATTCAAGATTAAAGGAGCTCCTGCACTGTAAAGTACATATTACAAGGAAGTACAGTTCTTAATACTTGTAGGAAGTGATTCACTTTAATTGTTTGTACTCATTTCCATAAAAGACAATTGCCTAGGGCAATGATATTATCATGATGTTATTAGTAGTAGTATGCACATGTTTGATGCTTTACGAATTTGAAGGTAAAGGCACACTATTTTATGTATCCTTTCTTCATGAGGAAAAAGCAAACCTTCTATTCTGTAAGTGAACTGCCTGCAATTCTCAGGACCCACCAAAATTTCATTCTTCATATTTACTTTCTATTTTCATAGCAATGGGAATGGAATGTGATCCTCAGGACTCAGCCATTATCCTGACCTCTGTGTCCGTAGCCTTTGACTCAGGCCTGAGTTCACCATAACTTATTTTTACAACAATTCTGAGATGCAGCCAGACCACTTGGCAATATTTTCACTCCTACTCAGCTTGTTTCAAAATGGGAATTCTCACTGTTTCTCTTCTTAGAGCATTCCTAGTTTCAGCATGAAACCTTTTAAAATAAAACTGCTGTTATGCAAATGACTGAAGACAAAATGCATTTTGTTCAATTCCCAGATTCTGTCTTGATTATTAAGTGCCATAAAGCCCTCTACTTTCCAGGCTTATTCACAAAGTTATTACCCAATCTGGCAATATTTTCTCAAGAAATTTCTGGACAGTATATACTTTTTTATGATGGCAAATCCGTTCACTGTTTTTATAAGCTGCATCATAGAGTAAATCCCCAACATGTGCATCCTGAATACTTGCCTTGTTTGGTCATAAATCATTGGAATTGTTTGTGACTATCAATGAGTCAAAGGGAACATTTCAAGATTTGGGATTGGAATTCTTTCCTTTGACTTTTGCTATTCTCCTATGGTTTTGTTTTGCAGTTTACTATGTGCAGTTTTTCACTCCAGTCCCCCTGCAGCCCTTGTTGGGTTTTTATAATAGTGTGAGTTGATGGTCTTCAAACTTGTAAGCTATCATTTTCTAGTTTTTTCTTCCAAAAACAGTCCACTTCCCTTAAGCTTAGCTCTTGTGTTCTTAAATAAAACTTGAATTGAAGAAATGGCCATATTTCTGACAAGCTGTGAGACTTACCAAGGTCATTTTTGTTTGCTCTATCACTTAAAATACAATCCTACTTACAATTGCCTGGCGTGGATGAGTGCATTTTTTTAATGTACCTAATACCTTTTGACATTGGGAAATAAGAAGCTATGAAAATAAGGTTGATAAACCAGTAAAGAAGTCTCTCCTTAAATGGTCACAATCTGCCAGGAACTGATAAGGAAAAGGATCCTGTGGGGACAATGACAAGAAATTTACAGCCATCAACCCCATGTCAGCACTGGGTGAGAAAACAAATAGAATTCCAGACAATTCAGAACAAATACTACAAATCAGAGAAGATCCCAAAACCTCCTTTCAATCTTACACTTTTGAAAGACAACTAAAATGCACAAAGGATATTGGGCAACTCCACACTAATCGTTACATTGTGCCTTTTCTTTTGTCTTTCTTCTCTTGATCTCAAATTAAATTTATCTTCAGTGAAAAGCTTTTTCTATGGGGTATATCATTTTATCGCCAACGTAAAACACTCAAGAGGATACCGAGGCAGAGTAAGGGTAAGTTAATTATTGCAATTATGTGTTAATTATAATGAATTCTTTTAGAGTAATGAAGTAATGCTTAGCAAATTTCTGTTGAGTCTTTATATACTCTGTTCTAAAGGGTATTGAAGCTATAAAGTGTTATTGGAAAATGATATTGTCAGATGAACTTAAAATATAAATAATCATAGATTGACAGATCACAGATATTGCAATGTGGTTAGTTATTCCTCATGACAGTAAAATATTTTTCACAAACTCTTGTGTAAGAGGTATGTCTCAGATTTCCAATTCATTTTATTTTGACATTAGGATGGGTTACATGACAAATTGTGATGCTATTTCTCACACAGGGTAGATAAAATGAATGGCAACAGATAAGGGACTAATTGGAGCTTGTGAAATACCAGATACTATAGTTTAAAATATTTTCAAAGTAGTTGTGTAGCAAAGGTAGATGAAGAATAAAGGCTAATAACACGAATATTCCTTAATCATCGAGAGAGTGTTGTGTTCAAGACACTCTTCTAAATACCTTACATAGATTACATAATTTAACCTTCTTCTTCCTCCACAAAAAAAAAGACACAATAATGAGGTATTACCATTCACATTCAAGAGATAAAAGAAAACTTTCTTTGGCTGCCATATATTACTTCCTAGGCTGCAAACAACACAACAGACGGCATCCCATGAAGTTAGTGGGATCTTAGATTTAAGGAAGTCAAATAATTTGGGCAAGCACTAAATGAATTTGAACCCATGCTTAATCTCTTAATTTACATTAATGTAAATTTACACGAATGCTTTCAAGACCATTTATATGTCGAAACAAACCTCCCTGGTTGATAAGAATGACTCAGTTGGCATGAATGTGCCAAGATGGAATCTTACCAAAGTCAACCTAGAAGGTAAATGCTATTGAAACACTGGGGGTATGAGGTAGACATATGTTTTTATAATACAAGTATAAAAGTATGTTTGTACAATACAGAAGCATTCTGCTCAATTTACATGCAAAATGATCAAGAAAAAAAAATGCAGCATTTTGTGGAATTTTAAATGAGTAGAAGATCCAGAGTGAAATAGCTCAGTGACAATAATTTTTTTTTCTGAATATCTGTGAAGTAAGAGGAAATAAAGACTCCCTAAAATAGAGGCATGGATATTGATTTTTAATATTTTTTTCTTTTTTTCATATATTTCTTTTTCTTGTCCCAAATTGTGAAATAATATTTTCATTTATATGCTTCTAAACGATTGTGATCCTGAATTCACTGTTCAATGTGTCAATAGTAAAGTGAGTTTCTACAAAGACTTGGTCAAGGTAGTTGATTGTATGAGAATAAACCAGCTTCCAGAAAGAATTAGAGCAATGCTTCCTGAGGGAAATCTTCTCTCTTATTGCTCTGGTGACTGGGCACCTTCTGTAAAACTCAATGTTTTTCAGAAACTCAGAACCAAACGGTCAGCCTCCAGATATCCTCTGGCCAGGAGAGATTGAATTATAGAAAGAACACTTAAAAGCCTGTCTGCTTTTCTTTTAATTAATTTCAGTGGCCTAGGAGAAGAAGAAAATGAAGGTCCAAATAATTTATTCAGAAAAGTAGTAGAGAAATAGAATGGCTTGAAAGTCAGATTATTTGAATCAGTTTACAAACAGCATAAAATTAGCAGAAGGGGGAAACTGAACAAAATGACAATTATTCTAATACAATAAAGAATGTACTATGTTCCAATAATGGTTAAGAAGTGGAAAAATGACTTAAAATAAGTTGATGATAAAGGTAAACTTTTGCAATAAAAATGATAGAGCAAAACAAACTGATATCAATTTAAAATCATGTGAAAAAGACTGAAAGAACTATAATTTCATTATCTTGATTATCACATGGTGTAGGTCAGAAGTTGAGAAAATCTTCTAAATTATGACATTGTATAAAATATGTGGTTTTAATTGTAGCTGAATTAACAAAGATCTTATACTCTTTTCTAATTACAAAATTGGAATATTTTATTAATATAATAAATGTTACAATCATTGCATAATTTTTTTTAAAGATTTATTTATTTGACAGAGAGAGACACAGCAAGAGAAGGAACACAAGCAGGGGAAGTGGGAGAAGGAGAAGCAGACTTCCCACCCAACAGGGAGACCGATGCGGGGCTCGATACCAGAACCCTGGGACCATGACCTGAGCTGAAGCAGACACTTAACAACTGAGCCACCCAGGTGCCCTGCAATCATTGCATAATTTTTAAAAGATATTATCATACAGCCAAATGAAAATATGCAGGTGCAAATTATTTCTTTTCAAATGAACAGTATCTTTACTCACTATTTAATTTAATGCCCATAACTGATTACAGCATTTCTTCCTTCCTTAACTCTCAGTTTGAAAGCAGTGATTTCCCTTTTACAAAGTCATGTTAGAGTAAAAAACATTGACATTGGTCTAGAGAGAGCTTTTATACAATCAAGACTATTACTGAAAGTAATTAGGCTCCCTCTTGGTTAAGGATTACTGACGGAAGCAAGGAAAAATGAACAGACTGTTTTGTAACACAAAATTTACCTACTGCGTGCACAAGTCATTGAACAAATATGTGTGTTTCGTCCTAACATTATCTTAGAAATGTAAGGAAGATAACATTTTGATATACTGAATAAAAATATAAATGCCAAATATGTAAGTAAAATACAGATTTCATTCATTAATTCATTCAGTCAATATATCTGTGGAATAGCTAATATGGTCTTTTTTTCATGGAATTTGTATTAAGTGAATTTTCTTAAAGAGGGTATTCAGAGGTTTAGAATGTTTGCTCTGGAGAATAAGAGAGACAGTTGGTCGAAGACATTGAAAAGAATAACTGAGAGCACAGTTGAGACTGGAAAAGATGTAATTGGTGGGCTGCAAACTAAAATGATTTAATCTAGAGGCATTCAGCGGTTTGTTGGTAGCGGTAGAGATTGCACATAATTTATTGCATTAGTTTGAGATTTAGTAGAACTGCAGATGTTCCTAAAAGTTTTGTGTGAGCTGAAACTGTAAAAAGGATGTATATAAAACTGTAAGAGGTCTGTTAACTAAGTAATGTGAAATTTTCACATCAAAAACATAGATAGGGGGCGCCTAGGTGGCTCAGTCAGTTGGACGTCCGACTCTTGGTTTCAGCTCAGGTCATGATCTCAGGGTCATGAGATCAGCCCTACACAGGGCTCCATGCACCTGGAGTCTGCTTGAGATTCTTTCCTCTTCCCTCTCCTTCCCCTATGCCCCACCCCCCACGCTTGTGTGTTCTCTCTCTCTCTCTCTCCCCCTAAAATAAATAAATAAATAAATAAATAAATAAATAAATAAATAAATAAATAGATAAATACAAATAAGAAAAGTGAGATAGGAACGTTAGAATCAGCAAACTATACTAAGGAATGTGAAAATTGGGATGAGAATCAGACAAAGACATTAACAAATTACATATATATATAATGTATATATGCGTATACATGTCTATATACACATTTATAAGAGATTTTCAAGAGGAAGTTCTTTATCTCCACTTTTAATACTGAGAAAGCTTAAGGTTATTTGTCAAGCAGGGAAACTGTCATTAGAGCTATTCCTGGAATTGCACAGATGAAAACCAGGTTGTAGCAGACTGAAAAGTGAGTAGGAGTTAAGCTGGTAGAAAGAGCAAGCATAAAGAAGGCAATCTCTTCCGACTCAACAGAATGTACGTATTAATGGGAAACTGGGGGCAAAAATTAGGGGATGCCAGACAAAATCTCTCAGATGTCATATTTCCATGTATGAACTTAGGCAAGGACTGACTAAGGAGTGAATTCAGTATACAAGTAGAAAGTAATTGGTTCTGCTCTATCAATGTTGGCAGTGAGAAAAATCCCACTCTTTTTTTTATTGTGGTAAAATTCACATAACATAAAATTAACCTGTAAAGAGAACAATTCGTTGGCATTTAGTACATTCACAATGTTGTGCAACAAAAAGCCAAACTTTTAATCAGTGTAGTCTGTTTTGAAACATAAAAACAAATAGCTTGAAGAAATCAGATAGGAAAACTATTTGACTCTAGAGAATATACAAGCAAAAGGAAATAAAAATGAAAATCTGAGATAGGTATTGGAATGATTTTAGTCTGTTGACTAATGGCTTTAAATATGGTCTAAGATAAATAACAAAGTGCTGTTCCAGCTAATCAAGAATTGTGGCAAAGCCATGGTTTTCATGATAGTTTTATGTCTCCTTACAGTTGTGTGTGTTTGATTGTCCAAGTCCTTTCTTATCTTGGAGTTATAAATCTTTTAGAACATGTTAGGTTTTGTTTTGTTTTTTTTTTCTCTTCTACAACAGGCTATTGAAAATCAACATTTAAAAAATAATTTTTAAAAACAGAGTTGTAAATTGATTTTCCTAAACCTACAATTAGAGAAATTATTTCTAGGAATTACATTTGACCCAATTAAAGCTCAGGAAAGGATTTTGGTGTTTGGAGAAAATTGAATGATATGGAAGAAGTGCCGCATATGAGTGATGGGATTAGGTCCTGGTTGTTTGGGGAGAAACAACAGAGCCTACTAAGAAATGTGGAAAAGAGAAGAGGGGTCTTGAGGATGAAGCAGAGTAAAGGAGATGCCGATGAGCCCAGCTGCTTATTGTCTTTAATAGGAAAAGTTAGTTGAGTGTTTACACTCCTTTCTTTTATTAAAAACATGATGACCTGAGCTGACTCCCATAGTTTCCTTTCTGCTACAAACATGAGATCATAGGTAAAATAACACTCTAAATATAATAATCTAGTCAAACACAAAGAAATGAAAAACTTAAGGAGTAGAAAGAATAATAAAAATTAATATGCTGTGAGCTGATGACCCTATAATCTGTAGTGATTTTAGCCCTATATTTAGGCTTTCAAGGCTGAAGCCTAGCCTTTTAATCTACACAGGAAGACAAGAAAGATGGCCCCAGGCTGTTGAGGTGGTTAAACTCCACTTTCTAATTCTGTGTAAAATACTGCTTGAAAAATCCTTTCATAGATACGTTCCATCCATTAAAAGTGAACTGGGAAAACTCTACACACAAACAAAGAGTTGGCCTCAAAATTTCTGTTTTGCCTAGAGTCTTGAGTATAAAGATATAAAGGCAGTTGGGAAAAATCAAAGCCTTGGAGCAAACACATCTAAACCTAGTTTTCAAATTTATAATCTTCACCTACAAGTTTTCCTAGAATATTGATATCTATATAACCTTGTCAGAAACAAGGAAACTGAAAGAATATAATCATATATGTTCGATGAAAATTAATTCATAGAGTGCAATTATAAAACATGACAAGTGAGCCTCCATGAGGGTACTAGTAGATGCAAGAAATAGAAATTGACCTTAAAAGCTAAAATCATAGAATAATAAGGAAACCATTAAATATATACACTTAAAACTTTTGAGGAGCTAATAAAGGAAGAAAAGAACAAATCTGGAAAAATAAAATAGAACTTGTAAGTAGTATGCGTATAATAACTGAATGGAAACTCAATGGAAAGACTAAAGGGGTTAGTTGGAGCTAAACAGATAATTTGTAAACTAGGAGATGGATCTAAGGAAATAGCTCCACGTGCCACACAGAAAGTAAGCAGCCGGTGATAGTGACTGGCAGTGAGCACGAAGTATTTTCTGGAATGTTTGTAATCTTTGGTTTCTTAAACTGGAGGCTGGTTAAATGGACACTTTGTGAAAATCCCTAGAGTTGTACAATTAAGAGTAATCTATTTTTATAAAGAGGTAAAAAAATGTTAGGTACAAGTACACAAAATTTGGAATATATATAACAACTGAAATTATAATGGGGAAAAGAAAATATAAAAATTTCTATCAATTTTAAAGAAGTCAAAAATGGAGTAAAAAGAACAAATAAAACATGATGAGTAGATATACAAAACAAAGTGATTGAAATAAGTCCAAATATAAATTTACCTCTTTAAATACAGAGAATGTTAGATTTGATAGAGTAACACATTTTATTTAAAAGAATCATACCTAAAATATAATGACTAAGAAAGTTTAAAATTCAAGAAATGGTAGAGGATCTGCCAGGTCCTGGCATATCGCAATCTTAATATATAATAAATATGCTTTTATACAGATAAAGGGAGTCATTCATGACAAAAAAATAATTCATCAGGCAGACATTGTATAATTCTACTTGAATATCTGTAATTCAGGATTGACTAGAAAATAAAAATATTTGCATACAAAAAATGAGAGGCTTTAACACTGTTGAAAGAATTAATAGATGAATTTCAACAAAGAAGACATAAAGCTCAGAAGAAAGAAGGGGCATGTAAGAAACAAAACATACAATTGAAAATTTATGTAATATTCTCCATATTATGAGTTAAAATTAAATTTAAAGAGTCACTGAAAATTACAAAATATCAATAACTGAATGGAAAAGATACATTTTTATAAATATTTGTGAAATGTAGCAAAAATTTACACTCTTAAGTGAATTTCTTTAAAAATGGAGAAAATTCAGAATAAATGACATAAGCGTTTAACTCAAATAGTGAAATAATATCAATAATAGTGCTCCCACAAAATCTAGAAATGTACAAAATCTATACTATAAAAAAATCTGTTATTATTTCTAGAAAACAAAGAAAAAACAATATTTTTTATAAAGCCAGTTTTTCTTAGAGGCTAATAAAAGAGGAAAAAATTTGAGAAGGATAGATCAACAAAGAAAGACAGGAGACACAATTTGAAAATAATGCAGATTCTCAAAAGAAGAAATTTTGGTTGCCAACAGCAATTTCAGTCCATTTCAGAGAGTTCCAGCCTGCCCTTTCTGACAACCTACCCTACAGATTCCACACTTGCCTCACTGACCGCCACAATCACATGAGCCAGTTTCTAAGGGCTTGCAGATGGTTCAGGGGCTGTAGAGAGTGTCCAGAAACCAGCAGCGACAGCAGGAAGGCAACAGTAAGCGAAGCTATCTCAGCAGAGAACAGAGCAGGAGGATGGCTGCCAGCAACATTTCTAACAGCAGTCATAGTAAAAAAGTCCAAGGAGGCGTTGATATATATCACCTTTTGAAGGTACAGAAATCTAAAGAACAGGAAGGATTCATTAATTTGGAAATGTTGCCCCCTCAAGCTAAGCTTTACCATCTTGTTTTACCTGAATGCAACTGACCTTTGCTTAATTTCATGTGTTTGGCAGGACCTTGCAAAAGATGAACTTCCCTGGCAAGCGTTGTGTAAATCCACTTGAGGTCACTGTTCCATATATAAGAACCCACCTCTAGGATTTTCTTTCAGAAAATTGTATATGCAGCTGGATGAAGGCAACCTCACCTTCACTGCTAACCCAGAGGACGGAGTAAACTACTTTATGTCCAAGGGTATTTTAGATGATTCACCAAAGTTTATCTTCTGTACAAGAACACTGAGTTGGGGAAAACAAACAAACAAACAAAAAACAAAACTGAGATTCTATCTTGCTGAAAGAAGAGATGTCTTGGATGACCTTGTAACGTTGCATAACTTTAGAAATCAATTCTTGCCCAATCCACGGAGAGAATTTTTTCATCATGTCTATGCCCCTGGAGAGTGTGTGGGGAGTTCTTGAAACTCTCCTAACAAAGTTCTCACATAGGTTCTGTGCTTGTAACCCTGATTTAATTCAAGAACTTGGCCTTAGTCTTGATGCAGTCTATATACTGTGCTACTCATTTTTTTCTTAAGTTTATTTGTTTTAAAGAGAGAGAGTGGGGGGAGGAGCAGAAAGAGATGGAAAAAGAGAATCTCAAGCAGACTTCCCGCTGGGCGGGGAGCTTGATGTGGGACTCAATCTCATGACCCTGAGATCATGACCTGAGCTGAAATCAAGAGTGGACACTCAACTGGCCAAGCCACCCAGGAGCCCCCTCAGTGCTACTCTTTGATTCTACTTTCTATTGACCTCACTAGCCCTCACCTGAAGAACAAAATGTCAACAAGAGAATTTATTCTAGATACCTGTCATGCTGCTCGAAACATTAGTAAAGATTTTGTAGGGCACTTTTATAACAACATCTACCTTATTGGCCATGTAGCTGCATAAAAACATAATTGCTAGGACTTCAACTATTAACTTCAAACTAAAGATACCCAAGGACTTATTAGCAGATATGGGGGTTACAGTAGAGCTGGTCATTCTAGCCTCTGTATACAATCAAGCTCAAGCATACACCTTTTTTTTTTTTTCTTTTACTATTTCCTTTTTTAGTAATTTCCTTGGGGAACTAGAGAATTTTGTAGAGTTTTTCTTAATTTTGCTTATCATGTTTTACACAAAGCAGAGCCATTGTCTCACATAGCTGTTTAAGAATGTTAAACTGACATCCTCTAAAAAATGGTCCATTTGTGCATTAGATTTGCTTGAGAAACTATTCATTTCCATTATTTTTTAGAATACTAGGTCATGTGTACATATTTAATTGAAGAGATTTATAATCACAATTATTTTATTGTAAAGATTTTAACTAACGCTTTCCCTTTTTCTCTCAAAATAAATAAATAAATAAAAACAGTGGGGACAAAATTATAGATACAATAGGATAAAAACAAAAACAATGGAAGAAAGTTTTGCTTTTAATATTAAGAACTAGAAAAAACTTAAACATCTATTAACAGGAATTGATAAACAAATTTTGCATAGTGATAGAATGGAATATTACATAGCAAAAGTTGGTGGACATGTATTTATATGGATAAATGTCAAATATAAGGCTACATAAAAATTCGATTTGAAGAATACATATAGCATGCTACCAACTGAATGAAATTTTTAAACATACAAAATAACATCAGCTTTGAATCTTATGTCTTCAGAGTATTCTATCTATTCCCCTCTTTTTTACTGTCATCTAAAGCCCTGAAATCAGTTCCCAGTATTAGTGTATTATTTTGACTTCTACATTCTTATCATTCTCTCTAATATTACTACTGTCATAATTCTTGATGATTTTAAGATCCACAAAGATAATCCTTGCAATTCCCTGGCATTTCAGTTTCTTGAAGTTCTCTTATTCAATGATCTTCACACCCCCTCCACCACTCACTGCCACGGATAAACGCTCAATCCTGAGCACTCCGGCCATCACTTCCTGTCTCTGTGACTAAATATCTCTGGTATGGCCACATCTTTGATCTTGCTATGATTTACTGTGTTAGTTTTCTAGGGCTATTATATAACAAAGTTTCACAGACTGAGTGGTTTAAAACAACAGACATTTATTCTCTCACAATTCTGGGGACCATAATCAAGAGTCAAGAAATCCATAATCAAGGGAAGCTTTTAGGGAAGAATCCTTCCTTGTCTCTTTTAGCTTTTCGTGGTTTCTGACCTTCTCAGTGTTTTTTGGTTTGTGGCAGCATAACTCCATTCTCAACTTCTGTCTTCACATGGCTGTCTTACCTCTGTGTCTGTGTCAAATTTCCTTTCTCGTAAAAGGTCATCAGCCATTAAATTAGGTCCACCCAAATCTAGCATGACCTTATCTTAACTTGATTACATCTTCAAAGACTATTTCCAAATATGGTCACATTCACAGGTACTAGTTAGGTTAGGACTTGAACATACGTTTTGGGGGACACAGTTTGACCTAGAACACTTACAATGCATCGGTCCTAACATTTTCTCTGTTCCTCACATGTAGCATGCCTTGATTCTCTATTACTCAGTTTAGAAATCCAAACTTCTTGACCCTCTCTGATTTCATCATGCTATTATGTAAAAAAATTGCTAACTTTTTTGTTATTCCACATATACACTTGTATACCACAAGTGGCTGGAAAACACACGCATACACACAATCTGTTTTCACTTAAAATTTCTTTCTTTTTTTTTTTTTTTAAAGATTTCATTTATTTATTTGACAGAGAGAGAGACAGCGAGAGAGGGATCACAAGCAGGAGGAGTGGGAGAGGGAGAAGCAGGCTTCCCGCAGAGCAGGGAGCCCGATGCGGGGCTCAATCCCAGGATCCTGGGATCATGACCTGAGCCGAAGGCAGACGCTTAACGACTGAGCCACCCAGGCGCCCTTCACTTAAAATTTCTAATCATAAAACTTTATTATGTGCTTTGAATCATATTACATTCCATTATTCCGTTTATACTTGTCAGCTGCCCCACAAGTATTTCATCCCTTCTTTTCCCTCAAATTTCCAGCCCACTTCCTACTACCTCATTCTCAGCTAATTCACTGAGTTCACTGAGAAGATAGGGACAATCAGAAGAGAATTTCCACAAGCCCCCACAACTATTTGCAGTAATCCACCTGCATCTGAGCTTATACGGTGTCCTTTACCACACATCTTCACCCTCTCACCTTGTGAACTAGAGCTCATTGTCTATCATAGACAGTGTCTTTGCTTAGCAATTTCCCTTCTCTTTTCACTGACTTTCCCTCTTTACTGGAATTTTCTATAAGTGCATAGATATGGATTTGTTTCATACATAAAAAATAAAAACAAAAACAAATAAACAAACAAACAACCTTTCTTTACTTTACATTCCTTCCAGGACTGCTCCATTTATCTCTTTGCCTATACTCACTTTTTCCAACTTTCCTTTTCCCATTCACTACTGAACCTCCACCAACAAGCTTTCATTGCCACCACTCAACCAAAATGGCTCTTCTCAAGGTCACTGATGACTCTCAATAGGAGAATTCCATGGAGAATTCAAATGGAGAATTCCATTTGATCTACTATCATCATTTGATGTATATGTGGCTTTGAGGAAATTGTACTCTCTGGGTTTTCCTTCTTTCTAAAAGGATAATTCTTTCATTTACATTAACTGCTTTCTCCCTGTCTCACAATCACAATGTTTGGGCTTACTGAGGATCAGTATTTGGACTTCTTTTCTTTTCTATTTATGCTAATAATTCCCTTGGTGACCTTTAAATGCCATTTATATGTTAATGCCTCCCAATTATATACCTGCAATCTTCTTTCCCCTGCCATTCAGCTTCACATATACAGCTACCCCTTTGACATCTTCACTTGGAATGTCTAACACACACAGTTAATTTACCATGTTCAAAACTGAGCTCCTGATTGGTTTATCACACTGTCTCTACACATGCTCTATCTATAGATTTTTTAGAAAACTTATGTTAGTGGTAGCTCTTTCTAACTGCGGAGGACTAAATCCTCCACCTGAGCCACCATTATCTTTCATCTGGATTACTACAATAGTCTCCCAAGTGACCTTTTTGCTCTCCATCTTTGTCTCTACCCGCCCCCCACAGTTCATTGTTAATGTACCAGAATTTTCCTGTCAAAAGTGTGACTCCGATCATGCTTCTCTTTTGCATAAAAGACTACCAAGGGCGCCTGGGTGGCTCAGTTGGTTAAGCGACTGCCTTTGGCTCAGGTCATGATCCTGGAGTCCCAGGATCGAGTCCCGCATCGGGCTCCCTGCTCAGCAGGGAGTCTGCTTCTCCCTCTGACCCTCCTCCCTCTCATGCTCTCTCCATCTCATTCTCTCTCTCAAATAAATAAATAAAATCTTAAAAAAATAAATAAATAAAAGACTACCAAAATGTTTCCATCTCACCAAGAGTTGAGAGTCCCTACAATGGCCTATAGTTCCAGCCTACATCTTTTATATGGCTTCATACTTTCATTTTTCTGGCTTTATCTTCTCCTAATTTCTTCCTATATTCCTATTTTTATTTACTGTACTTTATACACATCTAGTATAGTTTTACCCCAAGACTTTGCTTTCTTCCCTGCCTGCATTGTTGTTCCTTGCTTACCTATATGGCTCACTCTTTCATTTCCTTTACCTCCTTACTTAAAAAGCACATTGTCCATGAAACTTTCCTTAACACAGACCACACTTCTTTTTTATCTCTTAACCTCATCTAACATATTATATATTTTAGATATTTATATTAACTGGCTACCTTACCATAATGTTAGCTTCAAGAGAAGAAGGGTTTTGATCTATGTTCTTTCTTTGTTCTATGTCCAATATCTAGAATAGGACATGACAGTGCTCAATTAATAATTGTTGGTTGAATGAATGAATGAATAATACATGCGTGTATGTGTGTGTGAGAATAAGTATGAAAATCTATCCAGGGGAAAAATAAACACCAAATTCAAGGGAAAAGTAGATCCAAATTCAAGAGACACTTCTCTTAGGCAGGATGAATCCAGGAAGAGCCAGCAATCTGAGGAGTACACAAGAAGCTTCAACAACATTTGTGCTTTTTTATTTCTTTAACTGAGCAATGAATATATGAGTGTTTGTTATATTATTATTTGCATATTTTTAGATTTAAAATTTATAAAATTGTTATATGAAGATAATAACTTGTTAATCATACTGTAATATAATTATTAAACTAGTTGGATAAAAACTCTTTCAGTATGACATCAAGTAGACATCTTGAAAACTAGTTTTATAATTTCCACACATATGTTGAAAGATAAATCGCTTGAGAATATCAAGATTTAAAAGAATACTATAAAAATTTATAACAATAAATGTGAACATTTATATTAAATGGATATTTTCTAGGGGCACTTGGGTGGCTCAGTTGGTTAAGCATCTGCCTTCGGCTCAGGTCATGATCTGATCCAGGAGTCCCTGGATTGAGCCCCGCATCGGGCTCCCTGCTCAGCAGGGAGCCTGCTTCTCCCTCTGCCCTTCACCCACTCATGCTCTCTTTTTCAGTCTTGCTTTCTTTCAAATAAATAAATAAATAAATAAATAAAATCTTTAAAAATAAATAAGTGGATATTTTCTAAAAATATAAATCCAGAAATTTGACTTGAAAAATAAATAGAAACATTGAATAGAATCATTAATGAAAAATCTACAACCAAAATAATACTAGTTTAAGATACTTTTAGAGGGGAGTTTTAACCAATCTTTAAGGAGCAGAAAACTTCTATATTATACAATCTGTTCCCAAAATGGACAGACGAGGAACACCTATCAACTTCTCTTATGGTGTATGTATAAACTTGATTTTTAAAAAATTCTTGACAATATAAAAGTATAAAAAAATTCAGTCCCATTTAATAAATGGACAAAAAGCCAATACCATAAGCGAAATATTAATACATTAAACTAATTGCTTTTTAAAAATTTACTTCATGATAAAATAGAGTTAAATCTTGATACTAAATGATGATTTAGTATTCACTATATTAATAGATTAAAGAAGAAAGAACATATGGAACCCTCAAGTGAGGAAAGAAAAAAATTCGGGGTGCCTGCGTTAGTTAAGTGACCAATTCTTGACTTCGTCTCAGGTCATGATCTCAGGGTCATGAGATGGAGCCCCGAGTCTGGCTCTGTGCTCAGAGGGTAGTCTGCTTGTCCTTCTGCATCTCCCTCTGCTTGTGCTCCACCCCCCAAATAAATAAATAAATAAATAAATAAATAAATCTTTTAAAAAAAGAAAAAAATTCATAATATTGAACAGTCACTTATGATAGAAATGTGAAATTTTTAATTGAAAGATTTCCTTAATTTGTTAAAAGGTATTTACCCATTACCTTCAGCAAACCTCATAACTAATAATAAAATAATAGCAGTATCTCCTTTGAAAACAGGAACAAAACACAATTTTTTTTTCTCTTTAACCTTCTGGGGGTTCTAACCAGTGTAGAGAGGATTATGAATTCAATTTTGAATAGAAGTAGTAAAAGCAAATATTCTGCCATTGTCTTAATCTTAGGGTAAAAGCAAATATTTTTGCTTTGGTTCCAATCTTAAGGTGAAATATCCAGTCTTTAATATGAAGGATAATGTCAACTATAGATTTTTTGTAGATAACTCTTATCTATTTGTGTTTCATTTTGCATACTTTCTATTGTTTTTCCTTGAAATTGATATATCTTTTCTACTCCAAGATATGATCTTTCATTAATCTCATTCTGTGTATAATTTCATCTCAGATATTGTTTTTACCTCTAGAATTTTTTCTTTTTAACATATTAAAACACGTTAACATGTTTTTAATGTTAATATGTTAACATAAAAAATATGTTAACTTTTTAACATACAGTTACATTAATGGCTTAATGTCCTTTTCCTCAAATCCTAACATCTGTGTCAGTTCTTTCAGTTTCCAGGAATTGTTTTTTCCTCTCTTTAAAGGTCATATTTTCCTCTTTCTTATCATAACTGGTTCTATGATTGGATGCCAAACATTTCAAATATTATATTCAAATGGTACATATAATTTTGATTTTCTGTAAATATTTGATCTTTGTTCCAGGAGAAGGGTTAGTTACCTAGAAAGAGTGAATCCATTTTGGTCTTGCTTTTGTGATTTTTTTAGGTGGTTCTAGAGTAGTGCTAAGTATTGGGCTCATTATTCCCCATTCCCGAGGCAAGACTCCTGAGTCTTCCACTCAATGCCCTATTAATCTTGAAATTTTCCAGTCTGGCTGGCGGGAACAGATATTATTCACTACCCTATGTGAGCACCAGGCACTGTTCCCTCTAATCTTTTTGAATGTTCTGCCTCCACATGCTCATGTATTTCTTTCACATGCATGAGCTGCTCAGGCCTTTGCTGAATACTTGCGGGGAGACTCACTGCAGATATTTGAAATTTCTCCCAGGGCATTTCTCTCCTCTCCAATGATCTCTCTCGGAAACTATAGCCATTTAGTTCTCCCTGGGGTCTCTATTCAGCTGTTTCAACTCAGGGAGTCTTCAGGGCTCTGCACCAGGCTTGGAAGTGTTCTCAAGTCAATACCTGGGATAGGTGTCTTCTGGTTTGCTTCTCTTTCAGGTGTCACTCTCTTCTGTTGTCTAACGTTCCATGTCTTAAAGACTATCTTTTTAAGGCAGTGAAAATACTCTGTCTGCTAGCATAAGGATGGATCGATGTCATTATACATTCATCCAAATCCGTAGAATGTACAATACCAGGAGTGATCCCTAATGTAAACTATGAATGATATAGGTGATTATGATGTGTCAGTGTAGGTTCATCGATTGTAACAAATGTACCATTTAGTGGGGGTATTGATAATGAGGGACACCATGCCTGTGTGGGAGCAAGGGAGAGATGAAAAATCTCTGTACTTCCCTTTCAATTTTGTTGTCAATCTAAAACTGTTCTAAAAAATAAAGTCTTAATTTAAAAAACAAAAGACACACTACCAGAAAAAATAGGTAAAAAAGACAAAAGGAGGAAAATAAATGATAAATATGTAAATGTTTTTCAACTTTGTAAATCAAGAAGCACAAATTAAAGCAGCAAGTTCTTCCCATCACTCCTTTAAAAATGGCCAGATGCTTTCTCACATACTACTGGTAAAATGTAATTTAATACAATGTTTCTGCAAAAAATTTTGGAAAATGCATTTCAAAATATGCAAAAACCCCTTTGTTGTTGTTTCTTTCTTTCTTTTTTTGTCTGTGCTTTTTGGTTGTTTCCAGTAGGATTATAAATCTGTTCCTTGTTATTATATCTTCACCACGGCTTGTGTTTTATCACCTGCAATTTTAAAATATATTTACTCTTTGTTTTCATTTCACTTTTAAAGTGCTTTTTCCTCTCTTTTGTTTTTCTCATTTCTCTAATATTTTTATATATCCCCTTTCACCTTCTCGTGTTTGTTCCTTACTCTTTTTTTTCCCCCCCTGTGGTCTCTCTTTGCTCTTCTGCTTTGTTTTCTTGCCAGTCCCCTCCCAGTATCTCTTTCCTGATACCTGACAGGTCTTGTATACCTTTGGTCACCTAGACATATTTTTTTTTTTTTTTTAAATATTGTAGGTTTGCACTCATATCATTTTGTTACATTGTTTTTGTTAATTTTGTTTTATTAATTTTATCTTCCTTAGGTTTAATTTGCCTAATGATCCTAGTCCTGACTATAATAAAATGTGCTAAAAATTCTTTGAAAGCAGTGCTGGAGTTAATGCTGTATTTCTAGTTTAGAAAGAGATACCCCTATTCGAGTAGCTTTTATAATAAATTTCCCAGTGGTCTTGACCAGTAGCTTACGTGTTTAGCTATTTGTTTATTTATTTATTTATCTTTTGATCCCTTTCACCCATTTCTCTCACCTCCTACCCCCTGTGTCTGGCATCCACCAATCAGTGTTCTGTACCTATGAGCTTGGGGTTTTGTTTGTTTGTCATTTGATTCCACATATAAAAGAAATCAGAAGGTATTTGTCTTTCCCTGTCTGACTTACTGCCTTGAGATACACGTATGCTGTCACAAATAACAAGATTTCATTCATTTTTTATGGCTGAATAATATCTCTGGGTGTGTATGTGTGTGTGTACCTACTTCAATATAGTTTTCTTCTCATTTGCCTGATTTGTAGTCATGACTCAGCCAGCATTTAGGATGCCTTAAGAAAAAAAAAAATTGTTCTATATGGAGCTGTAGACTCAGTATGTCTGTTGGAAGAGGTGAGTTCAGAATCTTCGTATGTCACCATTTTGAACAAGAACCTCTTCTAGATACATATTTCTGAGCCTTTACATATTGAATTTTAGCCAATCTTTCAATGGTTGCATAATTTAAAAAATTTTTCTTCACTAATATATATTAAATTACTGCATCTTTGTTGCTATGAATTCCTGGTGTTTTTCCATTATTCATTCGAACATATAGTTTATTTGTATCTTTTTTTTTCTTGTAATACACGTGCATGGAGTTAGATTTTATTCTATTTATATTATTATTATTATTATTATTATTATTATTTAGCATCTCATGTTTAAATAATGAGGGTTTACCAGAACAAAAAAAAATAGCTGGAGCACATTTTCAAACTTCATGGTTTTTTCAAGCATTTGCTATCAGTGATACCCTCCTACACTCTTTGAACTGAAGGTCCACTGTCTTTGTCCTATTCATTTTCAAAGCTGTAGTTAGTATTTGTTCTATACATGAGCCATTTTCCCTTGTAAGAGATTATGAGCTTGATATATCTGAAATTCTCAGGAGGATATGCTGAAATAGCAATATTCAATCTTCTATACCTGCTCAGAGGTTTTTGCATTGCAATTAGCCTCTGTGAGGAATTTTCCCAGTTTCACCAGTTAATTCTCATTGCATCTATCCAGATTTCCACTCAGGATAAAACATATTATATTAAGTGGTAATACTTTTTTGGCTTTTGGGGGAGGGAGAGGTATTTCCATAATCTATGGTTATTCTTATATTGTATTTTCATTCTCTCAGCTGCTATTCTATTGCTACTGTTTTGGTGGTTTGGTCAACGTAACCTTTACTCTGAGATTTGTGAGGATTCTTATTGCCTACTTTTTGAAAGAAGTAATGAATACTTTTTTTTCCTGTCATGTTGATTTGCTTGGATTTTAGAAGGAATTGGGGGATAATTTAAAAACAGTCAAGTTCACTCTATGTATAATTTTGACAAAATAAAGCAAAAATTAAAAGAGAAAAAGAAAATTTAATTTAAAAAAGATCAATAATCATAGCAAGAAATACTGTTACACAAGAATAAATTGAACAAAGGGAAGGTAGTATACTTGTGGGAAAATCTTGTAAAGCTACTTACTGAAATAAATCAAAGAATGCTAACTGAGTGAAAACACAGATTGCGTCTGTGGGTGGCTAACCTCAACATTGTAAAGATGCCAGTTCTGGCCAAGAAAATCTATTCATTCACTGAATTTCACAGAATTTGATTAAACTCTTCCTGAAATGTATGCAAAGGTGAAAAAAGCCAAGATTAGCTATAACATTGAAAAAGAAGACAGATAAAAGGAAGCTTATGAACACTTACTTTAAGGATGGTTTTTGTATGATTACAAAAATATATATTATGTATTTGTTAGTAATACACAAAAGAAAATTTATGTATACTTACATGGTAAATTTATTCAAGCAAGGGCTGGATTATCACAAAACTGAAATCATGTTTATTTTAGTGAAGTAAAGGTGAGAAATAAGATTATAAAGATATTTAAGAGACTTCAAATTCTTTTGTAATATTTCAGTTCTTTAACAAATACTGGAATTAAAAAATGACAAAATGTCTAAATCAGAGTGATTATCCCTAATGTATTAGTTATATTTTCTCCTCCTACTCCCCTTTCTTTTCCTTCTTCTCTCTCTTTCTCTGTCCATCCCCATCTTTCTCTTTTTCTTGTGCAGTAGGAAATGTGATTTTTTGTGGGGGAGAGGGACAAATATACCTTAATTATTTGAGTTTTCTTTTTCATTGGTCAGCAGGGAATGGTCCTGATTTCAAAAGAAAAAGAAAATGTTTATATTGCTCTATTTCCCCTCCTCTAATTTGCTGTTTTTTATTTTGGTTGGTAGTGTGCTGGAATCTGTGAGGACAATTTATGAGAAAATAGCTGTTAGCACCAAAATGATAGATTCCATTAAGTGTCGTTACAATATGCATTGTGCATAATGACAGAGTTCAGCTTTTAATTTAAGTTTTTTAAAAAGTATAATAGTAAATTCTAGACCACCAGACACTGAAATCCATGATGAATAACCATCTTGGCATTATACTTTAATCACTATAAAACTATTTATTCTTTTTTTAATGTGTTTTTTTTTTAAAGCTAATTTATTCTTTTTTTTTTTTTTTTTTTTTTTTTAAGATTTTCATTTGACAGAGGGAGACACAGCCAGAGAGGGAACACAAGCAGGGTGAGTCGGAGAGGGAGAAGCAGGCTTCCTGCGGAGCAGAGAGCCCAATGCGGGGCCCGATCCCAGGACCCTGGGATCATGACCTGAGCCGAAGGCAGACGCTTAATGACTGAGCCACCCAGGCACCCCTAAAGCTATTTATTCTTAAAAGGAAGCAGAAAATAAAATATTGTCTAATCAGACTAGGTAAACATTGTTTACACAGAGAAAAACTACTTGTTGGGGATTTCTGTGACCATTTTTAGGAGTTGTGTTTGAGGCAGAGTAATGACAACACAAATAATATTGTGGGCAAGGAATAACTTGCTCAATTGGAATAACTGAAAAGGTGATCACTGAAGTGAAGCTTAATATGCAGTTACACTAGGATAAAATGGATCTTTCTGTAGTGGGTAAGGTTAGTCTATTACCAGTGAAATCTAATATAGTAGACTGCTAGAAACAATGCCACTTTATACATTATGTTTTAGATGATCTGAAAGATGTTCAAAGTTGACATAACACAAACAGTAAGTGACAGTTGATCCAATTTCTCATATAGCATGTTAGAAATATCTGTGGAGACCAAAATGAAAAAGAAACACATTAAGTTTTTTCAGTAACTTGCAAGATTTTTGGCCATGTCCCTGTAGGAGAACTCCACCTGGCACCTTGGCAATCTTGCACATATCCGTATAGATCACACAAGCAGAAGTATGAACCATAGCTGATCTGAGTCTTGGCAGAATGCTTTGTGATACCTACCAGATACAAGAAGATACAAAGGCATCTAAAGAGCTTCTACAAGGCTATCCCACTCATGCCCTTCACCTAGATTCCCTAGGAGGTTAACACGAGACAGTTTCTTATCACCTCCTGGATTCTGATGAGATACGAGGCTTCCAGAACTTTACACTCAGAATGAAACTTCAAAACATAAAACTGTTCAGCTTCAGTCTAGAATGAGCCCCTCAGCAACAAGGTATCCCACTCCCATGTTTTAGCCATTTGGCTCCTTTGGTTTCGGGGTCTTCCTTTTTTGGTGTTGGGAAAAAGACAATGGGAAGCTGGCTCCTTTAGCTAATCTTTTTATCTCTATGTAAGTAATAAAGTCTGAATCTAAAAGTGACTCATTGTATCTTTACTAGTAAAACTGGTCAGGTCTTGTCTTACATGCCCTTGACAGAGCCAAATTAAGAAATTCACTTTGCATCACTGAAACAGGACAATGGGTCATCTTCCCAGCGTCGAATCAATCAAATTATTTAGTCTTGCTTTATGGATCCTCACATTCTAACCCTGTAACCAAGGCCCTGCCCACCACACACACACACACACACACACACACACACACACACACAGACTCATACATTATATCTATAACACAGTCCCTGAATGATCCCTGACATCTTGAGTTCTTATTCTCCCATTTAAGTGCATTATTTTGTCCAGAAATACAGTTCTGTTGAATGTCACTTCTCCTGGGAATTGAAATAGTGCCCTTAAAAAATACAATTCTTGCAGCTAAGTCTCAATATTTATGTCAAATAGCTCTGAATATGACTACTTAACTCTAAGAAACACCTCAAAACACCTGTTAGACTACATGACTTTTAACTTTAATTAATTTAATTTCTATTTTTATTGCTATATTCTCATGCACAGAATAGTATTGGGTATATTATAGTGCTCAATTATAATCTTTGATTGACTTAAAGAAATACAGAATAGTGTGACAAAACATAGCCCACAAGGAGAATTTAAGCCAGGGCATGGTGAAAACTTGCCAGTATTTTAGAAAGCTGCTGTTCTATTTTCAGTCTTATGAATTAAAGTGAGAAAGAATGACACTATCAAAAGCAGTTTACATGGCATCTTCAATGTCTTGGAGTATTGTACTGGATAAGGAGTAGAAGGAATATCTGGAAGGAGTTTAAATGCTCAAAGTGTATCTAATACCTCTATAAAGAGAAAGAACTAGGGATGCCTGGGTGGCTCAATTGGTTAAGCATGGACTCTTGATTTCAGCTCAGGTCATGATCTCAGGGTCATGAAATCAAGCCCTGCATAGGGCTGGTGCTGGGCGAGGAGCCTGCTTTAAGATTCTCTCTCTGCCTCTCCCTCTGCCCCTACTCCCCTGTTTGCACATGCTCTCTCTATATATACAAGAAAGAAAAAAGAAAAAAAAAAAAGAGAAAGAATTAGTATCAAAACTTGTCTATAGATAGGGAAACTGGGAAAATGGCAGATAGCTTCAGTAGGAAAGCCAACCTCTATGTTATTTGACATTTTCTATGAGTATATATTACCTATTCAATTTACAAAGTGTCAAGTATGTTTATAAATGATTTGGTTGTAACATGACAGGGCTGAATGAAATAAATCTCAGCTAGGAAATGAGCATGAAATTCTGTTGAAAAAATAGAAGATTCATGGCAGACAATAAGCTCAGTTTGTGCAAATTATTAAAAATGACTACTGAAACCAACAAATAGAATGGTCCAACTCTGTTGTTTTGCAACCCCAAGAATTCCCCAGGTGAAATTTGAAATTGGCCTCCATGCATGGAGGGCAAGGAGAGACTGAAGAAAGACACAGACCACTCCAGATTGGGAGGGGGCAGGTTTAATAAGCATATGAATTTACATACTAGGCTTTTCTTCAATGGATGCAAGACAAGTACATCTCTGCATCCACCAGCCAAAACCTTAAAAGTTTATATAGAGCTTTAACAGGGTTCAGTCACTTGTACAGTCCAAATGGTCCCAACACCACCTTATGCTCTCAAGGCTGCATTTTTGAAACAGCTGCTAGTAGGGAAACAGTGGTCTGAACATATATTCCAAGGACGGGGAAGAGGGTAAAGAGCCTCTAATTGCCTGGGTCCAGCTTGTGGGTCAACCAGCAGTCACATCCTCTTAATGACCTCCTCTAACACTCAGATCAAACATCAGTGCCAATTTTAACATATCTAGAGTGATTTTATCAAGCAAAATTGCTATTTTCCACTTCTGGAATTGTTCATGTATATCTGGGTGTCAGGTTTCAGAGCTCTATATTCAAAAGCTAATTGAAAGGGTATATAACCCGTGATAAAAACAAAAAAAGTAGATAAATCTTAAAGAAAATGATATATAAAAAGGGTATAAAACTTTGAAAACTCATATATAATTCCAATAAATTTAAAAATATTAATCCTCATTTGTTAAGTTTGATAGAAGTTTGTAATACAAGTGCAAAGGGAGCATATTGAGTAAATCAATTTGCCTACAAAAAGTAGCAGAGACATTTATAAAGGAAAGAAGGTAAACATCAAGAATTGAACATGTCTTTAAATTCTAACTTACTGTGTTGTGCATACATACAACTGATTACACATTTATTTTTAGTCTTTGTGTTTTTTTCATTATTTGATAAATCTGAATTTAGTACATTCAGAGCATACTAAATCTGTAGGTACACAAATGTTGCACAATGATGAACATATTGTTGTTACATATTTCCTTTGATAGAATTATACATTTCTTTACAGATGTGAATTAGAGTTTTTATTTTTTATTTTTATTTTTTTGCTTTAGTTGCCATTACTTTTACCCATTCAGCCTCACTATGTCTCATTTTCTTCTTGAACCAGGCAGAGTTATGTCGCTAAAGAAAAAAGAACTAATTTTTTTTCTTTCTTTTCCTTTGCTTTGGAAATTAGGTCATCCTGACATTTAGTAGCCTGCTTAAATAATATTGATAGTACTGCAAGGAACAAGTACCATTATATTAAAAAGTCCTGAACAAAGTTGCATTGCATGTTGAGTTCCAACTCAAGGAGGAGAAAGGGACACATTGTCTTGGTTGGATGAGTCTGAGAGAGACATCTGCTGGCTACATTTGAATAGCTACTCTGGGAAACTTTTTTATCTGAATTGGTAGTTCTTTTTAAAGGACAATCAGGAGAAAGAAACAGAAAGATATGGCAAAAATATCTGAGGATGTTTCTAGAATATAACTCATTCAAATAACTTTGATAATTATATTATTAACAAGTTCACAAAAAGACAAATAAGCATATGCATTACAGAAAAGTGCTTGCTCATCGACAGTGTCCATTTAAATAATAACAACTGGACAGTAAAGTCATACATAATATAATCATAAAGTAATAGTAAAAATTGATCATAAAACTAATATAGTATTTAACTGGACACAAATTATTTTTTACAAATCAAAAATAATGCCAAATAATAGAACATTTTGTAAAATGTTACTTTTGAATATTAAACTTTTAAATTTTAAAACTGTCACCTTTTTATATACATCGTGTCTTAAGATTTTTCCTTTTTTGCCATTCAACTTTGTTCATATATTTATTCAAATAAATGTACCCAAAATGCTAATAATTATCATTGTCTTTTTTTTTTTTTTTTTTTTTTTTTGCTACAGCTACCATTTCCAAAGATACCAAGAAGTGGGTATAATGTAATAATTATCTCTTTGTTCCACCTACTGCTTTATACAAACATTCCTATGAAAAATCCATATAGACAGAAAATTCAATCTCAAAGAATCAAATAAAGAATTAAAGTAATTGAAAAAAAAAAAAAAAAAAAAGCAATGTCCGATACATGGGATTGAAAGTCTGAAAAGGATTTAGCCACTTGAAAAGTCTTTCTCTTTTTATATGAGTTCTGTAAAAATAGCCAGTGATTATAGTTTTAGAAGTTGTTTATTCCTTCAACCAGCTGTGTAAAGGATAAAAGACAGACTCAATCTCTTCCAACAAATTTCTTTTGGTTCAAACTTGTGGCTTATCTGTCTATGTTGGTTAAGTCTTTTCTCCTGTTGGCACAGTTGCTGCCTTGCTTTTTCTGTCTCTTTCTTTTGGAGATGAGTTGCTACATCAGTGACCCTTATTTTGTTTTAAAGAATGGTGTCATTTTTATGTGGGAGAGTCCAAAGGACTAAAGACATCCTCCTGAAACCTTAGCTACCTTCTTGAATTAACAGCAGCTGAAGTCATACTGATATTCCAGGGCTGATGTAGGAAACATCAGTTATTTGCATCTCAAAGCCTCCCATCTCTTTTTTTCTCTTACTTGTTTAGTAACAAAAACAATTCTTTGCATTTGTACAGACTATGGCTTACATCATAATGCCCTATCACAAAAAATTTTATTCTAGTAATCCTGTTCATACCTAGGGTTATCTCTCCTGACTCCATTTAATTGCCTTTCTTCTTTTTTCTCTTCATTCAGATTATCCTTAAATTATTTTTTATAGATGCTATTTATTCATCTGAGAGAGAGTTAGGGGAAGGGCATAGGCAGAGAATATCAAGCAGACTCCATGCTGAGCATGGAGCTTGAGGCAGGGCTCGATCTCACCACCCTGAGATCATGACCTCAGCCAAAACCCAGAGTCGGCTGCTTAACTGACTGTGCCACCCAGGCACCCCCAGATTATCCTTAAATTAAAACAAATACTGTATTATATTCATTTCCTGTATTGTCTTAAAGAATCTTTGGAAAACAACACTGACTAGAAATACAACCAATTATTTTCATTTCCCAAAGAGAAAATTGAGATTCAGAGAGACTAAATGGTTTTCTCAGGGACATATGTGTTTTTTAAATTTTTTGTTTATTTTTGTTTGTTTATAATATTGCCCAGGGCTAGCCCTCTACATATATTTTTTAAACATTGCTTTTTAAAGTTGTTATTTATTAAAGAATAAATATATCAGATTAAATTTAAGATCAGCATTACATTTCAATAACTATTTTTTATCTCCAACTCGATTCTTCTCTAATATTTGTTTTCTTATAAATAATTACTATCTACTGATATCTGTTTTTTCATCCTCTTGGATGTTAATCTCAAATATATTCTTATAGTACAACGTGAAGATATCATGGTATATATTCCCAATATATTTATATTTACATGTTTATATGTGTGATAAAATAGTGCTATAAAAATACACTTACACATTGTGAAACATATTCTCAAAATTTCAATTGATTAAATAAACATAAAATACACACCTAAATGATCATTGTGCTCATCCCCATTGTTTCTATATTTATAATTTGACCTAGATACAAATTATTTAGTAATATGTGAGACAGGACAAAATAATTGACAATATATGAATATAATAAAGTGAACAAAATGCATCGAAGACCTTGCCTGAACCTTATCATTGCCCTGTTGAAAGATGAGGTATAGAACTATTTGAATACATAATTTTAAGCATTCTAACATTCTATCATCTCACTATCTTAGCCCTATATAACTCTGTCTTTACATTAATGCTATCTATCCATGTTTCCATCTTTTTATTTTAACATCTACAGACTATCCCACCTCAACTCCAACCTCTTCCCATGCAGAATACACTCTTTAACCACACCACATGTCTTATTTCTTCTACTCTCACTACTCTTGTTCTGCTTGCCCTTACTACTGGCTGAATTTGGCTACACCTTTCTCTGATTTTAATCTTAGCCCAAACTGGAGGGCATATTAGAAAAAAAAATATTTAGGGGCACCTGGGTGGCTCAGTTGTTAAATGTCTGCTTCGGCTCAGGTCATGATCTCCGGGTCCTGGGATCTAGCCCCGCATCAGGCTCCGTGCTCAGCGGGAAGCCTGCTTCTCCCTCTCCCCGCACCCACTCTGCTTGTGTTCCGTCTCTCACTGTGTCTCTCTGTCAAATAAATAAACAAAATCTTTAAAAAAAAATTAAAGAAAAAGTATTTAATTTGCGATATTGAATCTGTATGGTCTTCACATTCAGCTGGAACTTCAGCACTTTTTAGCATTAATTCTTTTTTGTGTACCTGATGTTTTATATTTCTGTGGTTGTTATTTTGAAGATTCACCACTTTCCTTATCTCTTTCTCTCACTCTTACTCATTCCTCTCTTTGTTCAAAATCTTGCCTACTACTTCACAGGGAAAACAGAGGCCATTATATATCAACTTTAATTTAACCCAACCATTTAGCAAATATTTATTGTGCTCCTCTCTGTTTTGGATATATAGCAATGGAAAAGTGTTGTTCTGGGCCCTTAGAATTAATGAGGAAGATTGACATGGAAGACTACTAGCTGTCCCTCATTATCTCCCTTTTCCATTGTAATTGAGTTTAACTGGTGCGTGGGCATTTAATGGTGTTTACAGATGTAGGGTGCCATAACTGGTTTTTAAATTTTATTTATTTCATCTTTATTTTCAGACATTTTATATAATTAATCTATATTAGTTGTATAATTCATAAAAGTGTCTGAGAAACAGAAATTAATGGCTAATTTGTAAAGCTTAATAGGTGCCAAACACTATGCTAAGTGCTGCATATGGATTTTTTGTTTAATCCTGGTCACATACTTATGAGGATTTGGTGATCACTAGGTAGGCAGGTCTATATAAATGCAAGTGCAAAGTTGAGGTTTACAGGGGTTAAGTACTAGCTCAAGGTCAAATATCCAGTGAAGATATGGACCTGCCATATAAATATGGGAAAATCTGGCCAAGAGACACACAGAATTTATCTTACAAGAGTAAGAATTTCTCAGTATCATAGAACTTCTAAAATATAAATTTATCCTTGTCTGTATCTACTAAAAAGTTAATTCTAAACAACCTCTCCCACTTTCATGTCAAACAAAGGCACTTAAAATTTAGAGCAAAACTTTGATGTGTCCTAAAAGACTCAACAAGATATGGTCACTATTTACTCCAACCAACCTCTTATTGAACCACTATCTCCTAGACTCCAGTCACATGGGATCTTTATGATGTTTGGTCAATGAATGCAACAGGATCTCTTCTATGGCAAGTCTTTTTGCATGTGATATCCTTTCTATCTAGAAAGATCTTTACAACCTCATGTCCCTATCTTACTTTACCTATTATATACCATTAAATCTATTGGCATGATTGTAAGATAAAATATTTCAATTAAACTTTTGATTTTAAGGTAATTGCATATTCCTGTACAGTTCTAAGAGATAATACAGAGATATCCTGTCAACTCCTGACCTATTTTCCTCCATTGATAACAATTTGCATAATTACAGTATACTATCACAACCAGGAAGTCAACATTGATACAATCCATCAACATTATTCAGTTTTCACCAGTTTTATATGTACTCATTTGTGTGTGTGTATATTTCTATATAATCTTATCATATGTGTGTAGAGTCATGTGACCATAATCATGGACCATAGCCAACATACAGAACAATTCCATCACAAGGATCTCTCATCATACCCTTCTATAGCCACAGCTACCTCTTTTCCTCCTCCCTTTATAATTCCTGGCAACCACTAACTGTTTTCCATCTTTACAATATTGTAATTTGAAGGATATTACATAAATGGAATGTGTGCAAGCTTTTAATTTTTTTCTGTATTGTTTTTTGATAACACACTTTTTAATTTTTAGGATATCTTTAGATTTATGGGAGAATTATCAAGATGGTTCAGGAGAATTCTGATATGCCTGCACCACTTCCCCTATTATTAACATCTTACATTAATATAGTACAATTGTTGTAATTAATGAAATAATATTGATACATTATCATTAAGGTAGAAGTTTTATTCATATTTCCTAGTACTTACCTACATGTCGTCCATCTTTTCTGTTCCAGGATTCCATCCAGAATACCACATTACATTAGTTGTCAATTCACCTTAGATTCCTGTCTGTGACAGTTTCTCAGAAATTTTTTTTATAACCTTGACTGTTTTGAAGAGTACTGCTCAGGTATTTTGAAGAATGTCCCTCAGTTGGATTTGTCTGTTGTTTTTTCTCATGATCAGACTGGAGTTAATGAGTTTTGATGGGAAGACCACAAAGGTAAAGTATCATGTTCATCACATTATATCAGGGATATATGCTATCAATATGACTTCTTACTGCTATACTAATCTTAATCATCTAAGGTAGTTATTTGTCAGGTATCTCCATTGAAAAGTTGATTTTTTTTTTCCTTTTCCAAACAGTACTCTTGGGAAGTCACTATGTGTAGCCAACCCTTAGGGAGTGGGAATTATGCTTCACCCTTTTAAGACTGAGGTATATATATAAATTACAGACTTTTTTTGAGTATTTGTCTCTTCTTCCTCATTTAATTTTTAGTCATTTTCTTAATTATTATAAACTCATGGATACTCGTTTCATACTTTGGTTTATATTCCAACACTATTTTTTTTGTTCCTTAAATTGTTCCAGCTTTGGCCGTTGGGAGTTCCTTTAGTTGGCTCCTGTGTCCTTTTCATATACTCCCATTATTGTATGTGTTTGTTTGCCTCCTTACTGTTGTTGTTAATTCCTTATTTACTGGCAATATAAGATATTCCAGGCTCATCTTTTATATTACTTCATCAGCCTTAGAATTAGTCATTTATTCAAGGAGCCATGGTTCCTCTTATTGGAGAATGGTATTAGAAACTAAAATCTAGGTGCTAGGTTTCCTCATTATGCATGTACATTTCAATAGTTTGTTCCATTTTATTGGTGAGTAGTATTTCATTAATGTGGGTATATCATAGTTTGTTTAATTATTTACCTGTTAAAGGACATCTGGGCTATTTCCAGTTTTTGGCTAATAAAGCTGTTAGGAACATTCATGTTCTCTAGATTAAATGCCCAAGAGTGCAATTTCTGGGTCATATGGTTAGTGAAATTTTAGTTTTATAAAAATCTGGCTAACTGTTCTCTGGAGTGACTTTACCATCTTACATTCCATTCCCACTAGCAATAAATTAGTGAACCAATTTCTCTGTATCATTGCCAGCATTTGATATTATTTATATTTAAGCCATTTTGATAGATGTGTGGTGATATTTTATTTTGGTTTTACAATAATATTTTATTTTATTTATGTACCGCTGAAAAATAAGAAAGGATAGAAGGAAGAGAGAAAGAATGAGCCCATGCACATGTGGGTGAGCAAGACTACCACTGTTACTTATATCCTGATTTTAGAAAGGTTACAAACTGAGAGAACAAAAGTGGACCACAAAATCAGTAATAAGTAGTGAACATCTCTTCCTTCTGCAAATCTCAGGTAAAAGGCCATTTTTTTCACAGAAGCTTTGCCTGATCCCAAGGCAATCTTGCTGAGGTCACCTACTTGTAGTAGTTATATGTTTATTTCCTCCATACTACTAATAACATTTTGTAATTAATTATATCACAACGTATTTAATTGATGTGTCCCTTTTCCTTATTGGACCCAAAGCTCTAGAGGGTAGAGACTGTATCTCTTCTGTTTACCACACTATCTCCAACATCTACTCCAGGTTCTGGTATACAGTTGTTTAAAACTAAGGAGGGCATGTGATCTGATGAGCATGGGGTGTTATATGCAACTAATGAATCATTGAACACTACATCAAAAACTAATGATGTACTATATGTTGGCTAATTGAACTTAATAAAAAAATAAATAAAACTTGTTACATTAATACGTAGACATATTCTTCACTAAGTAATGATGTTTTCAATCAAATAATTTAATGTTTTTAAAATTCTATTTACTTATTTGCAAAATAGAAATAGATTTAGATCAATTCTAAGACTCTGGACTTCCAGTTACACAGAGAGGGGTGATAAGCAACGGAGATATAAAGAGATGATTTTTATTTTCAAACTCAATACTTTAAAAAAAAGAAATACTATTTAAAGTTATCAATAAAATAAACTTTCTTCACATATTTCCAAAAACAAGGCTAAACAGTTTTTTTCCCTTTGCGAAAATTACCTCAATCCCCCTCCTCAACCTGGTTGAACCTGCCAGGACTTCTTCAATTAAGTTGGTTTGTCTTCCCAGGAGGCTTCAGTCTCTGAGTATCTTGGGAAAGGAGGCTATAGTTCCTGCTGTTTTAATATCCATCTTAAAATTAAGACAATACTAGAAACATAAAAAAAATATAACACCCTGGTACCCAGTAAATATTTTGTTTGAGGGAATCTGCCAATAAGGAAAACCTTGTCAAAACAGAGTGGTTTTGAGTTTTGTTAGTTATGGATCTATAGTTATAAGATATTTCACAATACCTCTTAAGTATGGCAATACAAATTAACTTCAGTGTATTTATTGAAAACAGTTTCATGGCACATATTTATTGCCAAACTTATGACTAGTGGAATAAGAATTAAATTATGGGCCATGATTCAGGATAGCCAATGCACTAAAATCAGATGTTCTTGACATGTCCCCAATAAAAGAGAATGTAATAAATCATACTCAATATAAAGTATTAATCAATAAATGCCACCTATGTGGATTTTTAATTGGAAAGTAAACTAAAATCATAGTAAAGGGCATGGGTCATGATGAAAGCATTTTCAAATTAAATATAGAATATTCTTCAAACAATTTGTAATGTGTTCAAGCAATTTTAAATCACTTTGTTATATAATTGCATATTTTTGAATAAAGATTGATAGAGTATAACTTAGCCTTTGTTTATAGAAATAACAAGGGATATGGAAATACTAGTTTATATGATCAATGTAAATAGTCTAACTGGATAACTCAGGTCAAATTACTTCATATTTAATAGGAATTTAATCAACGTAGGTGATTTTTTCTTTCTTCTCAACTTTGTCTTAAGGAGCTCTGATGGATTCTTCATCCCTCAGAGTCCATTTTCTACCCCTCACTTTTAGTTCTACAAACAGAATGCCACTCATCTACAGTCTGTATGCCTGGCTTACCCTTATATGGCTACATTGTGTCTAACTGGATACAGCTTCCATGTCACAGCCTTAATGAAAGCTGCCCTTGAATCTCTTTATTTCCACTGAGGAAAATAATGGTTTGTACCTCGTAAGGAAAATGTGAGAATTAAGTAAGATAATTTATGAAAAAGAGAATAAAATCAGTTATTGTAAGTTTTTACACTAATATTAGCCACATAATAGTTATTAATGTTTTTTTCTTATGAAGCATTATTAAATAAAAGTGTTAAGTTGGCAGCTTCAAGGAAAATATAAATTGAACGAGGGCAGAATTCCCCACACATTATAAAATGTGTTCCCAAATTTGACTTTGAATCACCTGATAGCCAAAACAAAATAAGAAAATGTGACTAGTTGCATAATTTTCTGCGTCAGTGAGAAAATGATGTGCTAAGGAGAGATTAGGATTTTAAATACTCACATTATAAAGTAATTTCTGTCATGGACTTTTCATAAATATATAGTAAGCTCTGCATCTGCTTTTATCCCTCTATGAATATAATTTGAGGTAAAACTTCGAAACTTAATGAGGTGAAATCAGTTCTGTCAGAATTAATGGTGACGTACAGGCAGTACAGTAGAGTGTGTAAGGAGAGTGATCTAGTTTTGGATCCAGGTTTGGCCTCACCTGTGGATCCCCAGGCAAGTTACTTACCTCAAGCAAATATAAAGACTTGGACTGCCTTGAAGACTGATAATTCATATTCATTTGGTGTCCAAAAGAGTTTATAAATTGGAATGAAATTATTTGTATTACTTATTTATACCAGTTTAGTAGGTCTGTTTTCCAGAAGAGTCACCAGAGCAGATTCCTCTTCATAATAGCAAGGCAAGTTTCTTATGACTGGAAGAATCTCCTGCAGAAATAATAGGTCCTCATAGGGAACTTAGAATGCCTGAAGATGCTGCATGGTTCCTGATTTGTATGGTTGTCTTGGAAGTTTTTCACTTATTTTTCCATTTAAGAAATTTGTATCATCTATCTTTGTCAGTTGATGTCTTTCCGTCAATCTTGCCATCAACCTCAAAGGTTGGTGTCAGAATACAGATTAGCACAAAGACTTAGAACCTGAAGATTAGGTTGATTAGGAGGAATTGGGAACTACAACAACACTTGGAAAAGAAAATGATACTAGATGGCTAGGATTACAGGCAGACCATTTTAAACAAAGAGCCTATAAATATTTAGCAGTGATGAAGGACTGCTTCAGAAGAATATGACCTTTATTTTCCATTATTTGAGACAGGTTTGCATACTGGATTAAAAATAAATTGTTGTCCAAATGGTAAAGTTCACATTTCTCCTTTAGATTCTAGACTCCATTGGCTTTAACCAAAGAAGTAAAGATGCCTGAATGTTTCGAATGGAGACTGAAACCAAGAAGCACTGGACCAGGAATCCAATAGGAAAGCAAAACAAGAACTAAAACTGTGGATTCTCATGTTTTTGTGCATAAGTACTTGGGGTGTTAATGTTAAAAATGTTGGTGGGTCAGAGCACACCTTCAACTCCATCCTCTCTGAAACAGAAGTTTGTCATAAATTAAAATTTACAAGAGGTGAGAGGTTGTTTGACTTTAAGCAAGTCAAAGCTCCCTGTAGAGGGGAAAGGAAAGAGGCAGACTGCAGAGTAAGGAAAAGAAAATTTCAAGTACAGGAATTAGTATTAACTGTGTTTTTAAAAAGTGTTTTATTTTTATTTTTTTATCATGATAAGTGTACTCTTTAACCTTCATCACCTATTTCATCCTCTCCAGCTCCCCTCTGGTAGCCATCAGTTTATCTCTATAGTTAAAGATCTGTTTCTTGGTTTGTTTCTCTCTCTCTCTCTTTTTTTCCTTTTACTTGTTTGTTTTATTTCTTAAATTCCACATATGAGTGAAATCATGTGGTGTTTGTCTTTTGCTGACTGACTTCTTTCACTTAGAATTATACTCTCTAGCTCTATCCATGTCATAGCAAATGGCAAGATTTCATTCTTTTTATGGCTGAGTAATATTCCTGTGTGTGTGTGTGTGTGTGCATGTATATATACACATATATGTGTATGGTATATATATACCACCTCTTCTTTATCCATTCATCTATTGATGCACATTTGGACTGTCTCTATGTTTTGGCTATTGTAACTAATGCTGCAATAAACATAAGGGTCATGTATCCTTTTGAGTAAGTGTTTTTGAATTTTTTGGGTAAATACCCAGTAGTGCAATTACTGGATCATAGGGTAATTCTATTTTTAATTTTTGAGGAACCTCGATACTATTTTCCACAGTGTTTGTACCAGTTTTCATTCTCGCCAACAGTGCAAATGGGTACCTGTTTATCCATATCCTCACCAACACTTGTTGTTTCTTGTGTTTTTGATTTTAACCATTCTGTCTGGTGTGAGGGGTATGTCATTGTCATTTTGATGTGCATTTCCCTGATGATGAGTGATGTTGAACATCTCTTCATGTGTCTGTTAGCCATCTGTATGTCTTCTTCTTTTTTTTTTTTAAAGATTTTATTTATTTATTTGAGAGAGAGAATGAGATAGAGAGAGCATGAGAGGGGGGAGGGTCAGAGGGAGAAGCAGACTCCCTGCTGAGCAGGGAGCCCGACGCGGGACTCGATCCCGGGACTCCAGGATCGTGACCTGAGCCGAAGGCAGTCGCTTAACCAACTAAGCCACCCAGGCGCCCCATCTGTATGTCTTCTTTGAAGAAATGTCTGTTGATGTCTTCTGCCCATTTTTTAATTGGATTATTTGTTTTTTGGGTGTTGAGTTGTATCAGTTCTTCATATATTTTGGATACTAACCCTTTATCAGATATGTCATTTGCAAATATCATCTCCCATTCAGTAGGTTTCTTTTTAGATTTGTTGATTGTTTCCTTTGTTGTGCAGAAGCTTTTTATTTTGATATTGTCCCAATAGTCTATTTTTGCTTTGGCCTCAGGAGACATATCTGGAAAAATGTTGCTACAGCTGATATCAGAAAAATTACTGCCTGTGCTCTCTTTAAGGATTTTTATGGTTTTAGGTCTCACATTTAGGTCATTAATCCATTTTGAGTTTATTTTTATGCATAGTGGAAAAAAGTGGTTCAGTTTTATTCTTTTGCATATATCTGTCCAGTTTTCCCAACATAATTTTCTAAAAGATTTTATTTATTTATTTATTTATTTATTTATTTATTTATTTATTTATTTCAGAGAGAGAGAGCACGAGCAGGGAGAGGGATCGAGGGAAAGGGAGAAGTAGACTACCCACTGAGCGGGGCCCCTGATGCAGGACTTGATCCCAGGACTCCAGGATCAGAACCTGAGCCAAAGGCAGACACTTAACCAATTGAGCCACCCAGGCACCCTCCAATACCATTCTTTTCCCATTGTGTATTCATTCCTCATTTGTTAAAGATTAATTGACCATATAATTGTGGATTTATTTCTGGGTTTTCTATTCTCTTCTACTGATCTATGTGTCTATTTTTATACCAGTACCATACTGTTTTCATTCTACTGCTTTGTAATATAACTTGAAATCTGTATGAACTGTGTTTTAATATGCATGAGTACCTAATGTCTGTTTTGACATTTTTAATGAAGTGTGAACATGCAGTTTGATGACTTATGAAACTAATTATTATGTGTGTATAAATATATATATATGTTATAATCATACATGTAGTTTTTTTTTTATTTTTTAAACAATTATATTCAGAGTACAGGATCTCAGAAATTATTTCATACTTGGACCATATTCCTTTGAGTGTAGAGTCAGAAGTACTTAGGTGACATAGAGTTTTTATTGCTAAAATGTACATAATAAACAATTTTATCCCCAAACTTCTCTTTGAATGATGAGTAAATTCATGATACATAGCCTGTTAGGAAGATTCTGAATATGAATTTTACCTAACATGTCAAAGCAATTTCACTATTATTAGAGTGGTACATGATTCCAATATATTCTAAATTGGTCTAAAGATGTGGTGATCAAAGTGTTAACTAACTTTCTCCTTCAGGCATGGTTGTGCTTAGGAGAAGATATTTTGCTACATTGGAGCCAAAAGAGATAAGTGGGGGAGGCTGGAACTAGGCCTAGCTTCTCTAATCCCAAAATGCTTGGGAAAATAACTTTTTTTTTTTCTTTCTCATCCCCTTGAGGTGTTTTGCTAACTATGGTTTTTACTAATCTTTCTTAGGAAGGGAAAGCATCTGGCAAGGAGTTGGATGTTTGTCCCCCCCTTCCTTCACTACTTTTATGTCTTTATTTATTTATTTATTTTAGTAAAAATTTGTAATAGGTGAAGTTACACTGAAAAAAAATTCAATAAAAAAGAAAATTATTATATTGGAAAGAAAAATTTTCAAGTTCGTTATCAAAATATTAAACTGTCAGGAGCCCTGACAGCAGTACTATTGACCAGGAGCAGCAAGAGAAGCTGGTAGTAAGAAACTGGAATAAAGATCAGGACAGTTTCTTGTTCTACATGTAAGGAGCATAGAAGTCACCACTCTGTCCTAATAAGTAAAAATCTGAACAGACTGAAGAAACAACTCTTCTTGGATCCATAAGAGAGGAGAGATCACAAGACAAATTTCTGTTCCTGATCTGGATAGAAAGACAGGTGAATATAGGGAGTCACAGCTTACCAGAGCAGAGTTGTGCAAGCAGAAACTATTGCAGCAACCAGTGCTGGGGAAGGAAAACCTGAGTTGTAATTGACAAATTTCTGGAGGCTCAGTATGGACAAGTCTGGGAGTGAATAACTACATGGGACCCCAGTTATTGAGGGCCTCCACAACATTGTGGGATTCACCTTCAAGAGAGTTACCAGATTCTCACAGAAAATATGACAGAAAAAAATCCCCTCAGTCTTCTGACAGGCAGAGGAGAAAAGGAACCATTTTAAAGTACTTGAGAGGAGAGTAATCTGTTCTTACTAACAATGCCTCCTCTTAGTTCCCCTTGTTAACCAGAGCCCGACTTGTCAGAGCTTAACTTTTCTGGGAGAAAGGAAATACTCAACTCTAAACAATAAAATTGATAAGATTCTAGCCAGGCTAAGTAAGAAAAAAACCCCACAAATTACTAATATGAAAAGTGAGAAAGGGGCAACATTGCTACAGATCTCATGGGCATTAAAAGGATGATACTGGAATTACTATGAACAAGTCTATGCTCACAGAGTTGATGACCTAGAAAAAATGAACCAATTCTTTGAAAAACATAATTTGCCAAAACATATAGGAAGAATAGACTATTTGAATAGGGCTATATGTATTAAAGAAGCTGAATCAATAATTAATAACCTTACAAAACAGAAAACATCAAGTAGAGATGGATTCACTGGCGAATTCTATCAAACATTTAAGGAAGAAGTTGTATAAATTCTCTTCATCTCTTTCAGATGATAGAAACAGGGATACTTCTTCTTTTTTTTTTTTTATTTAAAGATTTTATTTATTTGACAGAGAAAGACAGCCAGAGAGGGAACACAAGCAGGGGGAGTGGGAGAGGGAGAAGCAGGCTTCCTGCGGAGCAGGGAGCCCGATGCGGGGCTCGATCCCAGGACCCTGGGACCATGACCTGAGCCTAAGGCAGATGCTTAACGACTGAGCCACCCAGGTGCCCCAGAAACAGGGATACTTCTTGGGGCGCCTGGGTGGCTCAGTTGGTTAAGCGACTGCCTTCGGCTCAGGTCATGATCCTGGAGTCCCAGGATCGAGTCCCGCATCGGGCTCCTTGCTCAGCAGGGAGTCTGCTTCTCCCTCTGACCCTCCCCCCTCTCATGCTCTCTCTCTCTCGCTATCTCATTCTCTCTCAAATAAATAAATAAAATCTTTAAAAAAGAAATTAAAAAAAAAAAAAACAGGGATACTTCTTAACTCATGATGTCAGCATTTACCCTAACAACAAAACCAGACAAAGACATTAAAAGAGAACTACAGACCAATATCTCTTGTGAACATAAATGCAAAAATCACCAATAAAATATTAGCAAATAAAGTCCAAAAGTATATAAAAATAATTATACACCATGACCATCTGGGATTTATACCAGGTAGGCAAAGTAGGTTTAACTTTCATAAATCACCTATGTAATTTATCATATCAACAGGTTAAAAAAAGAAAAATCCCATGATCATATCAAAGGATACAGAAAAAGTATTAGCAAAATCCAGTACTCATTCATGATAAAAATGTTCAGTAAACTAAGAATAGAGGGGAATTTTCTCAATTTGAAAAAGGACATCTACAAAAAAAAAAAAAAAAAAGTACAGTTAACATCATACATAATGGTGAGAAACTTGAATCTTTCTCACTAAGATCAGGAACAAAGCAAAGATGTTTCCCCCTCACCACTCCCTTTCAAATTGTACTAGAAATAGTGGCTAATGCAGTAAGACAAGAAATGGAAAAAAAAAAGATATACAGATGGGAGAAAAGAAATAAAACTGCCTTTGGTTGCAGATGACCTGATCATCTATGTAGAAAATCTGAAAGAATCAAACAAAAATATCTGGAATTAATAAGTGATTAAAGCAAATCTATAGAATACATGGTTAATATGCCAATGTCAGTTGCTTTCCTACATGCCAGCAAGGAGCGAGTGGAATTTGAAATTAAAAATAATAGCATTTATATTAGCATTTTTAATAATGTATCAAAATATATGCCTTACCCTGCAACCACAAATCTCACTTCTGGAATTTAACATATATACATTTCTGCATAAATTGGATGACATAGATATAAAGTAATTCACTGAAATATTATGTGTAACCCCAAAAGTATAAATAACCCAAGCACTCATCAGTAAGGTACTGGTAAAATACCACTAGCACAAAGCAGAAAAAGAAAATAAGGGAACTTTCTACATACTGATATTAAATTGCTCAAGATACATCATCAGGTGAAAAAACAATTTGCAAAGTATTGCCTGTAGCAAGTTACTTTTTCAAAAAAGAGGAAAAATAAGTGTATATATTTATATTTACACAAAGCCACCCTGGAATGATGTACTGAAAAGTAGTAACAGTGGTTGCCTCTGATGGAATGGGGTGGGGTAAATTAGGTTGATTGTGAGTCTGAGACTTCTCATTGTTTATAATTTTGTTTTTTGGATTTTTAACTAGGTAGCATTTACACATGCTAAGTGAATGAAAAAATAAAATTTAAAAGTCAGTGAGTCAAAATTATATATTCATAGCATTTTTTTGCTGCAGTAGTTACAGACTCCTAGGTTACAGTTTCACTGGTGAAAAAAAAAAAATGTTTAGGTTCCAAAGACTTAATGACTTGGTTAAGCCCACAAAGCTAGATTGTAGTAAATCCCAAATTAGAACTGCAGTAATGTACATTGATCACATCTGATGTTCTGAGTAGTTTTTCTAAGACATCTCTACAAGTTCAGTCCTCACACAGAGGCTGCAATGTGAAGAAAATATGTTTATCCATGTGCAAGGTCAAAATGGAAATGCATTTGCATTTCTCAAAGTATAATATGTTATAATTGTGATAAGTCAAAATAAAACTCATAAAGTTAGTCTACAACAACTAAGTAACAAAATTAAAGGAGGTGGGGCGCCTGGGTGGCTCAGTCGTTAAGCGTCTGCCTTCGGCTCAGGTCATGATCCCGGGGTCCTGGGATCGAGCCAGGCATCGGGCTCCCTGCTCGGCGGGAGGCCTGTTTCTCCCTCTCCCACTCCCCCCTGCTGTGTTCCCTCTCTCACTGTGTCTCTCGCTGTCAAATAAATAAATAAAATCTTAAAAACAAAAACAAAAACAAAAACAACAAAAAAACAAAATTAAAGGAGGTATGCCACCTGTGGAGACATTCCTCAAAAATATTTATAGTTTGTGAGAAGAAACAAAACTATATACACTTGAATGTGATTATTGAGAAAGGAAATTGACAGATATAAACCATTCACATTTTTTACTTAAGTATAGTTGACATATAATATTATATTAGGTTTAGGTGTGCAACACAGTGATTCAACAATTCTATACATTACAAAATGCTCACCACAATAAGTGTACTTATCATCTCTCACCATACAAATTTAGTACAATATTATTGACTATATTCCTTATGCTGCACTTTTCATCCCTATGACTTATTTATTTTATAACTGGATATTTGTACCTCTTAATCTCCTTCACCTATTTTGCCCATTCCCTACCACTTACCCTTCTGGCAACCAGCAGTTTGTTCTCTGTATTTATGAGTTTACTTTTGTTTTCTCTTGTTTGTTTGTTTGTTTTGTTTAGATTTGACATATAAAAGAAATCATATGGTATTTGTCTTTTTTTTGTCTGACTTATTTTACTCAGCCTAATACTCTCTAGGTTGATCATGAATAGCAAGATGTCATTCTTTTTTTAAAGCCATTTGCTTATGAAAAATTATATAGCTTAATGTACAGTGAATAGTATTTTAAGAATTGTGTAAAACTGTACATTTTTAAATAAAAAGGCTTATGACATATTTTCAATTTTACAATGCATGCTTTATGAAGTGAAATTGTGCCTTAAACACTGTGAAAACTTGCGATAGAATTGAACTTTATAAATAAAATGGATAAAACAAATGCTCCTTCCCCAAACCTTCTAGGATCTAAAGTTGTTGGATACTTTTTAAATTAATGTTAAGTTTATAATATAAAACATTATCTATTGACTTTTAAAAGTTTTTAAATCATTAGTTTCAATTTAAGTAAACTTGGCTTATACTCTTCTAAACCACTCTAGTGTTATACTGAAAACTTCTACATATCAAAATTAGGCAATTTCATGGTCTCTTTTATAAAGAGTTGTGCTTTTTTTTTGGGGGGGGGTCACACTTCTGTAATATATATTACATTGTTATCATAAATTCAAATCCTTAAACTTTTTTTTCATTATACTATAGTAAATCAAGGAAGAACTAAACTTAATAGAAACCAATTTCTTTTGCTCTTTTGTGTTTTCTATCTTAATTTTTAAAATAGCATTTGTGGGCGCCTGGGTGGCTCAGTTGGTTAAGCGACTGCCTTCGGCTCAGGTCATGATCCTGGAGTCCTGGGATCGAGTCCCGCATCGGGCTCCCTGCTCGGCAGGGAGCCTGCTTCTCCCTCTGACCCTCCCCCCTCTCATGTGCTCTCTGTCTCTCTCACTCTCTGTCTCAAATAAATAAATAAAATCTTTAAAAAATAAAATAAAATAAAATAGCATTTGTATGGAGCACTAAAGTTTACAAGGGATTAGTTAAATATGGAAATCTTCAAGCCAGGAGCTCTGTATCTCTTCTTGCACTGTAGGAGTTTGGGACAGATCTCAGATTTTCTGTTGTTCTTTATTACTCTCCTCTTCTGTGCAATGCCATTATACTTTCATAGTTGGAATAAAGTTTTTAAGTTTGGGTAATGCAACTTAAGAAGATGAAAAAGATATTATCATCTGACACCTGGAACCTACAGGATAGCAGTGGCTGCCCAAATGTAGATTTAGAGAAATTATTTGGTTTTGTCGTTTCTTTGCACCATATTATATGGTGTTTTGATTGACACCTATTCAGCCTGCAGGTGAAGAAGGAATCTTCTGCTCTAAATAGTATAAAATGGCCAAATAATGATACATAACAATCAAACAGAAGTTTATTGATTAAACATACAGCCCCAGAGGAGGATGTGCCATGCCACACAGGGCCACATGGAGGTTGTCCTGGAGAATACAGTGAATAAACAGGGCCTGTAGGAGGCAGGCTTTGTAGAAAAAGAGTTTGGAGTTCTGGGATGATGTGAATAGCTTGTTTGAACAATTTTTGGGGCTTGTGGGCAGGTGAAAGCATTAGGTCAAGGAGATCAGGTGGGGTGCAACAGTTGGTCCAGCTGATGGGCAAACTAACAAAACAGGAGTGGAAATATATCTGATGACAGCAAGGGACCCTGTAAACCTCAAAATGGCAAGGCGGCAGCACGTGTAATTTTGGGCCTATTAATACTTAAGAGTTGCAGTCTAAAATATTATGTTCCTCTTGAGAGAATTTTTCTATTATGTTTTGGTTTAGTTCTGTCTGAAATGAATTTTTCTTTTTTTTTCCCCTCTGAAAGCCCCAGAAATATATCATTCTTCTACGTGAAATGTTTAATATTGCATAATTAAAGATCTTATACAGCACCTGCAGTATCTAAAACACCTAAACGGATGAACTACAGATTTAACAAGAAAAAAAGAAAGATTATATTGATGCGTAAAAACGTAAGAGATATTATCGTTTGATGGAATACTCGATTTTGATGACTTTTTATTCATAAATATTGGGAGGCACCATGGAAGGGAATAGGGTGGTAGTGAAACACAGAACTAGCGTAGAAAACCTGCACTCTAATCCTGGTTACTTTGGACGCCATTTAATGGCAATCTTCAGTCTCTTCACTGGAAAATAAGATGGTAAAACAAGATTTTTATGTTCCTCCTGACTCCAGTATTATTTTAATCCATCAAAGTTCAAAAATATTTGGCAAGTTTGCATGTATATTTTCATTTTAGTTCTATAAACAATGGCCCACGGGTGGTGACATAGAGGGCTATCAGAAGATAGTGGTATCTTGGGCGCCTGGGTGGCTCAGTTGGTTAAGGACTGCCTTCGGCTCAGGTCATGATCCTGGAGTCCCAGGATCGAGTCCGGCATCAGGCTCCCTGCTGAGGAGGGGGTCTGCTTCTCCCTCTGCCCTCTTCCCTCTTGCTCTGTCTCTCATTCTCTCTCTCTCAAATAAATAAAATCTTAAAACAAACAAACAAAAAAAGAAGATAGTGGTGTCTCGAAGTCCATACCAAAACGGAGAGAAGCCAAGGGAAAACACCCCCACTGAAACATTTTGCTGGCATTCACCTTGGGAATTGGACCCGTATTCATTCATATTACAGAATTCTTGCAAGGGTCATGATAATTTACAGAAGATATTTACAAGCACTTCAACCTTTTAAAAAAAACCTATGAGCTTATTATATCCATGTTAATAAAAGTTGTGTAGATAAAAAAAAATGTAGCAGCTGCTCTTTAAAAGAGAATTTGGCCATTTGGAGGACACATTTTGAAGGGAAGCATCTTCTTTCCTTGACGGTAATTGTATCCATTCTTTCAGAGTTTATTCAATACAGATTAAGAGAAAATGGGTTAATCACAACAAAAAAAAATGAAAGGGAAGCAGTTGCTCTATTTTATTTTCCCTAATCCTCCTGGGAGTTCAAAACATAGAAAGATTTAGCTTTGGCAGAAAGGACAAATGAATCAAAAAGAAACTCAAATCTGCAGGGAAAGAAGTAATGCCTGTGAATATTCTTTTTCCAATGCAGTTTTGAGAATCGATTCTAGGATTTGGGGGGTGTGATGCAATGGGGTTGCTATTGGTATGGGGGCATTGTAAAAGTCATTTTTGGGGGTGCCTGGGTGGCTCAGTCATTAAGCGTCTGCCTTCAGCTCAGGTCATGATCCCAGAGTCCTGGGATGGAGCCCTGTGTCGGGCTCCCTGCTCAGTGGGAAGCCTGCTTCTCCCTCTCCCACTCCCCCTGCTTGTGTTCCCTCTCTTGCTATGTCTCCGTCTGTCAAATAAATAAATAAAATCTTTAAAAAAAAAAAAGTCATTTTTGTTTCCCTATTTTTTTCTCACATCTGGGGAAAATCTTTGGGGAGTAATTTTTGTTTTGGGAATGTTAGAAGATTCGGATGAAATGAAACTTGCTTAGAAAATGGAAAGCTTAGGATTGCCTGGAGTTTAGTTGTGAGTAGTGCTAAGGGCCTCTTCATCTTTTTCTAAGTTGCTCAACCACTCTTATTGGAATAGGACAAATGGGAAGAGTTTTTTTTGACTAAGAATAAAAGGCATGGAGTTGTCTAAAGACATTTTTTTTTAATTCATCTTCCTGGATGCCAATCCTATGGTTGGGCAAACAGTAGATTGAGAATCTGTGATAGTGCTAATATTATGTTCACAATGGACCATTAGGGAAATAAGTTTTATAAAATCAGCTTCAACTGAACATCCATGTGAGTATGAACTGAGATCCTATCTACACACTATGTCATTTTATTTCCTTGGCAGTAATATCAAATGTTCCATTTAAATAAAGTCTATGCATCAACTATTTATAACTTTTTTTTTTTTTTTTCATTTCATTCATTTGCAACTTTCCAGAGGAGTCTTCTAATGTTCTTTTGGTCTTAGCACTTTATTTTGCTATTAACTGACAAGCACCAGGTGATATATGGAAGTGTTGAATCACTATATTGTACACCCGAAACTAATATTACACTGTATGATAACTAACTGGAATTTAAATAAAAACTTAAAAATATGTATATTCATTGTTAGACCACACACACACACACACACACACACACATTTTACTAGCAGCAAGCAATTTGAAATCAGTGATCAGGTTATTCATCTTTGTTTTCCCAGTGTTAAGTAGAATGAGGACACATGAAAAGCAAATAGTAATTAGTTTCATTCTTAATCCCTCTTTTGATTAATTCTTATAGTGTCCACACCTTGTTATTCACTTGTCAGAATTTTACCAATATTTATTTATTTATTTATTTATTTATTTAGAATTTTACCAATCTTTAAAGGCTCATCTCAAATACAATCTAATACAAAGCATTTAATTTTTTCTCCCTGTCCAAATCAATGTATTCTTTTTCCTTTGAAACCAACTGTATTTTATATGTTTCTTGTTTTGCTTATCTTCCTTTTCCTAGAATTAAATTTGTATGTATATGTTTTATCACTAGCAATAAATTCAAATAATTTATTCTCTTCAAAATATATGTTGGATACCTAATAGGGTCCTGTTTAAGGTTCTTAAAATACATCCTTGAGTAAAATAGACAAAATGCTTCGCTTTGTGGAAGTTATATTCTAATCGATGTATAAAAATATAATAAATACACTAATTAAACAGAATGCTAGAAAATAATGTTATTGGAGTTAAAAAAATAAAACAGTATAAGGGAAATGGGAGTGACAGGAGATTGGAACTGCAAAGTGATTAGGATAGGCCACTTTGAGAAAGTGACATTTTTGTGAAGACTTGATTGGTGATTAAGGAGTTAGTCATATCCCTCCCTGGTGGTGGGGGAATTTGGAAGAGCGCTTCAAGCAAAGGAAATAGCCAGTAGAAAGGCCCTGAGGCAGGATCATGGCAGGCAAGTCAGAGTGAAAGAGGTCAGTGTAACTGGAGGGAGATTGGGGTGTGGTTGGAGGTGAAGCCTGGATGATAATGAGGGGTTAGGTCATTAGGTGCTGTATAAATGCTTTAAAGGATTGTGCCTTCTACTTAGGTGAAATATGGAGACAATGCAGATTTTTTTAGTAGGTGAGTGACATGATCTAACTGTTTTAAAGGATCTCAGTGTAATTATTATACTGATAATAGGTATAAGTAGTGTCAGATGTAGAAGCAGGGAGACTAGTTAGGAGGATATTGCAGAAGAGGGCGATATTATTTTAGAACATGGACTATCTTTGAAAGTAGTGAGAGGCAGATATATTCAAGGGAAGTTTGCAGTGGACAGATTTGGAGGAGAAAATAAGAAGTTTAGTTTAAGAAATTTTGATGTGATATCTGTTAGACATCCTATGTATATGCTGAGTAGGCACCTATGTATAGTCATTTATTATATAGAAACTAGCTATCTGAAACATGAAAACATCAGTATGTTTTCTTCTTACTTCAAATAATAGTATTATTAGATTATAAGAAAAGCTTATGTTCTATCCTAAGGTAGTCAATTTAATACTTTGAGGCCTACAGTGAACACTTCTCTTTAATTTCTGATTCTTTGATAAGGGTTTTGCCAAATCTATACTATATTAGGAATTAAGAATTTTAAACATTAAAACTCCATGGCCTCTATTCTGTAGATTGTGAAAACATGCAATATTTTTCACCATGACAGTTATAAGGTATACCTATCATATTAACTTTCTAGTAAAGTTTCAGGTATCGTGAAAATTAGCACAACAAATGAATCAGACACAGAGAGATAATGCCTTTGCCAGCCCAGAAAATATATGCAGTGCTCCTATGCCTGAATACCTCTTTATTCTTTTCATGATTTATCGTGGAAATGTGAGTTGACAGTTTTATGTATGGAATGCAAATTTGGCTCACTTTATCAATCCCATGCATATTAATATGTATGTATGGTAATTTTTGTTGCTTGTGGAATGGCCTTTAGATAATACTTGAATTCTATGCAATTTAATAGGTGAAATGTTGGAAGGCACACATTTCATGGGCTTGTTCTTATTAAACTAGCAAAATGTTTGTAGAAATCTGCTTGGTGATTGTAATTTTTTTATTATCTTTCTATACATGATCAAAAAAGAAGCTAGATGCAATATCATATATATGCATGCATAATATATTTATGAATATAAACGTTGTTTCTATTTATGGAAACAATAACTTTATTGAAGCAAGGCAGTCATCAGGGAAGAGTTACTGTTACAAAATGAAAGCACACATTTTCATCAAGTTCCAGAAATTATCTGAATTAGAGTAATTATGATCTACCAAGTAATTTTTAGCTTTCTAATATAATTATGAAAGAAAATAAAACTTCATAATCTCTAATTATTCTTCCCACATGTGAAATATCATTATCCACTAGACTTGGTTATGAAGATGAAAACCTCCCTCCACCTTTTTTCTTAGCTTTCTTTGCCACTATACTTCAAGGATTTAAGAGTTTGTGCTTTGCAGTCAAGAAGTTATATTTGAATTCCAGATCCAAGCATTTACCAGCTGGGTGATCTTAGATAAATATTTTAACCTCTCTAAGAGTCAATTTCTCCAACTATGAATTATAAATAATAAGAAGAAGAACTTCATAGATTTTAATCATATGAGTAACTGAGATGAGAGTTAAAATGCTTTACCATTCTTTCCTACACAGAGTTAGCACTCAATATGATTTCTATTAGAACAATCATCATCAACATACATGAATGATTTATAATAAAGATATACCTTTCCCTGTTTACAGACAATAGCTCTACCTAAAAAGTACATAGATTCTATATGTGCTCAGAAAACTTACACTTAAAAGTATTACTTTCTCTTTTATATTTTATAATTACACTGATCTATTTCTATGTATATATATTCTATATATACCCACATTTCTTCTATTAAAAACAGCAAAATACTCCTCGGATCTCTTCTAACCTGCATCCCCTCCTCCTCCAATTGTCATATTCTACTTTTCTGCACTGTCACCATCCCAATTTTTTGAAGGAATTGCTATGCTTTATTTCTTGATTCCCCACCTCACATTCACATCTCCGTTATGGATTTGACCCTCATGCGTCCCTTCAATAGGGTCAAGAGATCTGAGTATTCCATAACTTTAATATTCATAAATATAATGAATATTTTCTCAGAGTTTTCTTGTCCTACTTTAGCAGCATTTGACAGAATTGACTACTTCCTCTATGTTGAATATCTCATCCACTGATACCAGTTTCCCTTTTTTTCCTTCTAGCCTTTTGACTGTTCCTTCTTAGTCTCCTTGCCTCATCCTTTAAAACTTTTCATGAGGTGTTCTGATTTCTCAGGAACTCTTTTTTTTTTTTTAAGATTTTATTTATTTATTTGAGAGAGAGAGAGAGAATGAGAGAGAGAGCACATGAGAGGGGGGAGGGTCAGAGGGAGAAGCAGACCCCCTGCTGAGCAGGGAGCCCGATGTGAGACTCGATCCTGGGACTCCAGGATCATGACCTGAGCCGAAGGCAGTGGTTTAACCAACTGAGCCACCCAGGCACCCTTCTCAGGAACTCTTGATGACTTCACCAAAGTTTACACCTTTTTAATCCTTTTAATTGCTCAGTAAGTTGTTAAACAACAACAACAAAATACAGAGAAACAATAGCAAAGACATCTGATTGATTGTTCTGGCTCAAAAAGTAGGACACATATTTGATTTATTTCTTTTCCCCATCTCTTATATCCAGTACATCAATAAGTCCTGTTACCTCTACATTTGAAGTATATATGAAATCTGATTACTGTTCTCCATTTCTACTATGTTATTATCTTCACTGGAATACTGCAAAATAGCCATCTTATTGTTTTCTATGCAGTTATAAAATAAAACTAATAGTACAACATATAGTAAACTTAGGTTTGTATGTTATATTGTAACAAGTGCTGGGGAAAAAATAAGAAGGAAAGTCAGTAGGTATGTTCTAGAAATGAATGTGGTTTAAATTTTAAATAAGAACTTGAATGTCAATCACACTGAAAAGGTGACATATGAATGAATGTTCATAATGTATTTATTTCAAAGAAATTTGCTTAAATCATTCAAGCAGCCTGATTTTTTATAAGCTAAGATACATAACACAAAGACTTTACAAGAATACAACTCAGTGTAAATCATATATGAAGATTAAGTATATGTAACAAATGTTAAATGTGATCTTAAACATTTTTTCTAAGTTATAGCAGAAAGTCAGAAAGGTAAATGGTATAGGAGGGAATCCTCAATGGAATTTCTATTCATGCAAACTCTAAGATATTGTGAAAGACTGTCTGCCAGCATTAGCCCATAAAGTACCTGTGGTCTATATAGGAGCAAGGGAAAAAATGCAATATGAAGTTGAAGACATTGTAATGGAGGTTTTCTTTAGAGAGGAAGAGTTCCTGGTAGATTGTGGGTTTCCTCAAACCTCCTATGATGAGACAGTGCCTCCTAATCTCAAGCAAAATGGGAATAGACTTCAAGTGAACCAAATCTATATTCAAGTCTGAAAAGTCTAAATTCCAGAGGCCAGAGCTGTTTTCCTGGGATCATCAAGATCAAAAAGTACTACTCTGAGAGAGAGCTGCACTTCTGCTAGCTGCCAAGCAGTCCTTTGGTTTTCATGTACTAGAGAAGAATACTGAACAAAGGAAGCAACAGTGAGGCATCTCTAAAGGACCCTTTCCAAGAAGACTTCCAAACAGGAGTAAGGTATCCTCCAGAGGAAAGACTGGAAGTCTAGTATGGCCTGCAGGTCATGATCCCAGGGTCCTGGGATCAAGCCCTGCATCGGGCTCCCTGCTCCGCGGGAAGCCTGCTTCTCCCTCTCCCACTCCCCCTGCTTGTGTTCCCTTTCTCTCCATGTCTCTTTCTGTCAAATAAATGAATAAAATATTAAAAAAAAACAAACCAAAAAACACACACACCTATGAGAAGGAACACCATCAACCACTTTAGGATTTCCAGGCAGCTATGCAACTATGAAGAAAGTCTCACAAGAGAAAGAGTCAGCTTTTGGAATATACTAAACCCAAATGGTACTAATGTTGGATTACAACCTTCCCAGGCAAGTGAGACGTTCTGACCCCTATCTCCCCCCACCTCTGTTGACTTTAAACTTGGAGGGTTCCCTAAAGAGCCACAGTGTGGGGGAGGAGATCGAGACAAGGCGATTATGCATTTCCTTTCCTTCGACTGCTTATCAGCTGAGGAGAGAGAAATTGTAGACTTGAAGAGAAGTTAAAGATTTGATGTTAAGCTGAAAGGGATTTATCTTATCTGAAAAGAACCAGAAATCTATGGGATCTTCCCAAAATTTTCTTTAGACTTAAGGGAAGAAAATCAATGTAAAGAGTGCTCTGAAGAGGGAAGTTATGAGAAAGTTTCTCCCAGATTGCATCCTACCACATCCGTTTTTTCAGTGAACTGAAAATATGCAAGTTTATAAATTTCATTAAGTTTTTCATTGAGTTATAATTGGTTGTGTTGGGAACTTCACTGAGTACATTTGTTTGTTCTTTATCTGAAATTAGACATCAGCTCACTTAATAGGAACAATTTGGTAAATTATTCTCAATGATATAATCAGGAATAATTGCAAATTACTTTGAAATGCATAAAAAAAAAAAGATTATTGGGTGTCCTGTCTAGTTCATCCTTTAGTATCTTTGAGCTGTGTTAACGCTCTAAACTGTAAATAACTGATAGCAATCAATATGATTTTTTTCATAGTCATGAAAAATAAAATTTTTCCAGTAGAGGTACTATTGATTTCCTTTTCCTCCCGCCCAAAGAAGTCAGTTTTCTATCTATCTGTTGCTCAAGTTCATTACCACATTCATGATTACTTAATATATGCCCCTCAATTCTCCTTTGAACTGTTTTGCAGTATCTTACTGGTTCCCTCATTAACATATGAGGGTCATGATTTCATCCTTCAAGAAAAAATATTCTTTAAAATCTTGGAGGTCCCACTGAGGAACTCAGTTGTGTTACCTGGAAGAGTGGGTGTCAGAGGGATACGTTTCATGCTACTGATCCTCTGCTTTCTTTCTTGGCCCCCGGAGTGAAATCCAAGGGGCAATAGAACTTTAATGGTGTTTATTTTGTGTTTCCTTCATTTTTTTCTCTTCTACTGATTTTATGTTTTATTTTTGTTTCTGTTTCACTTACGTATTTTATCTTCCATTGATAAAAGCAATGATCGGGAATTTGGTTTTATGATCTGACTTTTGATGATCTTCGTAGATGGATTATAGAGATCTCTTCTCTGTTGGATGAGAGATGACATAGAAAAAGGTTTGTTATCCTTTTTTTGATTGTTTTTCTTTTGAAAAAAAATGAGCTCAAATAAATTGAGAAGTATGTGCCCACAGGAAGGGAAATGGTTCTTTTGTATCTGTGTTTCTATATTTACTCTTGACCTGTGGTTGAAATTATAGACCTGAAGCTATAAGCATTTCTATGTGTCTTTGTGTCTGTAATTCTGAAAGGTCTTTACCTACTGGAAAATCTCAAAGAAAAATTTAAGTGGATTTTTTACAAGTATAGTGTAGATTTTGGAAAAGCAAATCCAAGTGTTATCAGAGATTTGGGCACTCGATTAGAATAGGATCATGAGTGCCTGAGAAGCAATAGTTGGTTTGATATTTAATTGAATGACAAAATATTTGAAGGAAAAATAGAAAAATAGCACAATTATAAAGAACTATATAGCTCTTTCGTAAGTGCAGAAACTTTAGTCTTTTTTCTCCTTTTTTAAAGTAGATTATTCTTTTTAAATTGTCTTCTTTAGAAGATTATAAATTCACCATAAGGCACCGAAAATTAATCTGATACAACACAAAATCTCCATCTGGGCAGACTGCATCTGGGGAAGAATCAAATTTTTTTATCTATTAAACCTATTAGTTTTAGTATGCCTGTTTGCTTATATATATATCTGCTTCTAGGATAATCCATTGACCAGATGTAACATTTTTCATGTTTTCTTATTATTAATGAGTTAAACTACATATTTGAAATGTAATCATATCATATTTAGATGACAGTCACGATTTTACTTTTTAAAAAATATACTTTCTGAACTACAGGATACCAGGGTCATACCATAACCTAACAGGAACCCTAACACTACCTCTTAACCCTTAACCCTAACCAAAACCCTATGGAGAGGTCTCTGACCTGCTCTATACAAGGCACATACCCTCACCCTGGCCCTAATCCTAATAATCCTAAACCTCGCGCTTTTCCTTACCCTATGCTCAACATTAACCCTAGATGTGAGGGGGAAAATGAAAAACGGTAGAAGTGGTTGTATATATATCATATAAATATACACACAATGGAATATCACTCAGCCATACAAAAGTATGTAATCTTCACATTTGAAACGACCTAGAGGGGGCTAGAGAGTATGACGCTAAGTGAAATAAGCCAGTCAGAGATACACAAACACCGTATGATTTCACTCATATGTGTCATTTAAGAAACAAAACTAATGAGCAAAGAGATGAAAAAAAGAGAGAAAGGCAAAACATAAAATAGACTCTTAAGTATAGAGAACAAAAGGAAGATTACCAGAGGGCAGGTGGGTGGGGGGATGGGTGAAATGGGTGATAGGATTTAAGGAGCCCACTTATGCGATGAGCACTGGTGGGGGTTTGTATGGAAGTATTGAATCACTATATTTTTACAATTGAAACTAATATTACACTGGATTATAAAATTAACTGGAATATAAGTAAACCTTAAAAAATAAAAAAATGAAAAATATACTTTAATATATGTCATTTCAATTTGCCTTTCAAGCCTTTTACCATCATTTTTGTACTATGTAATAGGTGCTATTCAAGTAGGTTTACAAGTCCTTTCAATTCTAAGAACCACTCTGCACTGTAGGTGTTATTATGTTCATTTTACATCTACCAAACTAAACTTTCAAGATAATAAGTGGCGAAATTATGATTTAAACTGTTTTCAATGACTATACCCTTTGTAAAATGTTGGTAACTTTCAAAATGTTTAACAAAGCTCCAAAACGCAAATAATTGATGCTACGAGTCATTATCTATTTCCTTATAATTGAATTTAGTTTGTTTTGATTATCAGTCAGGATGTAACCTATACAGAAAATATTCCAGAAAAGGTCTCAGTGAGATGAAGGAGGCTGGCATCTGATATACATATTTTGTTGACAATAAAAAAAAATAAAAATAACACCAGGAATTTACTAGTATATCATTAACAGTATACCTCTATAAACTGGCCAACTTCCTAACTTCCAACCTCCGGCAAGCCTACTAACCTTAGCTGGTGTTGTTTTGAACAATTTTCAGAATCATCTACTTTATCACCAAAAGCCTGGAATTGCTTGTTCATTTTTATGTTGTTTTCAGTTTTTTTTTTTTTTATAAGAATAAAATCCTTGATGGAACTGGCTTTCTTACATACCTCAGCAATATGACTTTACCATGCTTAGATATGAGGTAGCATTTTGACTGTTGTGCTATAAAAGTTTTTCCTCTGTCTAAATTGCAGTGCGTTTGCATTTTGCTGTCTTTTCAGAGTTTTCTCTATAGGTTTTCAGGAACTATTTTCGTGAGGACAATAAAACATTACTTCTTCTTGTCCTAGAATTCTGTTACCAAGTGTCTTCTTGTCTTTAGATATTCACAAGTTTTGGCTTTTTCCTAAATTAAAGTCCAGAACAAAAACTTTGCTTAGGCTTGTGATTGTTCTGAATAGTTTATATGTTAATTTCTGCTAATTTTGCTTATCTTTCATGATTAAATTTTGATAAGCCACAGAAAGCCTGACATCTCCTATCCAATTCTACATGTCCAGCAATATAAGATGATCCAGTTGTAAGGGTAATTGTGTGGCCTTCAGTCCTTTACTTAGCCTATGCTTACTTTATAAAGTTGTGAGTACTAAATAAGTATATAAAATGGTTAGCCCCTTTTGAGCACAGAACAATTTTCAATTCCCTCTCTCCCTTCTTTTTCCTTTATGCTTAATTTTGTCTTTAGTATTCTAGCACTACTTACCAATGATGTCCTAGACACACCCACTATGCTCAGTTACTTCTTATCAGGATTAGCTCCACTGCACATTTGGAAGTTTTCTGGCTCCTCTACTTGGATATTTCTTTGGACAAGTGTGTTCATACTTTCAGGATTCTTAGATCTTCTTGCTCTACTTGTTATGCGGTTTTCTATTTGTTGCCTTACTCAGTGAACTCATATTTAATTCTTAAGGCTATGTGTTTTACGTTCTATTTTTCTGGGGTTTGGGGTGAGAGAGAGAGAGAATCTTTTTTTTTTTAAGATTTTATTTATTTATTGGAGAGCGAGAGAATGAGAGACAGAGAGCATGAGAGGGGTGAGGGTCAGAGGGAGAAGCAGACTCCCCGCTGAGCAGGGAGCCCGATGCGGGACTCGATCCCGGGACTCCAGGATCATGACCTGAGCCGAAGGCAGTCGCTTAACCAACTGAGGCACCCAGGAGGCCCGAGAGAGAGAGAATCTTAAGCAAGGGCTCAGCATGGAGCCGATGCGGGCTTGATCTCAGAACTCTGAGATCATGACCTGAGCTGTAAACAAGAGTAGAATGCTTAACAACTGAGCCACCCAGATATCCCAACATTCTATTCTCTCCTTTATAACATTTACACATTCAAATATTTCAAATACCTTCATCCTCTCTTTGTCCTGGAGCTTTCAGTTGCATCAGGATTTCTCCACTTTTATAAGTAAATTCTTCCTCAAAATTAGCAAGTCAGAAATATGTCATTTGAAAATTCTTGATTCAGGATCATCCAATCTTAATACCAAACTCTATTCAAAAGTGGCATGGGCAGAAAGCAACCCTGGAGCTACTTTGATTTATCTTCTCATGTACTTCCCAGGTGTTCATACCATCATTGACCTCTGCTTATTCTTTCTCAAATAAGGATGTTAATTTCTTCTTATTTTTTTACTTAAACAGGTAATATTTCCATCAAAGCCCTCATAATTTATGTCTGGCTAATTGATAGGAGCTAATCTTTCTGTTTTCTATTCTCACCTTTCTGTAATACAGCTACCTCTTAGAATTTCTTAAACAAATTTTATTTTCCACATATTCTTCTTCCATTCTATCATGTTGCCTCAAAACTTTCATTTAAAAGTCCTTAACTTTTCAATACTCATTTTCATTTTCAGAATCAGCTATTAAGTTCCCCCCACCGTCTTTTTTTTTTTTTTTTTTCACCGCCGGCTCCTTAGCTTGACTTATCAGTTGTATTTTATATGCTTCACAACCATTAGAATTATATTGCTCAGACAAGTCCAGCATCTTTTATTTGTTTGCCATATAGGTAAGTGCTATAATTTTACAAATCAAGTAGTATAATAAAATGGGGAACAATCTTTCTACAGAGATATGGCTTAATACTAACATAATATCTGGGTTGAATTTCTTTAGAATCTGCCATCTACACACGAATTCAGAACTAGTAGAAATCTCCTTATCCATTCTGACACTGGCACTGAAAGCAGAGTTTTCATTCTATCCACTGTTATAAAGATGCTGTTGATCATATTTTTCTTCTTTCAATCATTCTTTGATTCATTTATTCATTCATTAAACATTTTTGAGGATGAACTTTATATCAAACCCTGTTGATTGTATATAAAAAACAAGACATTGCTGTATCAAAATGCTTAAGTGTAACCAGGCAAGAAAATAAATATGAAATTAACATGCAGTGTACTAAGTATTATGACTAAGGTATGGGAGAAATGCAATGGAAAAAAAAAAAAAAAAAAACCTCCAGAATTTTGGGGATGTTATAAGGCAAAAAAAGAGGATTGGAGTCTGTCTGGGAAGAGAGATGGCAGAAAACTTCTAGGCAGAAGGATCACTTGTAAAATGACAGAAAAATGTGGGGAAGCAATGTAAGGTCCGGCATGATAAGGAGTTTGTTTTGACTCTGTATGAAATAGTTGCTCTCTCCCCCTTATTGTTCTTGTTTCCTCCAGTATTTCATTAGAACTTTCCTTTATCACCCTTACAGTTTGCAGGAGTCTTAAGGAGCAATGCTAATCTGATGCTTTGTTTTCATGAAATGATAGTAATGTTAAAACTAAATTTGTAAACATCATGGTAGCTATGTAGTTGGATATATTTTCTTATTCTCTATAGACATAACATTTGAGTTAGACTGTCAAAGTAATCTCTATTTAATAAATGGAATAGTCATGAAGTAAATTAATGAATGTCTCAATATGTACATTTCTGCACCTTTATCTAGACTTTCACATGGACAACTCTAACCAGTTTGGCTCAGATTCGCTTCAGTTCATACACTCAAGAACACATTTATCAGACACCAGACAGCAAGGCTCCTTTAGACAGTCAATATACTGCACGAGAGACACTGAAGAGTGAAATTCTAATTATTCTTGACATAGGGCATTCTAAGGGTGTTTCATGCCAAAATAATGAAAGTTATTTTTCTTCAGAAAACTGAAAGACGATGCATGAGGCATCTTCAGGTTTCCATAGAAATGGGGTTAAATAAAATACATGTAGCACTTTCTGATGGATACAGATCATCCTGAAATCACTTCACATCTGTTGGCTAAACAGAGAAATAACTATAAATCTTTTTGAAAACAAAGGAGAGAAAAATGTAGCAAATATATCAAGTAATACCTTTATGGCATCATTTAGCATGACTCTATAAAGAAGGTTATATATAATGGTAGAATTATTTGTCACCTACCATTTTTAAAAAAGGAAATTAAAATCATAGATGGGTTATGATGTTTAATATGGTCTTGTGAACTCTAAATATTTCACTTTGCTATTTACAAACCTTATTTTTAATCATTAGCAACATTGTGAAAATTTAGAAATGTAGAAATGTTTGTGTTATCAACATGGTGTAAGCTCTTATCATTAGGATATTTTAAGTTTATTTTTAACAGTCCTCTGTAGAAATTTAAATGACTTTTTCTTACCTTCACATTGCATGCGCATGAAAAGAGTTATTTTGAAGGAGTGTTAATAGTGGATAAATGTATGCTGTAGAATAAATTGTTCAGAATTATATACATACTTAATGGGAAATATGTATAAAGCTCACAGTTGGGAATTCAGACATTTCCACCTTCTAAAAATGTTTCTGGAAAATACTTCTCCCCACCATGTTCCATTTCCAGTAACATGCCATTTAATTATTCAAACATAATTATGTAAGCATTTTTATTTTAAAGCCTAACAATGGAATTAATTTTTACTACTTTCATGTCACTTCAAGAAATAATATAAAATGCGTATCCATGAGGATTAAAATATACACATTACTTAACAATTTATCGTTATATACCAGTCTTATGCTTCAACTATATAAGGAACATATATTATCCCCATATAAGTGTTCTCATATGACAAATACAAAAATAACAAATTTTCATATATATGCATGTAACATAAGAGAAGACTATGACCTTCAAAAAGCCCTGTGTTACAAATATCTTTATCATAATCCACATTCCTGTTTTCCTTAACTCTTAGAAAAGAACTATTGATTTTTTTCATAAGAATCAAATAAGAAAGAAAGGAGTAAAAAGTGCTCTTCTATTCCATTCAAACTCAACCACATAGACCTGGGTAGTGGTGGTGTCAGTGAAGGCAGGGATGCTGTGGAAGTTTTCATCTAGCAGCATAGTCTTGTAAACTAATAAATACCAAATTTGCTTCTTTGTCCTCTCCTTTGCTTCTTCAAATAATTTTCCAATGGCATCGGCTACAAAAGTGAAAGCTTCAAATCAGACTGAGAAATCAGAAAGGGCTGCATGCTGGGTGAAGCATCTGTCTGATTTGAACATTAAATTCTACTTTTGTATGCTATGCTTTCTTCTCATACTAGAGACTGACCCCTATTAAATACTAAGATCTCTGATAAAATTCTGGCCTAGTATGAATTTACAGCCAAAGAAAGGAAAACCATTTCAGGAAAATGCTATATAAGATACTGAAATTTAGTGATATAATTTAAGTGTTATAACATTTTGAAGAGATATTAGAGGTCAGAGTTAAACTTCTTCATTTTCAGATGTAGAGAGAGCTAACAATGAGTTTTAATGACTTGTTCAAGGTCATTGTTAGCTTTCATTAGACATCAATTGCATATTTTATTTAGTTTCCTAGCTCCTAAATGCCTTGTGGTACTTCTTGACATTTTTTCCACTCCAATATAGGATTATTCATGGAGATGGGGACTACATAACAGGGAGTCCTACCCCTTAAGAAAGAACGGAGTGGCCATTAAGAGGTGGGGTGGAGGATGGGTTTAGTTTAGAAATTTCTCTTTTCCTTTCTCACCATTAAGATTAAAGGGACATTTTAGGACAATAATTATTTTAGACTAGGGTTTTAGTTAATTCCCAGAATTCTGAGGGAATTCACAGGAGTAACATGTTATATTGCAACAAAGACATTGGACCTAAACATCCTGTCCCCTACACTCTAGGGTACTGTCTTAAAAGGGGGAGAGGGAGAGAGGAAAGTAACATGTAAGTAAAGGGGTACAAGTATAATTTCAAGCTGCCTGGACATGTTTTATACATTAAGCAAACAGCACTTGGTATCAGCTCCCTCCTGACTATCTTTTCAGCATTGCACAGAACCATGTCTGTCCACTTCATAGTAAGAAGAGAAATGGAAGACATATAGCTCCTTTATTAAATTCTGATGACTTTTTTTTTTTTTAAGATTTATTTATTTTCCTGAGATCACGACCTGATTCTTAACCGACTGCGCCATGCAGGCACCCTGCCAGATGACCTTTTTTAGGAATCACTTTAATTATTTTGATAGGGAAAGTAAAAAGGATTTGAAAAAAGGCAGGCCAAATTCACAGAAAGATGTGTCAAAGAGTGTCAAGAGTAGAGTGGTATGTAAAGAATTTCTTACCGATTTCTAATATATATCTGGTCTCTTATTTTATAGCTATAAAACAATCACAATGGCAGTGATATAAGTGGGATGGAAACTCTGTCCCACTACTCATATCCCATAAGGAAGTGACTTGATTACTTTTGAGTTGGAACAGAGAAGTAAGTGGAACAGAGAAAACAAACTGTTATGGTAGCTCTAATTCACTAAGTGTCAAAGTCTTTGCCATCTGGTTAAAAGTGACAGCCTTATGTCTACTTTACTGTATATTGTCTGGTTGCATTCTATCTGTGACAACTTAAAATTTGTTGCCAAAGTTACTCTATGATCTGTGGTCAAATCAGTATCTTTTCTTGTACTTTTTGAGAACCGTCTGAGTATGGAGAAAAATAATAATGAGAACCATATTTATGAAACTTTGATTTGTCTGGAAATCACAGATTTTTAAGGGGATCTCCACTGTATGGAGATTAGGTTTTAACTTTCAATTCCATTCCTTTTTTTTTTTCTTTTTTTTTATTCTTATGTTAATCCCCATACATTACATCATTAGTTTTAGATGAAGTGTTCCATGATTCATTGTTTGTGCATAACACCCAGTGCTCCATGCAAAATGTGCCCTCCTCAATACCCACCACCAGGCTAACCCATCCTCCCACCCCCCTCCCCTCTAGAACCCTGTTTGTTTTTCAGAGTCCATCATCTCTCATGGTTCGTCTACCACTCCGATCTCCCCTGCTTCATTCTTCCCCTCCCACTACCTTCTTCTTCTTTTTTTTTTTCTTAACATATATTGCATTATTTGTTTCAGAGGTACAGATCTGAGATTCAACAGTCTTGCACAATTCACAGCGCTTACCAGAGCACATACCCTCCCCAGTGTCTATCACCCAGTCACCCCATCCCTCCCACCCCACCCCCCACTCCAATAACACTCAGTTTGTTTCCTGCGATTAAGAATTCCTCATATCAGTGAGATCATATGATACATGTCTTTCTCTGTTTGACTTATTTCACTCAACATAATACCCTCCAGTTGCATCCGCGTTGTTGCAAATGGCAAGATCTCATTCCTTTTGATGGCTGCATAATATTCCATTGTATATATATACCACTTCTTCTTTATCCATTCATCTGTCGATGGACATCTTGGCTCTTTCCACAGTTTGGCTATTGTGGACATTGCTGCTATAAACATCGGGGTGCACGTACCCCTTCGGATCCCTACTTTTGTATCTTTGGGGTAAATACCCAGTAGTGCAATTGCTGGATCATATGGTAGCTCTATTTTCAACTGTTTGAGGAACCTCCATACTGTTTTCCAGAGTGTCTGCACCAGCTTGCATTCCCACCAACAGTGTAGGAGGGTTCCTCTTTCTCCGCATCCCCGCCAACATCTGTCGTTTCCTGACTTGTTAATTTTAGCCATTCTGACTGGTGTGAGGTGGTATCTCATTGAGGTTTTGATTTGGATTTCCCTGATGCTGAGCGATATTGAGCACTTTTTCATGTGTCTGTTGGCCATTTGGATGTCTTCTTTGGAAAAATGTCTGTTCATGTCTTCTGCCCATTTCTTGATTGGATTCTTTGTTCTTTGGGTGTTGAGTTTGATGAGTTCTTTATAGATTTTGGATACTAGCCCTTTATCTGATATGTCATTTGCAAATATCTTCTCCCATTCTGTCGGTTGTCTTTCGGTTTTGTTGACTGTTTCCTTTGCTTTGCAAAAGCTTTTTATCTTGATGAAGTCCCAATAGTTCATTTTTGCCCTTGCTTCCCTTGCCTTTGGCGATGTTTCTAGGAAGAAGTTGCTTCCGCTGAGGTCAAAGAGGTTGCTGCCTGTGTTCTCCTTTAGGATTTTGATGGACTCCTGTCTCACATTGAGGTCTTTCAACCATTTAGAGTCTATTTTTGTGTGTGGTGTAAGGAAATGGTCCAGTTTCATTCTTCTGCATGTGGCTATCCAATTTTCCCAACACCATTTGTTGAAGAGACTGTCTTTGTTCCATTGGACATTCTTTCCTGCTTTGTCGAAGATGACTTGACCATAGAGTTGAGGGTCCATTTCTGGGCTCTCTATTCTGTTCCATTGATCTATGTGTCTGTTTTTGTGCCAGTACCATGCTGTCTTGATGATGACAGCTTTGTAATAGAGCTTGAAGTCCGGAATTGTGATGCCGCCGGCTTTGCTTTTCTTTTTCAACATTCCTTTGGCTATTCGGGGTCTTTTCTGGTTCCATACAAATTTTAGGATTATTTGTTCCATTTCTTTGAAAAAAGTGGATGGTGTTTTGATGGGGATTGCATTGAATGTGTAGATTGCTCTAGGTAGCATTGACATCTTCACAATATTTGTTTTTCCAATCCATGAGCATGGAACGTTTTTCCATTTCTTTGTGTCTTCCTCAATTTCTTTCATGAGTATTTTATAGTTTTCTGAGTACCGATCCTTTGTCTCTTTGGTTAGATTTATTCCTAGGTATCTTATGGTTTTGGGTGCAATTGTAAATGGGATCGACTCCTTAATTTCTCTTTCTTCTGTCTTGTTGTTGGTGTATAGGAATGCCACTGACTTCTGTGCATTGATTTTATATCCTGCCACTTTACTGAATTCCTGTATGAGTTCTAGCAGTTTTGGGGTGGAGTCTTTGGGGTTTTTCACATAAAGTATCATATCATCTGCAAAGAGTGAGAGTTTGACTTCTTCTTTGCCGATTTGGATGCCTTTGATTTCTTTTTGTTGTCTGATTGCTGTGGCTAGGACTTCCAATACTATGTTGAATAGCAGTGGTGATAGTGGACATCCCTGCCACGTTCCTGACCTTAGGGGGAAAGCTCTCAGTTTTTCCCCATTGAGAATGATATTCGCTGTAGGTTTTTCATAGATGGCTTTTATGATATTGAGGTATGTACCCTCGATCCCTGTACTCTGAAGAGTTTTGATCAAGAAAGGATGCTGTACTTTGTCAAAAGCTTTTTCTGCATCTATTGAGAGGATCATATGATTCTTGTTCTTTCTTTTGTTAATGTATTATATCACATTGATTGATTTGCGGATGTTGAACCAACCTTGCAGCCCAGGGATAAATCCCACTTGGTCGTGGTGAATAATCCTTTTAATGTACTGTTGGATCCTATTGGCTAGTATTTTGGTGAGAATTTTTGCATCCATGTTCATCAGGGATATTGGTCTGTAATTCTCCTTTTTGATGGGGTCTTTGTATGGTTTTGGGATCAAGGTAATGCTGGCCTCATAAAATGAGTTTGGAAGTTTTCCTTCCGTTTCTATTTTTTGGAACAGTTTCAGAAGAATAGGTATTAATTCTTCTTGAAATGTTTGGTAGAATTCCCCTGGGAAGCCATCTGGCCCTGGGCTTTTGTTTTTTGGGAGATTTTTGATGACTGCTTCAATTTCCTTAGTGGTTATAGGTCTGTTCAGGTTTCCTATTTCATCCTGTTTCAGTTTTGGTAGTTGATACATCTCCAGGAATGCATCCATCTCTTCCAGGTTATCTAATTTGCTGGCATAGAGTTGCTCATAATATGTTCTTATAATTGTTTGTATTTCTTTGGTGTTGGTTGTGATCTCTCCTCTTTCATTCATGATTTTGTTGATTTGGGTCATTTCTCTTCTCTTTTTGATAAGTCTGGCCAGGGGTTTATCAATTTTGTTAATTCTTTCAAAGAACCAGTTCCTAGTTTCGTTGATCTGTTCTACTGTTCTTTTAGTTTCTATTTCATTGATTTCTGCTCTGATCTGTATTATTTCTCTTCTCCTGCTGGGTTTAGGCTTTATTTGCTGTTCTTTCTCCAGCTCCTTTAGGTGTAGAGTTAGGCTGTGTACTTGAGACCTTTCTTGTTTCTTGAGCAAGGCTTGTATTGCTATATACTTTCCTCTTAGGACTGCCTTTGCTGCATCCCAAAGATTTTGAACAGTTGTGTTTTCATTTTCATTGGTTTCCATGTATTTTTTTGATTCTTCTTTAATTTCCTGGTTGACCCATTCATTCTTTAGTAGGATGCTCCTTAGTCTCCATGTATTTGAGTTCTTTCCGACTTTCCTCTTGTGATTGAGTTCTAGTTTCAAAGCATTGTGGTCTGAAAATTGGCAGGGAATGATCCCAATCTTTTGGTACTGGTTGAGACCTGATTTATGACCTAGGATGTGATCTATTCTGGAGAATGTTCCATGGGCACTAGAGAAGAATGTGTATTCCGTTGCTTTGGGATGGAATGTTCTGAATATGTCTGTGAAGTCCATTTGGTCCAGTGTGTCATTTAAAGTCTTTATTTCCTTGTTGATCTTTTGCTTAGACGATCTGTCCATTTCAGTGAGGGGGATGTTAAAGTCCCCCACTATTATTGTATTGTTGTCGATGTGTTTCTTTGCTTTTGTTATTAATTGCCTTATATAATTGGCTGCTCCCATGTTAGGGGCATAGATATTTACAATTGTTAGATCTTCTTGTTGGATAGATCCTTTAAGTATGATATAGTGTCCTTCCTCATCTCTTATTACAGTCTTTGGTTTAAAATCTAATTTGTCTGATATAAGAATTGCCACCCCAGCTTTCTTTTGGTGTCCATTAGCATGGTAAATGGTTTTCCACCCCCTCACTTTCATTCTGGTGGTGTCTTTGGGTCTAAAATGAGTCTCTTGCAGACAGCATATTGATGGGTCTTGTTTTTTAATCCAGTCTGTTAGCCTGTGTCTTTTGATTGGGGCATTTAGCACATTTACATTCAGGGTAACTATTGAAAGATAGGAATTTAGTGCCATTGTATTGCCTGTAAGGTGACTGTTACCGTATATTGTCTGTGTTCCTTTCTGGTCTATGTTGCTTTTAGGCTCTTTTTTTGCTTAGAGGACCCCTTTCAATATTTCCTGTAGGGCTGGTTTTGTGTTTGCAAATTCCTTTAGTTTTTGTTTGTCCTGGAAGCTTTGTATCTCTCCTTCAATTTTCAATGACAGCCTAGCTGGATAGAGTATTCTTGGCTGCATATTTTTCTCATTTAGTGCTCTGAATATATCCTGCCAGTCCTTTCTGGCCTGTCAGGTCTCTGTGGATAGGTCTGTTGCCAATCTAATGTTTCTACCATTGTAGGTTACATATCTCTTCTCCCGAGCTGCTTTCAGGATTTTCTCTTTGTCTCTGAGACTCGTAAGTTTTACTATTAGATGTCGGGGTGTTGACCTATTTTTATTGATTTTGAGAGGGGTTCTCTGTGCTTCCTGGATTTTCATGCCTGTTTCTTTCCCCAAATTAGGGAAGTTTTCTGCTATAATTTGCTCCATTATACCTTCTGCCCCTCTCTCTCTTTCTTCTTCTTCTGGGATCCCAATTATTCTAATGTTGTTTCGTCTTATGGTATCGCTTATCTCTCGAATTCTGCCCTCGTGATCCAGTAGTTGTTTATCTCTCTTTTTCTCAGCTTCTTTATTTTCCATCATTTCATCTTCTATATTACTGATTCTCTCTTCTGCCTCATTTATTCTAGCACTTAGCGCCCCCATTTTTGATTGCACCTCATTAATAGCCTTTTTGATTTCTACTTGGTTGGATTTTAGCTCTTTTACTTCTCCAGAAAGGGTTTCTCTAATAACTTCCATATTTTTTTCAAGCCCAGCTAGTATCTTTAAAGTGATGATTCTGAACTCTAGATCTGACATCGTACTAATGTCCGTATTGAGTAGGTCCCTGGCAGTCGGTACTACCTCTTGTTCTTTTTGTTGAGGTGATTTTTTCCGTCTTGTCATTTTGTGCAGAGGAGAATAGATTAATGAGAGAACAAAATGCTAGCAGAGTAACCATGTCCCCAGAAAATATACTCTAAACAAATCAGAAAAGACCTGAAGCAGTGGGATAAGAAAGGGAAAGAGAGAAAAAAGAAAGAGAAAAAAAAGAAAAAGAAAAAGATAAAGATAAAAACAAAAACAAACAAAACAAAACAACAACAACAACAACAAAAACCAGAATGTGATCAAATATGATCAGGCTGGTATATAGATCAGTGCCACACACTAGATTTGGGGTGTATTTTGGTCTTTTAGAAGAAAGTGCCTCCCAAAATTTTAAAGAAAGAAAAACTTATATATGTACAAAAATAAGGGTTGATATGATGAAGGGATGAATATGACTGTAAAAATGGAAATTATAAAAAATTTTATAAAAGGAATTGATAAGAAGTTGTTTGAAAAAATAAAGAAGAGGATTTAAAAAAAGAAAAAAGAAAAAAAAAAAAGGGAGAGGATGTGATCAGGCAGGGGAATAGAAAACACCATATACTAGAGATTTAGGGTATATTTTAATCTGTTAGAAGAAACTATCTCAATGGGGCGCCTGGGTGGCTCAGTTGGTTAAGCGACTGCCTTCGGCTCAGGTCATGATCCCGGAGTCCCTGGATCAAGTCCCGCATCGGGCTCCCTGCTCAGCGGGGAGCCTGCTTCTCCCTGTGACCCTCTCCCCCTCATGCTCTCTCTCTATCTCATTGTCTCTCTCAAATAAACAAAATATTAAAAAAAAAAAAAAAAGAAGAAACTATCTCAAAATTTTAAAGAGAGAACAACTTATATATATAAGCCAAAAATACGGGTAACTACTATGAAGGGATAGAATATGACTCTAAAAATGAAAAATAAAAATTATTTTTAAAGGGATTGATAAGATGTTGGTTGAAAAAGGGAAAAAGAAAAATTCAAAAAGAAATAAAAAGACAAAAATACAGTTAAAAAAAATAACTTTGAAAGACTGAAGAATCATGGTAAAAAAGCCGTGAATTCTATGTGCAGTAGTCCCCTAGCGCTGGAGTTCTGCCGTTCTCATTGATCGGTGAACTTGGTCTTGGCTGGCTGTTCTCGCTGATCTTCTGGGGAGGGGCCTGTTGCCGTGGTTTCCAAATGTCTCTGCCGGAGGCGGAATTGCCCCGCCCTTGCCCCCTCCCGGCTAAGTAATCTGCTCGGGTTTGCTCTCCGGGGCTTTTGTTCCCTGCGAGCTTTCCGTACAGCTTTGGAGGCGGAGAGTGACGATGGCGGCCTCCCAATCTCAGCCCCGGAGGAGCCGACAACTCGGGGCCCCGCTCCTCAGTGAGCCCCCAGAGAAAAGCCGTCAGTCACTCCCGTCTCCCCAGTCTCCGGCCGCACTCCGTGCCCACCCGGCCTGTGACCGCGCGCCTCTATCTCTGGCACCCGACCCCGGGTGGAGTCTCCAAACCCAGCAGATCCCTGTGGTGCACTCCCGCGCGGCTCCTCCCGGGGGAGGAAGGGGAGTCTCCCCGGATCTGCCGCTTGTTGGGTCCCTGCTGGAGGAGCAGTGGCCCGACTGTGCCGCGGATCACGGTTCATGGCCACCCCGAGCTGAGAGCCCGCGCCTGGGCTCCGCCTCTGCAGCCGGCTTCCCTGCTCCGTTACCTGGGAGCTCTGCCGCACTCAGGCACCCCCGGTCTTTCTGTGACCCCGAGGGTTTCTGATTTAAACAAATGTGTCAATCACTGATAGCTTTGTAATCAGAGAACACAGGTTGAAAGAGGGGGCACAACAAATTGCTCTCAATTATTTTCACATCTTTCCAGCTCTGAGGCAACCACTTTCCTCCAGGCAGCCATATTTTCTTTCCTGGAGTACCATGATATCTTCTTAACTGAGCTTCCTACAATATATTTGCCCTCTTGATGTGATCTTCATATAGATATTCCCAGTGATATTCCCCAAACTCAAATCCCATCATTTTACTCTCCCACTTTTAATCTTTTCCTGGCTTCTCATTCTTTCCATGATGAAATTCAACATTCTCAAGCTGTTCTGATACGCCTATTTCATCTGGTCACTATGATCTGGATAATTAGGATATAATTTTCAGGAGAAAAGTGAACGGGCAATAGACATCACCAGATGCAAAACAAATAATTCTACAGAAATATATTGAAATTTATTTGCAATAAATTTTCATAAGTTTTTCCTTATAAGAAAGTTCACCTGCTCTTTACAGATTTTGAAGAATTTTAAGGAATGCCTGAGCTTTTTTCTCTCTAATCTTCTAAAAAATATGTGTTGAGTCCAAAGCTCAGTAGACCTCAGACTATTATTCTGACACCATTTTATAAAACTCTTCCTGACTAAAAATTACTCAATTATAAAATACAAAGGATAAATAAAGAGTATAAAACACGTTCTGTTCTTGTGAGAAAACTAGGTGTCAAGAGATGAAAATCACCAGGGTCAAGCAATTGTTAAAGCTGAGCTAGTTTTCAAAGTCAGTGGCAGCATTCAGGTATTACAATTCATTGCTTTTTCAACCACTCCATAACCACCTGCTTTCTATTTAAAGACAGATTTCAGAAAACATTTAGAATCATCCTTTCTACTCTTTGTTCTGCCAGACTAACTCATTGCATTAGAGGCTATCTAAACTGTTTCTATTCAAATGAACAGTGCTTCTCTGCTAGCTACTTTGAACAAATGATTAATAGGGTCAAACTTTAGAATTTAGAATTGTCATATTATTATTTTACAATTACACATATATGTTTGTTTTAAAATAATGAATAAAGGGGCTAAACATTGAATGGGATATAAGTAGATGAAACCACTATCAGGGCAGTGGAAAAATTTTTGTAATAGCTGATATGTTTCCTACTTAACCTGATATAAATTTAATGAACTGAAATAATACTAGCTCTTTTTGTATGCTTTTAAAGAGCAACTTCATAGCTCCTCATCAAAGAAAAATCATTAGTACCTATTCTTAGAATGGAGACAGGACAAATGAGTAATATCCACATGATTTTCATGCTTCTGTTACATGTAGGAAGGGAAATTCAAAATCCAGGAAATATAGATAAATAACAGCATTGTGTAGGACTAACCACTTTGATTTTTTCAACCATTTTTTCAGTTCATGTCTGCTTGTATCTCTGCTAATATACTTTGAAGAGGCAGAATTCTTCTCAGTGATTGGTATGACTTTGATTCCGCGCAGCAAGGACAAGCTAGTTGGGATAGATATTCAATTTTTTCTGTAAGCTAAATATCATAGAGTTATACTTGTGATGTGTGGTTCCTGCCTCTCTCAGTTAAATCAGCACAACTGAAATATGCTTTGTTGTTTTAAATAACATCTTGGGTAGTCTATGTATATGCCATCAAACACAGTCAAGAAAATATTTAACATAATCTTATATACTGCTCAGTTATAAAAATGAGAAATTTATTTCTGGAGTCACTATATCCCCCAAGTCACTGTCTTATATAAAGATATAAGTGTTTGGCTGTCTATTTCATCTATGATGTACTGGAAAGACAAGTCTAGAGACATATAATGGAATCATTGCTCTATCACTTAATAACTGAATAACATATGCTAAGTTGCTTAAGTTATTTTAGCTTCAAATTCTCCCAATAATGAGTAGCATTAGTTTTTGATAATTTCAAAAAGATTAAAATGTATAATTTACTTGAAAGTATTTTTTTTTAAGATTTTATTTATTTGAGAGAGAGAGAATGAGAGACAGAGACCATGAGAGGGAGGAGGGTCAGAGGGAGAAGCAGACTCCCTGCCAAGCAGGGAGCCTGATGCGGGACTCGATCCCGGGACTCCAGGATCATGACCTGAGCTGAAGGCAGTCGCTTAACCAACTGAGCCACCCAGGCACCCTACTTGAAAGTATTTTATACACTGAAAAAAGCTTTCTTTTTTGAGAAATTCAGGGGATAATTTATTGCATTTTTTATAAGGAAGTGTTTTGATTAAAAGATCATAAGTTTTGAGTGCAATAAAACAGTAACAGAAGAATGATGTCATTTTAATTAGCATAAACCACCTGCATCACTGGATCATTACATAGAAAACGACTTTGTATCTCACAGTACACTTTACATAAATGTGAAATAGCCACTGTAGCATTAAATCATTGGGGATTATTTTTGTTACTGCTGTGTAATATAAACTATGTTTTCTTACATATCCTGTGAGAATTTATTGAATTTTAAAATGGAAACAAAAATGAAATTATTGGTAAATATGACTACATTAGGATAGCACAACATTGAATACAAATTTAAATGAGTACTAAAAGACATTGTGTATTACACAAGTATAAGGCAAAAAGAATTTAAACCTCAAGTATATTTAGATCATATAAACCAATAAGAAAAAAAAAAAGCTAGTAGAAGAATTGGTAAAACATATCAACAGGGAATGCAGAAAAGAAGAAACTATGGAAGCCAATACATTTATGAAAAAAAATGGAGTACTAAACTGAAAATTCAAAGTAAATATCAGATATTTGTCAGTTTGGAAACAGAATACTAACGTTCTGAAAATACCAAGTGTTTTCCAGGATATAGAGCAAAGAGAATTCAGATTTTGTGCTGCTGAGAATTTAAACTAAATTGGATTTGGAAAATAATTGAACAAAATTTAGTAAAGTTGAAGATGTACATATCCCCAAACTCATCATATCTATTCATAGTTAAATCCCTGATAAAATTTTTACATGGAAGGATGTTTATTGAACATTAGGTATAAGGTAAGTATTGGAAAATACCTAAATGTCCATCAAAAGCCAAGGCTTAATATATTTGCAGTATATTTTTACAAACAATGCTATTTAGCAGTTAAAATATTTGAAGTGAACTATATGTGTCAACAAAGATAAATTTCACAAATATTTTTAAGTATAAAAATTATAGAATGGAACTTTCAGTATTGTGACATATTTAAAAATATAAAAACATGCAATTTGATACTATGTATTTTGTAGAGTCTCACATATATTGACTATAATTATGAAATGTGCAAGGAATAAAAACCCCTAAAATTCTGGATAGTGGTTTTATGTAAGAGAAAGGGAAGAAAGGAGGGAAATGAGATCAAGGAAGGAGAACACAAGGAATTTTAATGTATTTATAGTATTTTTACGAAAAAGTGGTGATGAGACTTTAGCTTCCAGAATTGGTAGACTGGTAATTTTGATCAACAATCTTCCTGAAAACAACTGGAAAAGCTGAAGAAAGCATAAATAAGCATGTGTTTGAAAGAATTGGCAAGTTAGCAAGACTGTGAAGAATTAGTTGGGTAAGCATTGGAAAAGATGTAACTCAAGCAATATAAGTCTGACATTTGGGGTTGCGTTAGCTTTGGGGTCTTTGTCAATTCTGGAAGAAGTGACTGAGAGGCTTATATTCTAAGAAGTGTTTTGACAGTCTCATGGGACTAGGGAAACAAAAATTGGAATCCAGGAATTTTCATGAGGCAATGCCCCAGATAAATCCTCCATATTTGAGTTGGTATCTTGAAATGTTTGGAATACAAGAGCAAGTTTTTGCTAGATGTGGATTGACTTTCTGAGAAGTTGAAGGCCAGCATCAATTAAATATAATCACTATTACTTGATTTAGTTGATTTGGGTTTACTATTGTCCCTAGATCCCTAATAGAAATTGTCAAGATTTTGGAGGGAAGAAAGGAGGTAGTTAGTAATAGAAGAGGACAAGAAAGGAGCATGTTGGTATTGGCTAATTTTTTTTTTTTTTTTTTTTTTTGGCGTGGGTAAGGGTTACAAAGATAATAATTTTGTGATAAATCTAAGGCTGTATTTTTGTTTTATGCACTTACAGACTTACTGAAATATTTTATCCTAAGTAAAACTAAATATGACTTTTAAAAACTAGCAGGCGTTCAATACATGTTAGCAAAAAATAGTCAAGCAAATAAAAGGAAACTATTAAGCTATGATAAAGCCAGTCCATAAGCCCATGGATGTTTATTTATTACTTCTTTTTTTTTTAAAGATTTTATTTATTTATTTGACGGAGAGAGAGACAGCGAGAGAGGGAACACAAGCAGGGGGAGTGGGAGAGGGAGAAGCAGACTTCCTGCTGAGCAGCGAGCCCGATGCGGGGCTCGATCCCAGGACCCTGGGATCATGACCTGAGCCGAAGGCAGACGCTTAATGACTGAGCCACCCAGGCACCCCTATTTATTACTTTTTTGTAAGCACCATAAAAAATGATATTTTGGGGGCACCTCAGTCAGTTAAGTGTCTGACTCTTGATTTCAGCTCAGGCCATGATTTCAGGATCGTGGTATTGAGCCCCACATCGGGCTTGAGCTCAGAGATAAATCTGCTTGAGACTCTCTCCTTCTCCCTCTGCCCTTCCCCCCGCTCACACATGTACCTGCTCTCTCTCAAATAAATAAATATTTATAAAAATGATATTCTTCACAAATAAATTTTTGTCAATCATACCGCAATAAAGCTGGAAATAATCAGAGGTGCCTGCGGGGCTCAGTCAGTTAAGCATCTGCCTTCAACTTAGGTCATGATCCCAGGATCCTGGGTCAGGCTCAGCAGGGAGACTGCTTCTCCCTCATCCCCTCTCTCTGCCCTTCCCCCTTCCCCTCACTCCTGCTTGCTTTCATATGCTCTCTCTCGGTCAAATAAATAAATAAAATTTTTCAAGAAATGCTGGAAATAATTAGCAAAAGAGTAAAAAAAGAAAACAATCAACAAAAGGTACATTCCAAGAAAAGACTGAGGGAAAAAAAAAAATCATTGTCACATTCATTCCAAGGAAACAAAATATTACATCTGGCATATAAACAACTCATAGGTGATATTTACAATAGTTGCGAGTCATTTCTGAGCATTGTTTACAGAGTCCACATTTCTCGTTTTATTCAGGATAACTTCTTGAATTCTTTTTTTTTTTTTTTTTTGAGAGAGAGAAAAAAAAGAAAATACCATAAAGTCATCTCACAGGTCTTAGAAACAGCACTAGTTAATGCAGCTGTAGCTCATTAAGTTAATTCAACGATCCTGTAGAAAAGACAGCTAGAAACCAGTATTATAGCTTCTGCCCTTTGAATTATCTGGAATAGTTGTCCAGTAGGGTAAGTTTGGTAAAAGTAATATGAATGAAAATCACATTTCGGAATGATACAACTTGATATCTTTTTCTTTCCCTTGCCCAAACATCTCATTTACATGCTATATATATATTTTTCTTCACTAAGAGGTCAACCTGGTTGAAAATTCCTTTTCTCTATCATTGATTTTGAGAAGTCTTCCAATTGAGTTACCAGTTACCTTTTTTTTTTTTTCCTGTTTGAGAGGAAAATTTTTATTTTTAATGGTCAAATATAGCTCACTCCGCCTAGTTGTCTGGGAAGGAAATGTGTCATGTATAAGGAAATGTGTCAACTCATCTTCTAAAATGAACAAAATAGGTTATTGAGAATAACTAATTAAAAAACACCTTAACGGGCACCTGGGTTGCTCAGTTGGTTAAGCAACTGCCTTCGGCTCAGGTCATGATCCTGGAGTCCCAGGATCGAGTCCCGCATCGGGCTCCCCGCTCAGCGGGGGGTCTGCTTCTCCCTGTGACCCTCCCCCTTCTCATGTGCTCTCTCTCTCTCAAATAAATAAATAAAATCTTAAAAAAAAAAACAAAACACCTTAACAAAATCACATAGATGCAAATTATGCCTTAACCTAAACACACACTACATACAGAGACTTAAAGATACAACACATTTATTAAACTTCTTTGTATAAACTTCTAGTTTCTTCACTAGGGCATTTTTTAAAAATTTTATTTTATTATGTTATGTTAATCACCATACATTACATCATTAGTTTTTGATGTAGTGTTCCATGATTCATTGTTTGCGTATAACACCCAGTGCTCCATGCGGAATGTGCCCTCTTTAAGACCCATCACCAGGCTAACCCATCCCCCCACCCCCCTCCGCTCTAGAACCCTCAGTTTGTTTCTCAGAGTCTATCGTCTCTCACAGTTCATCTCCCCCTCCGATTTCCCCGCTTAGATTTTCCCTTCCTACTTTTTTTTTTTTTTTTTAATATATAATGTATTATTTGTTTCAGAGGTACAAGTCACTAGGGTATTTTTAAAAGCCGGTATCTTTTTTTTTTTCCTCTCAGTGTTTCTAATATTTAAAATATGTATAAATTTTTATTCTTATGTCACCACATATTTGAAACATATCCTGATAAACTCAGGCAGTGTTTGCAGCCTCCATTGCTTGGCTCCTATTTCAATTGGCAACTTCTGTTGTTGCTGTTTACTTCCCTGCCTCTAGAGATCAACATGAAGATGCAAATCTTGACTTATCTTTGTATCTTCATTCACTAGTAAGGATTCCATAAACACCAGCTTAATCAGTGAACGAAAATGAAATCTTAGATATATTTTATGCACTCTATGACACAATCACTGCTTCCCGGATATTGAATGTACTGATTGGCTTTATTTTTATTTAGTCTTAGAAATGGAGTCAAAATCAGAGTTGTCTGTAGGAGAAGCAATGCTGGTGGGAGGGGGTGGAGGGAAGAGAAACAAAGTGAGGGAAAAACATGTATAATTAGCATGAAGAAAAAAACTGTGAATGTAATTTCCTTTGGGAAACAATTTTGTCTTTGTTGTTTTTAATCATTGTTGGTCATTATGGAATTCCTAGTAGTATCTCACAACTTAAGATCACAACAAAATTTCATAATAAATAAAATGAGTACATATTTCATTAATTGCAAACTTTATCATTGTAAATATGGAAAACCTAGGAGACTTGATGGGCAAATTATGAGAATTAATAAGTTAATACTGAATGAGTGCAACAAATTAATACTGTACCAATTCTACTGCAAAGCAAATATACGAAAATAAACTATACTTAAATATCAGCAACACATGAATTGTAATTTTCAAAAAATGCTAAATATAAGGTAGTGGGAAAATATGAACTATTCTCTAAATGTTGCTTTGTATTAGATTAGAAAGTTAAAAAATAAAATTGGTTCCCCACTTCACACAATAGTTAAACAATCTCTAGGTTATGAAAGTCTTAAAATTACAGTTTAACAAATTTTGTTAATAAATTTGACTTTTTATTATTGGGTGTAATGAAAGGTTTCTTAAAGCATTAAAAATATAAACAACAAAGGTAATTTTTTCAGTAATATAATTTATTTATTTTTGTAGAAGTATAGTTGACACACAATGTTACATTAGTTTCAGGTGTACAACATAGTGATTCAACAAGTTTATACCTTATGCTATACTCACCAAAAGTGTAGCTACCATCTATCACTGTACAATGTATAATAGCATTGACTATATTCCCTACAAAGGTAATTATTGATAAATGTGACTGTGACATAATTTAAAATATGTTTTCAGTAAAGAACCTGTAACATATAAAAGACATATCACAGAAAGACAGAAAAACTTTGCATTGTATTATTAACCAATGGTTACTATTCACATTACAAGGAATTTTGACAAATCAGTAAGGGAAGACAACAGTAGGAAAATAGACAAAAGAAAAGGATATTCACATAAGAGAGATCGTAAACGAACACTAACCTATGAAAAATTAATTCAATCTTACTAGTAATTAGGAAAATACAAAGTAAAAGCACAATGAGATACTATTTCCTACTCATCAGGTTGGGAAAACATTAAAGTCTGACAATACCGAATGTTTTAGATTCAACATGATGCAACAGGAAAATCATATGTCCATGATGAGAGTGTAGAGTGCTACAATCACATTAGAAAACAATATGGAGGGGCGCCTGGGTGGCTCAGTTGGTTAAGCGACTGCCTTCGGCTCAGGTCATGATCCCAGGGTCCTGGGATTGAGTCCCGCATCGGGCTCCCTGCTCTGCGGGGAGCCTGCTTCTCCCTCTCCCACTCCCCCTGCTTGTGTTCCCTCTCTCGCTGTGTCTCTCTCTGTCAAATAAATAAATAGAATCTTTAAAAAAAAAAAAAGAAAGAAAAAGAAAACAATATGGATATAGGGTAAATATTGAAGAGCAAATTCCAAGGTACAATTCCACCTCTTGGTAGCCTGCCCAGAAACATTTTTGCATATGTATACACAATAACAAGTAAAAGAGAGATAATTTTACTGTTGTGCTTAGTGGTAAAACTTACAGAAAAAAAAAATCCAATACTAATGTTCGGTAACATGAAAATAGAAAAATAGTGATGGTATTAGTCACCTAATGCTATTTAAAAAATGCACCATTGACTGAGTGTCTTCAACAACAGAAATTGATTTCTTGAAATTCTGGCAGCTGGAAATCCAAATCAAGGTGTTTGTAGGTAGTTTGGTTTCTCCTGTGGCCTCTCTTTTGCTTAGAAATGGCCATCTTCCTGTATCTTTGCATGACCTTTTCTCTGTATGCATGCCTCCTCGATATGTCTCTCTCTTCTCTCTCCTTCTTATAAGGACATCACTCCTGTTGGATTATTGTCTCACTTTTATGACCTCATGTAACTTTGGTTACTTCTTTGAGAATTCTATCTTCAAATACAGCCACACAATTCAGTCCACAACAGTGACATATTCATGTAATGGATCACTATAGAGCAGTGAAAATAAATGAACTATCAATAATTTTTTTTTTTTTTAATTTCTGCTTTTTAAAGCAAGCATCAAATGGACAACAGAAACATGAAAAAATGCTCAACACCACTCGGCATCAGGGAAATACAAATCAAAACCACGATGGGATACCAGAATGGCAAAATTAATAAGTCAGAAAACAATAGATGTTAGTGAGGATGCAGAGAAAGGATAACCCTTTTACACTGCTGGTGGGAATGCAAGCTGGTACAGTATAGAGTTTCTGGAAAACAGTATAGAGTTTCCTTAAAAAGTTAAAAATAGATCTACCCTATAACCCAGCAATTGCACTACTAGGAATTTAGCCAAAGGATACAAACATAGTGATTCGAAGGGGCACCTGCACCCCAATGTTTATAGCAGCAATGTCCACAATAACCAAACTATGGAAAGAGCCCAGATGTCCATCGACAGATGAATGGATAAAGAAGATGTGGTATGTATATTCAAGAGAATATTACTTGGCCCTCAAAAAGAATGAAATCTTGCCATTTGCAACGACATGGATAGAACTACAGGATATTATACAAAGCAAAGTAAGTCAATCCGAGAAAGACAACTATCATATGATTTCACCCATGTGTATAATTTAAGAAACAAAACAGAGGAGCATAGAGAAAGGGAGGGAAAAATAAAACAAGATGAAATTATAGAGGGAGACAAACCATAAGAGACTCGTAATCATAGGAAACAAACTAAGGGTTGCTGGAGGGAGTGGGGTAGGAGGATGGGGTAACTGGGTGATGGGCATTAAGGAAGGCACATGATGTAATGAGCACTGGGTGTTATATACAACTGATGAATCACTGAACTCTATCTCTGAAACTAATAATATACTATATGCTAATTGATTGAATTTAAATTTTAAAAAGCAAGTATCAGAGTTTTTAGATATGGGAAATAATGTGTAATATTTATTGCTTAGGAATACAATAATGTGTAGTAAACTTGTAAACAGCTTTATAAGAATAAATGATTCAAGATAGTCTTTTTTTCTGCAAGGAAAGGAGGTATGATTTTGTAGCATATGTGTATACGGGACACATTAAATCCCTTGTGGCTGAGTGGTGCATATGTTTGTTCTTGTCCTTTTTTTGGTTTGTGTTAACATTTACATTCAGAAGTATTTATTATGTAGCAATTTTGTGTCAAGGATTTTTGTAGAATCTTGAGTTACATTGCTGAATAGACTAAGATTCCCTACTCCCATGGAGCTTACATTCTATTGCAGTACACAAACAGTAAACAAAATAAAAAAGCAAAATATATAATCATTAAGAAAAAAATAGAGAATATTTTTTTCAAAAGAATATGTTGTTCAATATTTGTTTTCATCCACGAGAATTGTATTCTTTTTACTTTATACAGTTTGCAAGTTTCCTACTTGACCTGAACTTTTCCCCCCAATTTCACTGCCAGAGTTTAGATCCAACCTGAGTAAATATGGAGACGTTTGTTATGTTATATGTTATGCATTTTAGACTTAGTCCTGACTTCCAATTAGATCTCTAATTTAAATGCTAACATTCTAGTAAGCTGCCTTAATTCTGTCTGTAAAAATCTCTGGAATATAAGCAAACATAAACAAATGAATAAGGAAAGATCAGAGATCAGATAATACTCACATTGTTAACAGATTAAATACAAAAGTGCATCTGTCATTATTTGTTTAGCACATGATGTATATTTTCTTATTTCAGTAATGTTAAAAATGTTGATCAAATACCAACGGCCCAACTTATAAAGAAAACAGAAACAGAGAATATGAACAGCTAATTCAAAAACCGAGTAATTCAGTGCCAATAAATGATAAAAATGTTTTATTACATTAGTTATCCAACAAATACAAATTAAAATAATAATTTAATTTATCCTACAGGCATATATGTATGTCTATGTCTGCATATATATATTATAAAATTGGAGAAGTAAATTAGTTTTTGCTATGTGACATATTAAATAAAATAAAGTATATCCATATATCAAAATTATAGTTTGGAAAAATGTTAAAGCACATAGAAAAGACAGAATGTTTAGTGAAAAACAGATGATACGAAATTCTATTCTGCGACAAATTCTTCATTCCCAATTACATAATATATACATGTACAAAGAACGATATAAATAATGGTTGACATTTAATGAGTGTTTACTTTGTTTCAGACATAAGCTGAGGATTTTATCAGGATTATTTCACTAAATCCTCATAAGAACCCTATCATGTAGGTACCAATATTATCTGCATTTGACAGATGAGTTTTAGAGAGATTAAGTTCATAAGACTAGTTATTGTGGAATCCAGGATATAAACCAAGGCAGTGAGACTCCAGAACCTTAATTACTAAACCAACCTGGAGGTCAACTGAAGTTACTCTTTTTTTTTTTTTTTTTAAGATTTTATTTATTTATTCATTAGAGACAGAGAGAGAGAGGCAGAGGGAGAAGCAGGCTCCCCGCCTAGCAGGGAGCCCGATGCGGAACTCGATCCCAGGACTCTGGGATCATGACCTGAGCCGAAGACAGACGCTTAACCATCTGAGCCACCCAGGCGCCCTGAAGTTACTCTTTATAATAAAAATATAATTAGAGATTAAAATTATAATCCTGCTTCTAATGGTAAGGCCAAGGCTGCCCCCCAATATTATGCAAATTTTCAGGGGCTTATATTATTTTCTTTTGATTCATAGAAGTGATATCATAGCAACAGAAGCTGTGAATATGAGAAACCTCCATCCTTGAGACTATTTGGTCATCCTGACACGGGAACATTGCTGCTTGCTATCTTTTCTTCAGGCCTTCTGATCCTGTTTTTCTTCCCTTTCTCCCTATTCCTCCCTCCTATTTCCTTTGCCCTACCTTATCCTGATTAACTGTTCATTTCTTATGCATAGTAATTTAACAATCATTTTGTTGAATCCTTCTAAGCCCTGTTCCCTAAGAATAAACAAGATATTTTGGTAAGTAAAAACAGTGTCAAAAAACAGTGATGCTAACCTTTAATGATTATTTATCTGCTACATTAAATAAATATGAAAATCTAAGCAGAAAAAATATATAGCAGACAATGTCAAGATGAAATACAAATGACCAATATGCACTTGAAAAACATTTCAGGCTTCCCAGGAATTCAAGAAATGCTACCATAGTGACAGTACCAGGTTCACCTCCAATATTGACTTTAAAACTTTTAAAAATAACTTTAGCTTTAAAAATATATTACTTAAAAAAATATTACTCAATGTTATAAAAGGTTTAGAGGTACTCTAAACTGTGTTTTAGAGGTACTCACTGGTGTGAACTTTACATTGCTACTTCTGGCAAGTTCTTTGACACTATATTAAAAGGAATCTTCATACTAAGCTTATACATTTTGACCCCATAGTTATATGAATATCTTCTAAATGGAAGAATCTTCTTCTGTTCTCTATATAGGGACAGTAATTCCTATTGTGTCTTGTCACAATATTTTTTATTTTTTAAATTTTTTATTTATTTTTAATATTACGTATATCCAGACATAGAGTTAATATTCACTGGTCCATATAGAGCTATATAGAGCTCTTTTATACCAGAAATGTACTTTATGCTCATTATATAATTCTAGTTATTTATATATGTTTATATAGATAAGCACGCAAGAATATACAAGCTTTAATTCTAATTTTAGTTCACAGGAATTTGGTCCTTCAGATAAACACATTATTTCTTCTGTTCATCCATATACCCATGCATAGCCATACTTTCTAACTTCATCTCTGAAACCAATTATCTTCATGGGTTTGCCTACCAGTTCCTTCAGAGCCTTTTCATTTTCAACACTAGAATCAGTATTTAGTGAGGTTTTCTTTCTTTCTCTCCGTTCTCTTACCTGGAGTGTTTTGCACTGTGCCATGTCTTATTCCAGCTCCTTTAGCCCACATCTCCTCATTTCTGCTTCTCTGTGCCCATGTCCATCTCTAATCCTTTCTTTATCTTAGTGGCATTTTTAATTAGCTATATGCCCAAAGTAGCACTATTTTAATGGCATTTTAAAGGCAAATAATCAACCTTTTCTTTATAGTTATACATATTCTGATACTCAGTTTGGGAGGCCTTAGCAGGGAAATTAGGGTCTTCAACTGATGTTTGGAAGGTGAGGAAAGAGAGAAACAATGTGTGAGATTTAATTTGTAACAGAAACTGGTCTTCATTCAAATAACATTCAAAATTCAAATTCTAAGTTCAAACAACAAAAGTACTCATAGATATGAGCAGGAAGAAAAACACATCTGTATGTCAAGCATTCACTAGTTCTTCAGAATTAAGAAACAGAATATTGTTTTACTTAGGCTTTAGAAAGGAAAATTCCTCACTTGAATAATTTAGTAATTTTTTTGTGTTTTTATGAATAACTTCTGGGCCCCAAATTTCAAGTTCATGGATATAGAAGAAGCTACATCCACCAAAATAATCCAAATCTATTCTGTCATCTTCTACCTGACTGACTGTAGGGATGTCAGACTTAACCAGGAATCCTGCCTTCAAATTTCTGGAAATCTCCGAGATTGCTGCAAATGAGACTAAGCAGTTGTTTGTCAGCTTTGACTATGGTGGAAAAGTGAGCTCCCCCATAGAGACTTGAAAGTACAATAAGCCCAAGACACCATCACTCTCTGTAAAAGGGTGAAAGCTCCATAGGTCTGTGTTTCACACATTCAGGAAGCTTTCCACAGCAAAATTGCCCTGGGACAAAATTACGGCTGTCAATGATGAATTCCTTTTAATTCATAGAGTCACTGACATAGACAGAAAGACACAGTTATTCGCCTCAAAGACCCACCAGCACCATCACCAGAATGGTGATCCAGTGACTAGATAACATTTAGTTCTGGTACTAGAAACCTCACTGGTTCTCTTTTACTCCCTTATTCTTGGTAGAATTTCAATCATCCAAGCAGGGTCCTATGTTGTAGTTTAGTTAACTGAGGTCAGTTTAGGTTCACATCAAAAATGTATCATATGATCTCACTGATATGAAGAATTCTTAATCTCAGGTGGCTGGGTGAAAGACACTGGGGAGGGTATGTGTTATGGTGAGCGCTGTAAATTGTGTAAGACTGTTGAATCATAGACCTGTACCTCTGAAACAGTAATACATTATATGTTAAAAAAAAAAAAAAAGAAGATAGTAGGAAGGGAAAAATGAAGGGGGGGAAACGGAGGGGGAGACAAACCATGAGAGACTATGGACTCTGAGAAACAAACTGAGGGTTTTAGAGGGGAGGGGGTGGGGGGATGGGCTAGCCTGGTGATGGGTATTAAAGAGGGCACGCTCTGCATGGAGCACTGGGTGTTATATGCAAACAATGAATCATGGAACACTACATCAAAAACTAATGATGTAATGTATGGTGATTAATATAACATAAAATAATTAATTAATTAATTAAAAAATGAGCCTTGCAAAGAAAAAAAATGTTTTATATGATATAGCTTCATTGTGTTTTCAATCCAAATCCCTTTTATCTTCAAAGAACTCTGCAGCTGATGATGTAAATTAGCAGATATAAATCAATATGTAGAAACAAGGGAGAGAGGAATTCCAACTTGCTAACATCTTCTTAAGCATCAAATTCATGTAGATATTGGAGGTGGAATAGAACCAATTCCAAATATGAATAGTGACAGACCTCAGGCCTTGCCAGCATGTCTTGTTATAAACACATTGTTTATACTTTGTGTGCCTCTATATCCAGAGTTCTCTATGTTTAGTATCAAAGGTAGAAAATTTCCATGGTTATTCAACTTCCATCACCACCTGACGGTGACTATTTTAATTGCATCCAAAGGCCCTAGAAGACTGGTCCTCTCCCTTTTCTGAGCAAGTCCCCTAAAGTTTCATTAGGAATTTTAGAAAAGTCAGTATCATTCAACTTGTTCAGTAGCATTCTTAGAATATGTAGTATTTATACATAAATCAATAATTAAGGAAGACATGAAAGAAAGTTTACACACAAACCCTTATGGTACAATTCTGAATCCTGTGAGGTTCTACGTTCCTGTATACTAGAAAAAATTAATTACAAAATTTTAGTTTCTAATGGATGATTTTTCCTCAGTGTATATTTATATAGAAGTACACTAAATGCAAAGTTTGTAAGTAGCTTATGGTTTATTTTTAAGATTGCAGGTGTTCAGTTCATCTGCATATAAATATGACACCCACACATGAATGCAAGTTTATTCACCAGAGTAAATGAGGCCCCTCTAGCTACATTCCTTGTACTTTCTTCAGAGATCAGTTCAGCACAAACCACATTATTTATTCAGGATGACATTAAGATGTTCACTCTTCACAAGAATAAACACATTGATGATGTTAATGCCAGCACTCCATTTTCTGTGGAACACTTAACTTAAATACAGCAGAGGAGTACATGGCATTTTCTCTGAATTTTTTATTTCAACACGTGATTATAGCTTTCTATTTGTGCTAAGTCACTTCTGCAAGATTTTCCAGATTTAATTTAAACTTTAAAATGTTATATATATTTCTGGGTTTTCAAATAAGTAACCTCAGCATAATTTTATCATTGCTACTCTTTGGTAGGAATAGACAATAAAAATTTAAAGATACAGAAGGACACCAAATTCTGTTTTTGCAAAGAGACTCAAAAGGAAAACCAAAAATGGAAAGCACTGAGCAACATGAGGAAAGTCGCGATAGCCATATAAAACTCTGGGTAACACAAACCTCCTAAAAAAGCAGATTGGTCTTTTTACAATGAACTGCACATTTTTTATGGTGCACTGGAGCACATACTATAACGTGCCAATGAAGAAGTTTAGATAAGTCTATAAACTAAGATTCTGTCTTTGTAAGGGATAGTGAACAACTCTAGGATGTGTCCACAAAGGCTTTTTAAGTTCCTGCTACACAAACAATAGATGTAGAAGGCAACATGTGGCTGAAGCAACATCCTTTTTTTTTTTTTTTTTCCAGTTTATACAAAGACTGTTCCTGGGTTCTGGTTCCAGAAGCTTGCTGCTGCCTGTTTAGTGTTAACATCATTTACACAATTAACTCTTGAGGCTCTTGGCCCTGAAGTTATTGCTGATCATTCAATTCCGTACATTTCACTTTCTGAATGAAAAGAAGCAATCTCTATATCCTATAGCATAGATTTCTTATAAGAGATACAGCAATGCTTTGAAAACCGTCAGACAATTTCCAAATGTTCAATCTAAGTAAATTTTTTAAACTAGAGGGAAAAAAATGAAATTGGCATTCCTCAGAGATCTGAAAGAAAGTCAACAATAGTCAAAGATATAAAACATATCCCAGATCTTTTAAGGGATAAGTGATACCACACTGGTCAATGTTGAAATGAAAACTCAAGTATATATCCAAAGTATAGTCATGAAAGAAATAATTTAACAAAAAATATTTTGTTCTCCTAAATAGAAATTATATTAAACAATATAATCATACTTAACTGACTTAGTGAATAAAACTCGATTCCATGCTTAACAAAATATTCCAAATAATTATGGGACAAATATTATACATAACATATGGCTAATTTAAGTGATAATGATTTTATACTCCAATTTTAAGAAGAATAATTCCTATTTCTTCAGTAGTCATGTAAAAGTAATCAATCTCAAAATTAGAAAGAATTGCCTAAATTAAAAGCACAATGTTATGGATATAATAGTTTCAAATAATATTTTAAAATATGTATTTGATAGTAGGAAGGGGAAAATGAAGAGGGGGAAATCGGAGGGGGTGATGAACCATGAGAGACTATGGACTCTGAGAAACAAACTGAAGGTTCTAGAGCAGAGGTGGGTAGGGGGATGGGATAGCCTGGTGATGGGTATTAAAGAGGGCACGTACTGTGGCGCCTGGGTGGCTCAGTCGTTAAGCATCTGCCTTCGGCTCAGGTCATGATCCCAGGGTCCGGGGATCGAGCCCCGCATCGGGCTCCCTGCTCCGCGGAAAGCCTGCTTCTCCCTCTCCCACTCCCCCTGCTTGTGTTCCCTCTCTCTCTGTGTCTCTCTCTCTGTCAAATAAATAAATAAAATCTTAAAAAAAAAAGAAGAGGGCACGTACTGAACGGAGCACTTAAGTGTTACATGCAAACAATGAATCATGGAACACTACATCAAAAACTAATGATGTAATGTATGGTGATTAACATAACACAATAAAATAAAATAAACAAAATAAAAATATAAATGACAGATGCATATAAGGAAAAAATAAAATAAAATATGTATTTGATTATCTGAAAGGTAAAACTTGCAGCTGGAGAAAAATTCAGTATTTACAAAATGCTATACAATAAAAAATCAGTTTTTGTCCCACTCTTATCACTCAATCTATCCCCTCCCAGAAGCAATCATATCATTTTTATACACTTTTTTTGACATGCCTTTCCACATATTATTATATCAAGTTCTATAAAGTTAATATAGTTCTGCCTTACTCTTTTTAAGGACAACAAAGTACACCATTGTTTGTGTACATCATAATCTAGATTTAGAGTTTCCAATATTTTGGTGTTAACAACTGGTGATGATACTAACTTATATTTGTGTGTATATGTGTATTTCTAGATGAATATATCTACAGATAAATAACACATTTCACCAAATTTTAACTCTCCATTTTAATATATGCCATTAATTTTGGTATCATGAAGAAATAGAAAAACACCACCATATAAATAATATATCTCATTAATTATAAAATACACCTCAATTTTAGAGATGCTAAAATATATCTTATAATCAATAAAATATGGTAACAATATGTGCATCTTAGAGTCAATGAAATATTTTACTAACAGGTAACATTGCTAAGTCAAATTACCAAATTGCCACCTATTGCAGTAATAGTTTATACTCCATTGACAATACAGGAGAATGCCTGCTTCTTTTTCCCAAAACAGTGCATATCCAATTCTGAATCTTGGCCAATCTCATATGTTAAAAAATAGTGTCTTTTAATATGTAGAAATGACATTGGTATTTCCTATTCTGAAGGCTGCTCTAGATTTTTTTTAAAAAGTTTGAAAAAAAAAATGTGCTGACACCATAACAACCATTAAGTTTATTTAGAGATTTTTCTAAAATTGGACTTCAGGTATTCAAGAGCCTGTGTGATCTGGAGCCATTCACTTTATTATTTTAACCCTCCGTTTCTCTTTTTGTTAACTGAAGTTAGTAATGTCTTATGCATGGATTTTCATAAGGGTTAAATAAGATAATGCATGTAAAATATTTCTGGAACATAGTGGGTAATTTTTATATATTAGCTATTACTCTTCTTATTATTGTTAATACTACAACCATTATGATATGGTGCTTAAAAACACACAGAATAATTTTAATTGATCACAATAGGTTTTTGTTCAAAGAGCTAGTTTTTAGGTAATGAGTGCATGCATAATGCCTAAGGAAAAATGACTCAATCTTTTGGGATGCTTTTCAACAATAAGTATTGTGCTCAGATATCCAAAGTGGTATCAGAAGTAGTTTTTTATGAAACAATAATTATCACACTGAAGTTTTATGACTAAGATATATTTGTTCCATTAAGATCTAATAAGTCAAATTAATATTAGTTTTGCAGATATGTTAAATTTTAGGGAAATAGTATGCATTTTAATGTCTGAAACAAAAACTCTTATTTGTGATGATGTATATCACACAAGCCAGAATAGGAATTAAAAGCTTACCTGTTAGAATCTTGAAACACAAATTTAGAATGGTTCTTTGTGTAGCATGCCATGTATTGATATATATATATTTATGGTATTTTCACTTTTTTTAAAAAAAGAATAAGAGGTTATAAGGATATATATATTTATAATTTATAAGCCCTTACATTTGGTTGGACATTTTCCTATGAAAATAGCAACAATTGTTACAGTGATAACAAAGGTCATAATTCCTGTGATTTGTGTATTTGGTTAATATGCTTTTGCTCTGTATTTCCACGTGTTGTTAACAACCATCAAAAATTCTAATCTCTTGAGAGTTGCGGGCCATAATATGAAGTGACATTTATATTGTGAACTGTACCACAGACCTCTAATGAGTGATTTAAAGACATTATTTTATTTAATTCTTATAATAAACCGATGAGGTAAAAAATACTATTATACCTACCTCATACAGAAAGAAATCAATCTTAGAGAGATATCTCCTCTCATTTAGACCTTATCCAGTTATTTATATACATACTATAAAAAAGAATATATAATTATATTCTCTTTACCTGTTTTGTATAGTACTACTAATCTCTTCATTTATCCATTTACTCACTCATTTATTCATGCCACTAAATAAGAAACTTTTATATTCCAAAACTGTGTAAGGGATTAGGGACCCACTTGTGAGTAAGGGAGAGTATACAGTTTATTTAAAAAGAAAGGCAATTAAATTTAAAACTGGTAAGAAATTATAATAATGTTATGAGGTAGAAAAGATATGGAGTTTTATGAGCCTATGTTTTATAGGTCAGGATTTTAGTCATCAATCACAAAATCCACTTTAAAAGGATTTATCAGAGAATTTTGGAAGTTTACAGTACATAGAAGAAAACAAAACCAAGCCTGGATGCCGCACAGTTGACAAAACTGTTCTTGAGGCAAATTACCTTAAACCTATTAATCTAGGAAATATTAACACAGCTTTATCAGAGGAATCAAATACTTCACCACACAATCTAATCTCCCTAATGCCATTTTCCTTTCCGTGATCATTTTCCGTAAGTGGTCACATGAGAACCCTAGATGAAAGGGAGTCTCAAAAACTTTATTTCAGACTTTCCAGTTTCAATAGAACATATGCTGGAAGAAGATTGAATAGAGTTTGAGTCAGACAGTCTGCTTTATCTGGAACACCTCAGTTTTTAACATATTCTCACTTCTACCAGAGGAAAATGGATTAAAGGAGAGGAAAATAAACAAGAAAATAAGACCCCACTTGAGCCTAATTTTTTATGGCTAATACCTGCATTATGAAGTAGTATTAATTTACATTTACCTATGCCAGACTCCTTACAAAGTCTAAATTTGTAATAATGGAACAATAGACGAAAATGGGAAGAAAAATCCTATATTCATTTACTGCTAAATATACCTTCACATATTCAAGAAATTTCATGTATCATGAGTCAAATACATTTCTTTAAATAAATAATGAACTAATTAATGACTTAGAAAAATTTTTTACAGCTTAATATTTTTTGCAAGAAAATACATGATTAATTTCTGTTTCACTTAATGTTAATTTGGGGAATTTTGATGCAAGATTGTAGTTTTGGGTCTGACCCCATTTATCTAAACATTTGAAAATGGACTTATTTTAAGTTTAAGTATTAAATAGCTTAGGGCAAAAACAAAAACAAAAAAACACTGTAAAACTTTGTGATAGTTAACCTTTGAGGATCCTTTTTACCAAATCAATGGACTTTATACAGTGTGTAATTTGAAATTTATGCTAATAAAATGGAAATTCTATTTTTTTTTTTTTTTTTGAGGGGGGAGTGTGGGGAGGGGCAGAGGGTGAGAGAGAATCTTAAGCAGGCTCCACACCCACCCACCTCATGATCCCTGAGGTCATGACATGAGCCAAAATCGAGACTCGGACACTAAAGCAATCCATGTGCTCCATAAAATTGAAATTCTAAATAAATAAAGTAAATGCTTTATCCTTAAAAAACATGTAATTATGAATTTTTTGTAGAGTGAAAACATCACAAAATCAAAGAAAAAAGATACTATTGCAACTCAAAAGAAAAAAAAGTAAAAGATACAATGTGATATAGTAGTTTAACACCTAATATTTTCTACACTTTCATTTATTCATTCATTCCTTCAGTCAGCAAATATTTGTTGGGTTCCCACTATGTGCCCATATTTTTTAAGGCAATTCTGATACAAAATTGAGCAAATCAAATTCATTTCCTTAAAGGAGCTTACATTTGATAACAGAAAATAAACACTGACCAAATAAAAAACAAAAAATTAAATATATAATTATACAGTTAAATTATAACATAAATAAGAAATAAAACTATGTGTGAAATACCAGAGTTTATAAAGTCACACAGCTCAGTACCAAAGAACAAACATTCCATATAAAAAATGGGTCAGGGTTCCTTGGGTGGCTCACTTGGTTAAGGGTTCTACACTTGATTCTGGCTCAGATCATGATCTCAGGGTCATGAGATCAAGCCCCACGTCTGGCTCCATGCTCAATGCGGAGTCTGTTTGAGGTTTGCTCTCTCCCTCTGCTTCTCTCTCTGCCCCACTAAAAAAAAAAAAAAAAAAAAAAAAAATCACCTTTAAAAAAAAAAAATGGGCAAAGGACATGTATGGACATTTCTCCAAAGAAAATACATAGTCAAAAATCTCATGAGAGATGTTCACGATCACTAAACACTAGCAAAATGCGCATTTTGCTAGTGTTTAGTGATGGTGAACACTGTGCAAAATGCACAGTGAGATACTACTTCACACCATTAGGATGGATATTATAAACAAAATAAAAACAACAAACAAAAAGGAAATAACAAGTGTTGGCAATTATGTGGAGAAATTGGAGCCCTTGTGCATTGCTGGCAAGAATTTAAAATGGTGCAACCACTGTGAAAAACAGTATGGAGGTTCCTCAAAATATTAAATATCAAATTACCATATGACCCATTAATTCCACATCTGGGTATATGTCCCAAAGAGCTAAAAGCTGAGACTTAAAAAGAAATATCTACACCAAGATTCATAGCAGAATTATTCGAAATAGCCAACAGATGGAGATGTCCCAGATGTTCATCAACAGGTAAATGGGTAAGCAAGATGTGGTATATGTGTGTTAAATGGATAGATAGATAGATGATAGATAGATAGATAGATAGATAGATAGATAGATAGATAGATAGATGATGGATGGATAGATGGATAGATAGATGATAGATGATAGGTAATAGTTGATGATAGATGATAGAGAGATAGATGATAGATAGATGATGGATGGATAGATGGATAGATAGATGATAGATGATAGGTAATAGTTGATGACAAATGATAGAGAGATAGATGATAGATAGATAGATAGATGATAGATAGATATACTTTGGAACACTATTCAGACTTGTAAAGGAATAAAATTCTGATACATGCTACAACATGGATAAATTATGCTGAGTGAAATAAACCAAACATGAAAAGACAAATTTTATATGAGTCCATTTATACGAGGTACTAGAATTGCCAAATTCATAGAGACAGAAAGTAGAATGATGGTTACCAGGAGCTGGGGAGGATGGAGGGATAGGATGTCATCAAACAACCCTTCAACCCAGGAATAAATCCCATTTGATTGTGGTGAATGATTCTTTTAATGTATTGTTGGATTCAATTTGATAGTATTTTATTAAGAATTTTTGCATCCATGTTCATCAGGAATATTGGTCAGTAGATCCCTTTTATTTTTTTATTTTTTTAAAGATTTTATTTATTTATTTGACAGAGACCGACATAGAGAGAGGGAACACAAGCAGGGGGAGTGAGGGAGGGAGAAGCAGGCTTCCCGCTGAGCAGGGAGCCCAATGCAAGGCTCGATCCCGACCCTGGGATCATGACCTGAGCCGAAGGCAGACGCTTAACGACTGAGCCACCCAGGTGCCCCAGTAGATCTCTTTTTTAGAGAAGTCTTTGGTTTTGGTAATGCTGGCCTCATAGAATGAATGTGGAAGTTTTCCTTCCATTTCTATTTTTGAGAATAGTTTGAGAAGAATAGGTATTAACTCTTCTTTAAATGTTTGCTGAATTTGCCTGTGAAGCCATATGGTTATAGACTTTTGTTTTCTGGGTGATTCTTGATTACTGATTCAATTTATTTGCTGGTTATCAGTGTATTCAACTTTTCTATTTCTTCCTATTTCAGTTTTGGTAGTTTGTATATTTCTAGGTATTTATCCATTTCCTCTAGATTGCCCAATTTGTTGGCATATTATTTTTCAAAATATTCTCTTATAATTATTTGTATTTCTGTGGTATTGGTTGGTGATCTCTCCTCTCACATTTGTGATTTTTAAAAATTTTATTATGTTATGTTAATCACATACATTACATCATTAGTTTTTGATGTAGTGTTCCATGATTCATTGCTTGCATATAACCTCCAGTGCTCCATCACATTCGTGATTTTATTTACTTGGGTCTTTTCTCTTTTCTTTGTGATAAGTCTGGCTAGGGGTTTATCAGTTTTACTAATTCTGTCAAAGACCCAGCTCCTAGTATCAATGATCTCTTCTAATGTTTTTTGTTTGTTCGTTTGTTTCTATATCATTTATTTCTGCTCTACTCTTTATTATTTCCTTCCTTCAGCTGGTTTTAGGTTTTGTTTGTTTTTCCTTTTCTAGCTCCTTTAGGTGTAGGGTTAGGTTGTTTATTTGAGCTTTTTCTTGTTTCTTGAGATAGGCCTGTAATTGCTATAACCTTCCCCCTTAGAACCATTTTTGCTGCATCCCAAAGGTTTTGGACCATTGTGTTTTCATTTTCATTTGTTTCCATGTGTTTTTCAATTTATTCTTTTATTTCCTGGTTGACGCATTCATTGTTTAGTGGCATGTTCTTTAACCTCCATGTATTTGTGGTCTTTTCAGATTTTTTCTTGGGGTTCAATTCTAGTTTCATAGGGTTGTGGTCAGAAAACGTGCATAGTATGACTTTGATCTTGAATTTGTTGATGCTTGTTTTGTGGCTTAATACGTGATTATTCTGGAGAATGTTCAATGTGCACTTGAAAAGAATGTGTATTCTGTTGGTTTAGGATGGAATGTTCTGAATATATCAGTTAAATTCATCTGGTCCAGTGAGTCATTGTTTCCTTGTTTATTTTCTGTTGAGATGATCTTTCCATTGAGGTACAATACTATTATTGTATTATTATCAATGAGTTCCTTTATGTTTGTTATTAACTGTTTTATGTATTTGGGTGCTCTCATCTTGGGTGCATAAATGTTTACAATTGCTATATCCTCTTGTTGGATTGTCCCTTTATTATTAAGTAATGTCCTTATTTGTGACCTGTTACAGTGTTTGTTTTAAAGTCTATTTTGTCAGATGTAAGTACTGCTACTCCCACTTTCTTTGGATATCCATTTGCATGATAAATGTTGCTCCATCCCCTCACTTTTAATCTGCAGCTCTTTTTAGGTCTAAAATGAGTTCTTTGTAAGCAGCATATAGATGGGTCTTGTGTTTTTTTATCCCCCTATGTCTTTCAATTGGAGTGTTTAGTCGATTTACACTCAAAGTGATTATTGATAGCTATGCATTTATTGCCATTTTATTACCTGTTTTGTGGTTGTTTCTGATGATTTTCTCTAATTCTTCCTTGTCTTTCTCTCTTTTATGATTTGCTGGTTTTCTTTAGTGATACAGTTGGATTTCTTTCTCTTTATTCTTTGCATACTATTTAGAGGTTTTTGTTTGTGGTTACCATTAAGTTTTTTTTTTTTTTTAAGATTTATTTATTTATTTGAGAAAGCGAGAATGAGAGAGAGAGAGAGAGTACATGAAGGGGGGGGAGGTTAGAGGGAGAAGCAGGCTCCTAGCCGAGCAGGGAGCCCGATGTGGGACTCGATCCAGGGACTCCAGGATCATGACCTGAGCCGAAGGCAGTCGCTCAACCAACTGAGCCACCCAGGAGCCCCCATTAAGTTTGTTTTTAACATCTTCTGCATATAGTTGTTTATATTAAATTGACGGTTGTTTAATTTTGCATCCATTCTTTACTCCTCTCCAAACCCATGTTTTAGATACATGGTGTCATATTTTACATCCTTTTATTTTATGAGTTCTTTGACTGATAATTTACAAGAGTATTCATTTTTTACTGTTTTTGTGTTTCCTACCTTCATACCGTCACTTTTGGTCTTTCCTTTTTACTAAAAGTCCCCATTAATATTTCTTGCAGGGCTGGTTTAATGGTCATGAACTCCTTTTGCTTGTATTTGTCTGGGAAACTCTTTATCTCTCCTATTTTGAATGATAGCCTTGTTGGACAGAGTATTCTTGGCTACAGAGTTTTCCCATTCAGCCCTTTGGATAAATAATACCACTCCCTTCTGGCTTGGAAAGTTCCTGCTGAAAAATCCCCTGATAGCCTTATGGGGTTTCCCTTGTATGTAATTGTTGTCTTTTGTCCGGCTGCTTTAAATTTTTTTCTTTATCACTATATTTTGCCATTTAATTATGTCTTCATGTGGATCTGCTCTTGTTGATTTTTTTGGAGGTTCTCTGTGCCTGCTGGATCTGGATATCTGTTTCCTACTCTGGATTAGGAAAGTTTTCAGCTATTATCTCTTCAAATAAATTTTCTGCCCGCCTTTCTCTCTCTTCTTCTTCTAGGACTTCTCTAATGCAAATGTTATTATGTTTGATGGAGCCACTGAATTTTCTGTCTATTCTCATTTTACATAATTCTTTTTTTCTCTCTTTTGTTCAGCTTGATTACTTTCCATTACTCTGTCTTCCAGGTCATTAATTTGTTCTCTGCTTCTTCCAGCTGCCCTTCATTCCATCAAGTGTGTTTCTCATTTTGTTTTTTGAGCCCTTCATCTCTGCTATGATATTCCTTATCCCTGTGTTAAGGGTCTCACTAATGTCCTCCATTCTTTTCTCAAGTCCAGTGAGTATCTTTATGGTCATTACTTTAAATTCTCTATCAGGCATATTAATTATATCTGTTTCACTTAGGTCTCTGGCTGCGACCTTGTCCTGTTCTTTTATTTGGGACAAATTCCTCTGTCTTATTTTGTCTAAGTCTCTGTGCCTGCTTCCCTGTGCTAAGAAAGTCAGCTACATTTACTGTTCTTGAGGGCAATGGACTTATGAAAAGAAGTCTTGCAATGCCCTCTAGTGTATCATCTCCTGTTCCTTAGGGCCTGGTAATTCAGGGAGTGTCTCCAACGTGTGCTTCCCAGACTCTGCTGTTCTGTCCTGGCCACTTTATCCTTCAGGCCAGTCATCTGCAAAGGCTTTTTTTTTTTTTTTTTTTGCCTGTTGTGGGCAGTGGTTGGGCCCTGACCTGTACGTGGCAAGTTTTAACTAGGTGTGCTCTGGTCTGCTTGTAAAATGAGACCTGTTGCCAACACCTCTGGAACCAAGGCCCTGCAAAACTCCCTGGTCAGGAGATGCAGTGTGGGCAGGGATTTGGGCTGGTCTTCTCAGGGAGGGGGCCTACCATGCTGGGACTGAGGTAAGTATGACTGGGAAGGGTGGTTCCACCAGAGTGTGGAGGCATGGGGCTTGGTGTAAGCAAGTTAGGTGCTGCATTGGTTCCCACAGGTGTCCCTGTGCTTATGCTGAGGGGCGGGGGTGGGAAATGACACCTGCTAGTTCCTTTCTTCCTGGAGGGGGTCTCTCTGTGAATGCTGCCTCCCTGGGACATGCTCCGACATGAGCTAATAACCTCCCTGCTGTGTGCCCCAGGTGCTTTTCAGATCACTATTTCCACACTGTATGTCAGTGAGCTGTTTGCCCCACATTTTCTCCAGGAGCAACACCAGTGCTTCAGGGCTCTCCCTGAGCTAAGCCAGCTGACCTTTCTAAGTCCAGGCTTTCAGCTCTGTTGGTAGTAAGAACACGAAATTCAACCCCTCTCACTTTCCAAGCCAATTGCTATGAGATCATTTTCCCCATGTGCTCCCTGTGTGCTAATCTGTCTCTTGTCCTTCTCTGGGACAGCTGCTCCCTCCCTGCCATGGAGGAGGCTACAATCCATTTTTCTCCCAAACCATGTCTCTGAACTTCCTACTTTGATGTGACCTCTTTTCTATCTTTACTTGTGGAGTTGATATTTCCTCTTGTTCTACATCACCAACATTTGGTATTGTCAGTGTTCCAGAGTTTGGCTATCCTACTAGGTATATGTCACTGTTGTTTAATTGCATTTCCCTTATGACATATGATGTAGAGTATTTTTACATGTTTATTTGTCATCTGTATATCTTCTTTGGTGAGGTGTCTCTTAAGGCTTTTGGTCTTTTTTTTTAAATAAGGTTGCTTTTCTTCTTATTGTTGGGTTTTAAGTGTTCTTTGAATATTTTGGAAAGTAGTCCTTTATCAGATGTGTCTTTTGCAAATGTTTTCTCCCAGTCTATATCTCATCTTCTCATTCTTTTGATGTCTTCACAGAGCAGAAGTTTTTAATCTAAATGGAGTTTTTAATCTAATGGAGTTTTTAATCTAATTGGAGTTCAGATTATCAATTCTTTGTTTTGTGGATCATGTCTTTAGTGTTGTATCTAAAAAAAATCACCTTACCCAAAGCCATCTGTTTTCTCCCATGTGATCTTCTAGGAGTTTCATAGTTTGGTGTTTCACACTTAGGTCTATGATTCATTTTGAATTCATTTTTATGAAGGGTGTATGGTCTGAAAAAAAGCATTCATTTTGAAGAGACTATCTTTGTTCCATTGTATTGCCTTTGCTCCTTTGTTAAAGATCAGTTGACTATATTTATGGTGGTCTATTTCTGGGTGTTCTTTTTTTTTTTTTAAGATTTTATTTATTTTTTGAGAGAGAGAGAGAGACAGTGAGAGAGGGAACACAGGCAGGGGGAGTGGCGGAAGGAGAAGCAGGCTTCCCGCGGAGCAGGAACCCCAATGTGGGGCTCAATCCCAAGACCCTGGGATCATGACCTGAGCCAAAGGCTGACGCTTAACGACTGAGCCACCCAGGTGGCCCTGGGCTCTCTGTTCTTTTTGTTAATCTGTCTATTCTTTTACCAATACATGTTATCTTGATTACCGTAGCTTTTTAATAAGTCTAGGGCTTTAGTTTTCAGATATATAAATAACAAACAATGTAAGTGCATTAATATGATTTTTATTATTATAGATGAAGTTTTAGAATTTTTGAAAAGTGATAGGATATTTTATTCCATATAATATTTTCTCAATTGTTTCATTTGAGCACAATATAGGATCATCTATGATCTTTCTAGCATGTCTTGGATAACTTTTTCAGAATTTGCTCAAGGTGTGCCTGGGTGGCTCAGTCGGTTAAGTGTCTACCTTTGGTTCAGGTCATGATCTCAGTGTCCTGACATCCAACCCTGCATCAGGCTCCCTGCTCAGCGGAGAGCCTGCTTCTCCCTCTCCCTATACTGATGCCCCTGCTTGTGCTTTCTCTCTGTCAGATTAAAAAAAAAAAAAAAAAAAAATCTTAAAAAAATGAATTTGCTCAAAACATTTAACCCTGGGGGGAAAGTATTACATTCAATCGTCCAGGTCACAGATAATTACTCCTGGATGCATAGTAGAAGTTTTTGATTTATTATTCCATAGATACAGAATGTAAATATTAAATATTCCTTAATCCTTCTATCACTGCTCTAGAAATGATGAAAAGATAATTAGAAGCTCTAGTCTGAGAACAGGATGTTTGAAATCATGGCAGAGCAACTGACATTTCACTGGGGATTCCATAATCTGAATTTGAGAAGATAATTTTCAGGGTGATTTAGTTCTTCTCCTGAGAACAATCATCTAATTTCCTTCCTAGGTGGTATATGTTTTCAGCCCAGATACAGTTAACAGTTTGGAGTCACTGTATTATTATTATTATTTTTTAAAGATTTTATTTATTTATTTGAGAGAGAGAGAATGAGAGACAGAGAGCACGAGAGGGAAGAGGGTCAGAGGGAGAAGCAGACCCCCCGCTGAGCAGGGAGCCCGATGTGGGACTCGATCCTGGGACTCCAGGATCATGACCTGAGCCAAAGGCAGTCGCTTAACCAACTGAGCCACCCAGGTGCCCTGGAGTCACTGTATTATTAAGGGGATTTCTCCTTCTTCTGTTTGGAGGCTGTCCTTTGTCTTATCTGTGCCCAATGTCACCGGTGCTGGAGACTTCTTAATCTTGTTTCCATAGAATACACTTTCTAAAGTGGGAAAAGAGATATTACTTAGAGAAATGCAATGAAGAACATGGCCTATCCTAAATAATCCTGATTACAAAATTTTGACCAATCCTCTTTGCAATATCTAGCTTCACCTCCGTTCATCCCTTTAACTAGTGCCTTCAATTCCTGAGCCTTTTTCTAGTTCTGCTATATTAGTTGTCTTGCTTCTTACTTTCTCCCCCACTCTGTTGTCAGTTGGCATTCAGCTTTCTCTGTTCCCTTTCCTTTTTATTATTCATTTTATCTCGAAAAAATGTTGAAATCTCATCTACTGTAGTTGTGTTCAATATTCCATGTTTAATCTAAAATTATCTCATAAATAAAATATACATTTCCTTTGTACAGTCCTGATTTTGCATTAGTTTAATAAAGATTAATTTCAGATTAGTTTATCAAAACTGCCTAGTGAAATTAGTTTACCAGTTATTCATTTAATTACATTGTGTTATATTAAAATAATTCAGAATCCTAAATAAGGCTATGTGTATTTAGCAAATTAATTTTGTGAAAAGTCTCCTTATGATGCAACTTTCATAAAGATACTAAGCATATTTTTACTTTTCCAGTTTGCCTATTCTTTTAGGTTTCTCATTTAGAAAAATAATCTTATTGTCTATAAACAAGTGCCATACTATTCATTAAATTCTCTCATTTATGTGTTTCTCCTTTCTGTATCAAGGGCTCTGCAATTTCCCGGTTTATCTATGAAATTTCTAACTATCCTTCAAGGTACATCTAAAACCCTATTCTCTCCCTATTTTTTTTTTTTTTTACATGTTTTCTTGCTTTAAAGCAACAAAACAAGTTTTGGTTCATTAAATTTTTTTAAATCCCACTATCAGTACTCTATTTTGTATCCCCATTGTCTATTTCCTGAATTATAGTAGGGGATTTCTTTTTTTTTAAAGATTTTATTTATTTATTTGACAGAGAGGGAATGAGCGAGCACACAAGCAGTGGGAGTGGCAGAGGGAGAGGGAGAAGCAGGTTTCCCTCCGAGCAGGGAGCCCTAATGCAGGACTAGATCCCAGGACCCCCAGATCATGACCTGAGCTGAAGGCAGATGCTTAATCAACTAAGCCACCCAGGTGCCCCTAGTAAGAGATTTCTACCTGTTTTTCTGCCACTAATCTCTCCTTTTAACTCCTTCTTTGTATTTCTACAAAATTATTTTCTACAAAATTTTCTTAAGTAATTTCCCGTCTTAAAAACTCTTGGTTTGTTCCTAACTTTAGCTAAAACCAAGCAATATAATATAGATGCTTTTCCACTTTTGCTATCACCTGCCTCTCTGTTGTCTTCCACTCCTCCATCTCCCCATTCCTGTGTTATACAATAGGGCCTACTTTAGGAAATATGCATATTTAACATAAAAGTAGGTAAGCTTTCATTAATACAAGACTTGATTTTTCTTCTAAGGGTACAAAATAAATATTCAACCAATATTTAAATTAAAGGAACACCAGAATATTATTCTCCCGGTAGACTCAATAAGATTAGTTAATGAATTCAATGATGACAAGGAAAAGAAAAGTCAAACATGACTCTGATATTTGAGCCTGCATGATTGGGAAGAGAGTGTTGTTGGTAGCAAAATTCAGGGAATATGCTAAAATGCAAGTTTAGGGAAAGCTAATAAGTTCAGTTTGGAAATGTATTGATGTGCTTATGAGGATACTGTAGTGGAAACTACAAAGCATAGTTGGAAATGTTCCCATGAATATTTGAGCAGGGGTTAGGTTTAGACATGTGCATTGATAGAAATTTACATTAGGGCAGATATCATAAAGCCATTTAATTCACTGAATATTATATTCATTTACATCTTTATTTTACACCAAGGAAAATCTTCTACTGTGGCATATTTATGCAAATAAGAAATTTAAGAAAAATCATGGAATTCCTTAAAATGATTGATTTGTTATATATCTACATGCTTTTTCTTAAGCCAACTTCTTGTGCTAAAATTATAATAAATACATCTATTTAAAAACAAAATAAAGGGCTAGATTATTATTATTTAAGTCTAGAGAAAAATAATACATAATGTAGTAGATTCTTTCTGATATTCAAATACCATTTGAATAGCGGTATGCAGTATTATGCTTCTTGGTTGTCGTGGCAACTGCATCTCAAGTTTAGAGCATCAAATCTTTATTTTCTATGTATTTTTAAAAGACAAGAATGTATAAAATAGCCAGTTATATAATAGCTCCTTTGTTTTTACTTCAATACAGCAAATGGAAATACATCTCTTGTGATATAAAATATAGTTCAATTATAGAGATAACTCATTTTAATGGGGAAAATTTAGAATTGGACTAACAGGCTATTATTGATAAGTATAAGTACACCAATTTTTATCAACAGAAGTTTGAAAAAAATGTTAGCTACCAGAAAGTCATTTCCATCTTCTGCTAGATATTTGCTATGTGTGCTATAATTGGTTGAGGTTTTATGAAGATGCCATAATTATGGTATTGTCTAGTTCTACTTTAGCTACAATCATGTCATATATTCAATGAAAACTTAATGCCCCCTTATTTTCTAGCTTTCTCTTTGACACTCAGATGCCAAAGAGACTGTAAGTAGTCTCTGCTGCTACGGCCCTCTACATAAAATTATAACAATCTCTGCAACAGAAAAATAAAAATGGCTTATGTCAATATTTTATTTATTAGGTCAAAAATCTGGTAGTTTTCCAACCCCGATAAAGTGCTCTTATTTTTAACTTATAGCAAATCAAGTGTATTTTGGCATGGAAATAAGGATGTGGGCCTCTTTAGTGGCGAATATAGGTGTAAAGAGTTGAAGTATGAGGAAAAAGAATTAAAAATTTCAAAAGTTAGTGAAAGGGTCTGTTTGTTACATAGGTAGAAATTACTTTCTTACTTGGAGCAACTGTACAGAGTTGAATAAATATATAATAGAGATAATTTCCAAGATATTCCTTGTTTAATGCACTCATGTGGATGTTGCCTTTGGAATACTCTCTTTTACCTGAAGGCTTCAATAATTCTCTGCAATTATTTGCCTTGTACTGACTTGTGAAAAGAAAAGCACAGCATAGAACTTGATACATTGTAAAAACCAACAGCAGCTAAAATAATATTTTTATTTTAAGATTATTTTACCCCGAAACACTGTAATAATGTATAGATAAGCAATTAGAATATTAAAATTTATGCATCAAAATTGACTTTCTCTAAAATAAATTTCTTTGAATATTTCAAGCAATGCTGGGCAAAAAGTGGCAGCATTGATTTCCCCCTCGGTAAGGAAATAGGTAATACAGCGAGTGACAATGTGCAGCCTTATGTTGATGGGGATAGCTCTCTCTTCTATTTGTGACTGCATGCAGCTAGGGAATGAACCATTTGGGCTAAAATGATTGATTTTGTTGCCCTTCTGATTTTTCTGAACTCACTATTCTAAAAAATCTGAATCAATAAACTATTCAGACAATTGTGCAGATATGACTTTTTATTCTTAAGTTGATTTGACATGTGGTAGATTTTAGCATGAATCTAATCAGAGGAAAGGCCCATTTCCAAGCAGTGAGCTTCAGGCTAAGATTTCCTTTGCAAGTGAGTCCAGAAATCCATGTATTAAAATGTGGTTCTGCCTTAACCAGGGGAAAAATTATGTTGCTAAAAGGTACCCCTAGAAGTCAAGACTTTTAAAATAAAATTTACTTAAGTTGTCCAAGTACTGGCCATCCTATTTTTAAACTCTGGGCCTAAAAACTTTTTAATTTCTTTTTTTTTTTTTTTTTAATATTTGTCTTAGAGCCAGTGGTGCTTGAATTGTTGTTCTCTTATATATTGGAAAAAGCATGAGATTTGGGTCAGACTATTCAAATGTGATTCCACTGCTTTGTAGTTGTGTGATCTTAGACAATAAAAAATTATACTAAGCTACATTTATCTGAAACATCAGAATAATTGTTATAACTCAGAAAGCTGTTATGAGGGAAAAAATAGTAAACCATCTGCCACCTAGCACAAAACAGGCATCTGATAATTATTAATCCTCTCCCTTCTTCCACTCTCAATCTAGTCTCAAATGGTCATTTACCTTGAACTTTCCCTGTCATTAAGTATAGGGTCTGCCGGACAACAAGAAATAAATCAAACTAAAGGATACTTAGAATAGAGAAGTAAAATTTCTTGGAGCGAGCATCCAATTAGTTTATAAATATTGCAAAGAAACACATGTAATGATAGTTTTTGGAACATCTGCACAAACAAAATAACCATCTAAGTAAACAGAAGAGTAGGAAATGTGATTTTTTTTTTCCTGCAGATATTTGGCTTGAGCAGCTACTCTTTGATTTATGTAATTTTATCATTATTCCACAACTGCTTTCATTCTGAATTATTCATTCAACATAAGCTAGCAATAAAGGCAATGTCTTTCTTCAACTAAAAATTCTCTGACATTAAGAAGGCTGTTTAAATGAACCATGGAGGGTTTTTTCCTTCCATTTTATGGTCTGAATAGATGTTGGTCTTGGACAAACCACATTTGGGGGAAATTTATCACAGCTTTAAGAAAAGCTACATATACACTAATAGAATAGAATTGTCTTTGAGCCATGTCCTTGAATGGCCACTAATTTCTTTTCTTGGCTCCCTGCTTGTCTGGAGAGAGTTTCATTGAAAGGCCTATAATGAAAATAACAGCACAAATATTGGCTTCTGCTACTAAAGATACTCCAGATGGTTACATGTTTCTGAAAATGCATGTGCTCATATGATTAGTTTTCTCAGCTTACGTTTTCAAATGTGAAATCAAGGAATAATAGATCATTAGTGTAATATTTTGTGTCTTTTTCAATAGAGCCCCTATTAATATATGTAGCACACTGAAACTCATCCAATTGTATTTTAATTACATATTTTAAACCCAAATGTTTACAGAATATGGGATACATATTCTTTGCACAAGGCAGCCCGTGGCTGTTCCACATTGAAATTATGTAAGTTCTATTATTTAGTATTACTCTCGTATGTTAGTAGAAATTTAGATTTACTCTTTAAGCTAGAATTCCCTATCTGTCTGAAAGGTATGTATAGTAATTTGAGATTTTCTATAGTGTTCTATATTTTGATATTTCATCTATAATTTAAAGGTGATCGTTAACAATTTTATTTTTATTAACAGTAGCTGACACAGCATTTGGAACAAAGACAGTCTTATGTATTGAATGAATTAATTGCATGAGTCTCTGGGACACAAATCAAATGTGTAGAAAATGATTTAATGCATTACATAAATTAACTACTACTTGAGACAACACATGCCAAGCATCATGCCCGATACCTAGCACATTGTAAGCACTCAAGTAAATGCTCATAATTACTATTATTCTTACAAAGTTCCTAATCATCTGTGTTACAATAGCAAACATTTATTTATTACCTACTAGGAGCTACATACTAGGTTTTATGTTTTATATTTAATCATAGTCTAATCACAACTCTGAGAAAGGAATATTTCTCTCTATTTTGAAGGTAAGGAAACCATAGCTCAGAAAGTTGAAGTAATTTGAGCAGGATCCACAGAATAAGAACTCAAATCTGATTTTATCTGACATCAAGACCAGCTTCTCTCTATTGACCAACTGACTCACTATTAGCAAAGTTTTAGTTTAACATACACATTGAATGACATCTCTTTCTAAGATTTGAGTGAGTACATTTAATTCATTTTTAAAATTTCAAACTTTAGTGGCAGAAAACATCCATTTATTATGTTCACAGATTCTGTGGGTCAAGAATTCAGTCAAGGTACACTGCAAGGGACACCAAAATGTTTCAGTCAGAGGATAAGAAGGCTGAGCCGAGGACTAGAATTAGCTGAAGACTTGCTCACTCACTTTTCTGGCAGTTGATCCTGGCTGTTGTCCAAGGCCTACCTGAGGCCTCTCCATGTAGCCAAAGCTTTCTTATAGTAAGTGGTTGAGTTCCTGGGGTAAGCATACCAAGAAAGAGAGAGGCTCAGACAGAAGCCATGCCCTTCCACTGACCTGGCCTCAGAAGTGACAGAGCATCATTTCCTCCACTGTCTATTGGTTTGACCAGTCACAAGCACATCTAAGTTCAAGGGAAGAGGAAATAAACTGCACCGCTTAAAGGAAGGTGACAATGTCCTGAAATAGCATTTGGAACCAGAAATAATTCTGTGGCAACTTTTGAAAAATATCATCTGCCACACTTTTATAAATAGCAATTATCTTAACCAAAAGAATAAGATACGTGTATAAACACTAAGTGAAAATGCAATGGCCTAGGATGCTAAAAATTTATGAAATTTTCCTGAATAAAATGTATGTATAAATACATATATAGGTCGATACTGTCCAGTAGAATTTATATTCTACATATCTAATGAACACACATCTAATAAAAACATATATCTAATGAAAAGCACTGTTTAGCTGTGTGCATAAAAGTAAAAGATAAGCCCTTGTTTTGCTCTTAAATTGAGCTTTCACCAAATGATTTGTGTAAGAAGTTGTATGTGGCAATAATTAAATTATTATAACTTAGGGAAGTTACTAAAAACTTTAAAAACATGATCCAGATTTGGCCTACTGTTTTGCTTTTCTTCCAAATTGATAGAACAGGCTGTAGAAAACTAATAATTTTAATCTTTAAATAGCGGGGAAATCCACAAAGGAAAATTTAAATTGAATTTCTGTTTCATTCATAATTCAGCAAGTAAATCTTCTGATTTAGAGTCTGCTATTCCTTTGGAAACATATCATCATCTGTCTGTAATTTACTAACACAAATCCACAAAAATTAACCCATCTATGGATTTAGTAGGTACAGATTTAAAGATAAATAATATGGTTAATCTAGCTATTGATCCCATTGATTATTTTAAGTTACTGTATCTGCTCATATAAGTAACAGAGGCTAACTGAAAATAGGTCATCAAGAAAAGGTTTATTATCTCATGAATAATATGCTGGAAGCAGAGGGTTTCCAGGGCTGGATAAAAGAACTTTAGGTCTTACAGACTGAAGTTCAGTCTCTCTGCTATTCCCTTGTCATCTTTCTCCTCGCAGTCCCAAGAGGGTTGTGGCCATTGCAGATATTACTTGCAGAATGAAAATATCCAGAGTCTAAGAGGAGACTTGTCCTTGTTTTGTGTACCTTTCTGAGAGTGATGACATTTTTTTCTATAAGCCACCAAAATATTTTCTATGGTGCCTTCTTTAGGGTTGCATCACATGCCTGTACTTAAACAGAGGAGAAAAAAAATTAGATAATCATGCATGACTTAGTCTATTCAACCTTTGTTTGCCCAGGGCTGTGAAGGGATCATGATTAACATGACCCCTCAAGGGGCACCTGGGTGGCACTTGGGTGGTACAGTCAGTTAAGCCTTGGACTCTTTGCTTTGGCTTAGATCATGATCTTGGGTTCTTGAGATCGAGCCCCACGTCTGGCTCAGCACTCAGTGCAGCGTCTGCTTAAGAATCTTTCTCCCGGGCGCCTGGGTGGCTCAGTTGGTTAAGCGACTGCCTTTGGCTCAGGTCATGATCCTGGAGTCCCGGGATCGAGTCCCGCATCGGGCTCCCTGCTCGGCAGGGAGTCTGCTTCTTCCTCTGACCTTCCTCCCTCTCATGCTCTCTGTCTCTCATTCTCTCTCTCAAATAAATAAATAAAATCTTTAAAAAAAAAAAAAAAGAATCTCTCTCCCTCTGCCTTTCCTCCCACCCACACACTCTGTCTCTCTCTCTCAAATAAATTAATTAATTTAAAAAAATGGCCCCACCCAAAATTATGGATCCTGATAGCAAAGAGGAAGCAGAAAGAAGGTTATTGCATAAACCAGAGAGTCCTTTCTAATTGTAATGGTCGTACAATCATTTGGGGGTCTTTTAAAATGCAGATTCTGATTTTCATATGGCCCCAGGTGATGTTGATGTTGCTAATTTGTGGACCACACTTTAAGTAAAAAGGATACAAACTACAAACCATATCACCTCAGATATTAATCTTATAATATTTTCCTTTTTGTTTTATCAGTAATGTTTTTTGAGTAATGCAGAATGTTGATGTTGATATAGAAAAATAAGAATCGTGATATAATATGCAAAGTCCTTGTTAAAATAGACCCATAAATCAAACAAATGGATGTTTTTCAATATATGTAATATCATTTTATAACTATCACTTGTGTTCATTATCCATACAGGCACATAAACTTACAGCTTACCAGTGAACAATGGAATGAAATTGTAAGCAATATCATAATACATGAATGAAAAATATTTATGAACTTTTCACTCATAAAAGATTTTTCAGGGATGCCTGGGTGGCTCAGTCGGTTAAGCATCTGCCTTTGGCTCAGGTCATGGTTCCAGGGTCCTGGGATCAACCCCCACATTGGGCTCTCTGCTCAGTGGGGAGTCTGCTTCTCCCTCTGTCTGCCGCTCCACCTGCTTGTGCTCTCTCTCTCTGACAAATAAATAAATAAAATCTTTTAAAAAAAAGATTTTTCAATTGTATGCATTAAGTATAAGCCAAGACATGGTAAGATATTTTTTATATTTATCTTACCATGAGATTTTAGAAATTCTATTATCTTTTGATCAGTCTTCCAATCACTAAAAATATATTAACTCCTTATGCTACCAACTTTAAAAACTGACTCAGCCCCCCAAAATTGGTTGTGCTAATTGCTTAATAATTGTGAATTATGACTGAAATATGTATAGCTGGTGAATCAAAAAGCCAAGTTTATTTTCTAAAGATATAACACATGTCTTGACTAAATTCTTTATCAGAAACCTGTCACCTGGGGTGCCTGGGTGGCTCAGTCAGTTGAGCATTGAGTCTTGATTTTGGCTCAGGTTATGATCTCAGGGTCATGGGATGGAGCCCCACCTTGGGCTCTCTGCTCATTGCGGAGTCTGCTTTTCCCTCTCCCTCTGCTCCTCTCCCCGCTTACTCTCTCTCAAATAAATAAATAAAATATTTTTTTTAAAAGAAAGAATAAGAAACCTGGCACCAATTTCATTAACTTCTAAGCACATTACCCATCATATACCAGAAGATAATTTCTTAAAAAAAATAATTTTAAAACTATATATTTGGCAACTGATATATTTTCAGACCAAAAGACTTATGGTGTCCTATTCTTTTAAAAGTCTGTAAGTAGGGTGCCTGGGTGGCTCAGTCAGTTAAGCATCTGTCTTCGGCTCAGGTCATGATACCAGGATCCTGGGATCAAACCCCACATCCGGGTTCTTGCTCAGCAGGGAGTCTGCTTCTACCTCTGCTGCTCCCCCTGCTTGTGTCTCTCTTTTTCTCTCTCTGTCAAATAAATATATAAAATCTTTAAAAAAAGTCTGTACGTATTTCTCAAAGTCCTAGTGCTTGAAAACATAGTATGCTCAAGGATATTTTCTCACAAACCTGCTTCATCTCCCTCTGCTGGCTCTTCCTCTGTAAGGCAGAATTGGCCCTCAGCAGTTAGTGGAATCCCTGTGCTGGAATTGCCAGCTATTGTAATTAATGCTGTCCATCCGTATTTTTACTCCACACCTAGTAAAAGTTCTGATGTTCAAAGTAGGCAACGCAAGCAAATTCATTCCTCTAAGACAACCTCCTGATTGTGTGTAGTATTTCTCAATTTGTTGCTTAAAGAAAGAGTTCCAGGTTTATAAGATAAGGGAAAAGTGGGCAACTGGAGAAGTCATGCATTTTTTTTCCATGCTGTATCCCTAGCATCCAGAACAGTGCCTGGCACATACTAGGTGTTCAGTTGGTAGTTGGATGAATACATATTTCTGTTTATATAATATAATATTCCTTCTTCATTTATTCAATCAGGATTTGAAAACAATTTCATCTTCTTTTTTTTTAAAGATTTTTTATTTATTTATTTGAGAGAGAGAGAATGAGAGAGAGCACATGAGAGCGGGGAGGGTCAGAGGGAGAAGCAGACTCCCTGCCGAGCAGGGAGCCCGGTACGGGACTCCATCCTGGGACTCTGGGATCATGACCTGAGCTGAAGGCAGTCACTTAACCAACTGAGCCACCCAGGTGCCCCAACAATTTCATCTTCTAAGTAAAAAATCCAATAGATATAATGATGAAATAGCAATAATTGACATGTCTGCATAAGAGATTTTTCCTATATTATAGTGTTCTCTTTGAGGAGCTTCCTAGAGCCCTTTTTGAATAACTTAGCAATATTTTATATGCAAAGAACATAATTTTCCTGCTGCTTCCATAATTGAGTGTAGGTGCAAAGGCCTTCAAATGTATACTTAGAAAAATATTTGTGCTGATTAATGGAGAACTTTGGAACAAGTTTTGCAAATACAGCTTTGAGAATTTTTAGCATCCTCCATTTCAATTGTATTCTGCACAGTTAAACTGTGCCTCATGCAGCATGGACAGTTCCCATTTTCCTACTCTTTATTCTGCAGGCAGCATAAAACAGAATAATGCTTTTTCATTATCATGATGTATGCAACCAAGGTGCTAAATTCCTAAATGAAGACTCAGCACCAAATTGTAGGTCTTCTTAACAAGGCCATATTTTATAATAAATCTTTAATACTAAATAATTATTTGAAAAGGAAAAATGAAATGCTATATCCCATAATTAAATGTAAATATATTGACCAACATTACTGTTTGCCTCATACAATAATCTAACATTTTCTCCTTTCACACCATTCATAGTTGAATGAAGTTCTACCCATTGTATTACTAAATAACATTAGATCAAAGAAACACCATAAGAAAACAATAAATATCTCTGTTGAATTCACAATTGCTGGGTCTTAAGTTTCCTCATTGGTGAATGGCAGTATTGGACTAATGTGACTGAAATTGCTAGCTATTGACCCAAATTGATGGTCTTCATTCCAGAGTGCAGAGTTTTCACTGAAAGGCAACTAGCTTTTCACATGTAGTAGTCATGTGAAATGTGAGCAGAAATAGCAAGTATCCCTTTCTGACAAGAGCATTTAAGGAGCAGATGGTGCTTCTCCATAGTTTCTGTTTCCACTGTCTGGAAGCAGAGGACTCTAAGCCCTAGAAAACAAAGAGGGCACAAGATGGTAGGGACCTGAGTCTCTGAGTCACTGTGTTGGGGGTAAGCCACCCACCCACTAACCAGGAAAACTGGGCTGCATTAGATTGTATTCATAAGTGAAAAATAAACCATTGTGTGAAGGCACTGAAATTTTGGAGCTTGCTTTTTCCAGCAGCCAGGATTGCCCTAATGAAATGACTAATCACTGTATTCTATTTTATATACCTCAAAATATTAAATGAATAATTAACTATGTAAAACAAAAATAAAAGCTAAATACAGTATAACACATATATAATTAAGAGACATTAATAAAATAGGATTTTGTTTTAAAATGATGCATCATGAGTAAATAATGATAAAATACCATAAAAATGCATGTTATGGGCCATGGAAATATTCATTTCAACGTCACAGAGATTCTGTGCATTAATTATTATTCTCCACTGTACACATGTAGTAACTGAAGCTCAAGACAGGTTTAGACTAATCCCACAGTTTAGACTTAGTAAGTGTTAGAATTTGGAATTAAATAGAAATCTTTTTATCACCAAAACTGATTTAGTTCCTTTATTATTTGCTACCTTTTAAAATAGCTCTTTAAGCAATTTTCTCTTTTGCCTCATCCTCTCACTACAACTACTTGGTGGTAATCTTCAAAATGCCCCCACTTTCTGGTAAAAAATTCACTCTACATATCCTTGCAATCAGACTGTAACTTATTTCTTTGCTGAAACTGTCAACTCAACTTTCATTTTATATAAATTTAAGAAAAATGTAGCTGGTAAGGAACAATCTCAGAGAGAGATGATTAAAATCACGAAGGATAGTAATATGTCTTCTACTATTTGTGTAAAAATTAAAACAGGAATTAATAATGTCTATGCTTATGTCCACAGACTATACTTGGAAAGCTATATAAGAAACTTGTGACTCAGTTCTCTGACTTAGACTATAAGGCCAAAAGACTTATATTTCTTAACCATCTGAGCCACTCAGGTGCCCCAAGACTTGTATTTCTTGGTAGGCTTTTTGTTACTGTTAAATTTTTTATTTATTTCAGGAAATAAGATAGATATGCAATTTCCTCAGAAATTTATCTACATTTGTTATTCAGTTTGCACTATATTAAATACCTGTGACCAAACTGCTTTCTAGACAATACATTTTGTTCATGTTCGTGCTGATTCTTCAACCTGGAGTGTTTTTTCTCTGCCAAAACCTAATTCATCTTTCCAGGTCATTTGAAGTTTATCTAAATTCTTTTTGCCAATTTCCTCCACGTGAACAGAAAAATAAAATCATACTCTAATGTGTAGCTCTTTCTTTGCTTATCTCTTTTGATACTGAGCTCTTCCGTGATAAGACCTGGATACATGAATTATCAGATCATAAACTCCTTGAAATTAAGAATTATCTTGTATTCATTTTGTCCCAAAGTCTAGTCCTATCTGAGATAGGGTAACACAATAAATTATTGAGCTTTGGTTGAGTCATTCCTCAGTGACATGTGAAGTGATATCTTCCAATTTACCCAACTATAATTCAGATCTCAAAGACTTCCATATACTTACCTTTCCCTCTCAAATCATGCATCATAATCCCTTTCCCAAGACTTAGGCTATATTATTTGTTTTGTTCGCAAGACAGAGGTTATCTTTTCTTCATGATTGTAGGAGAGAGTTGGGGGTTTTCATCTTTTTAGTTGTCACACAAGAAACAAATAATGAAATACAAGATATGGTGTGCATATGCAGATACATGCATTTATCATTGTAAACATGGTTTTATGTTTTAAAACAAGTTTATAAAAATATTCAACCTCTTTTAAAATTATTTCAGTCTTTTTTCTCCATGGTTATTAGCACAGATGTTTGAGTATACTTAGTATAAATTGTAAAAAGATACAAAAATAAGAAAATTGGAGTCCTTATAAACCAGAGTAAAATCCCTAATACATGTCTTTTTCAGTGGGATTAGCAGTGGTCTTACTATACACCAGCTACACACCAGTTCCTGGATTTACCTTAAATCGATCTCTCAGCATTTAGTTTTATTAGTGATGAAGCGATAAAAGGAATCAGTTAGTAAGATGGACATTAAATACTTCTATTTTTTCTGGGTAAATATATTCTTTGGAAAATACATACAGTGTAAAAGATATAACCAAAGAGTTGTTTTTAATAGTAATCAATAGTAACACGGTTCTTGTACCATTTATAGAACGTAAAATCTTAAGGCAAGGTAAAATTCCATTTTATTAAAAATATTCATTGAGTGTAACGTTTTTATAAACTTACCTATCAAATCTGAAACCAGGAAAACACTAAGAACAATAATATGCAAACGGGGTACTGAGCAGATTATTGAATTAATATATGTAAAACACTTAGAGCTTAAAGCCATTATATAGATTTGTATCATGATAGATTTCAAAGCAATAAAAAGAAAATTATCCACAGCTTGAGTGAATGATGTAATAAATGGCTAGTGCAGATGACTTAGGTCATAGCTTAAGAATTTGTTAATGATAATGGATGAGAAACTATGGTTAAAACAACTTCCCAGACAAAACTACTGGGATGTGAAAAACACTGAAAGAACTATATATACAACAGCAGCACTTGAGCAATAAATCTCCTGCATCCTCCCAGATGGCTGTGTTGTCCAGTATAAAATATGTATGATAGATTTATACGCATTCCTTTTATGCAGTGTTTATGTAACTTTAGCTGGGAACTTATGCCACATCATTAATCTTCAGGGAGTCCTTTCTGTTAATTATTCTTCAAAGCACTTCAGGAGAAGTCAGTACTAGTATTCGACTCATATTAAAAATAAACAGTATAGCAGAGAGTAGTATGGCTTGAGTATAATCACAGCGATGAGATGAGGAAGACAAAGTCTGCACATTAAGTCTTACCTTTTCATCATACAATTAAAATAATTGTGGTTTTTACCTTTTACCCCAAAAGTCCATCAAAATATAGTGTAAATCTAGTAATACTCTCTGGACTATTTTTATGTCAATGTCCTTCAGTATTTTTTCCTCTTCTGTAATTCTTGAGATTAAAAAGGAAAAATTAAAATGTAACCAGCATGGTAGAATCCTGATGCATTGCGGATGGTCTAGAGAACTATTTTAAAAGGTTTTCTTGTGGGGTGGGGATCGGAGGGGATCGGAGGGGGAGATGAATCATGAGACACTATGGACTCTGAGAAACAAACTGAGGGTTCTAGAGGGGAGGGGGGTGGGGGGATGGGTTAGCCTGGTGATGGGTATTAAAGAGGGCACGTACTGCATGGAGCACTGGGTCTTATACACAAACAATGAATCATGGAACACTACATCAAAAACTAATGATGTAATGTATGGTGATTAACATAACATAATAAAAAAAAGGTTTTCTTGAGTTTAAAATACATCTTTTGAAAATGTTTCAGAAAAAAGTCCTCAATTTTTGGAGAATTCCTTTGGGTTTATGCCTATAAATAAAAATACAAACAACTCTAGTAATTGCACTTGCTAGATATCTTTTGGACAATTTGTAGAGTGATTTTTGTTTTGTGTTTTCTTTTTTCTTTTTCTTCTTAATGCGGGGGTGTTTGAAGTCAGCAGAAATGTGTGATATTAAATTCTGGCTGTTATATATTAAACTTATTTCATGGTATATGAAGTCAGCTGGTTTTAAAATTCCCTTTACCATTTCTCTATTATGGCATTTTCACCATGCAAAAAATAGCTTGAGAATAGTCTGGGTTTCAGTGGGATCTCTAGCAAGGTCTATGGTATTGTTCTGGCCCAAATGACTGTTGCACTGTTTGTGTTGTTGGATTGCACCCTAGTATACACCATGTCTCCCATAGAACCAGGGCCATAGCAGTTCAGGTCGATATCAAAAGGAAAGGTGTTATTCTTTCTCTCTGTGCAGCAAGTCATTGACTTGTGGCTTGGGCTCCTGAGAGGGGCCAATAATCTGCCAGTACCTATGTCTTCCCTGAAGAGACTTAGGCAAGCCCCATGAATGTTGACAAGCTTGATCAATGTGGGACATGTTATGAGTTCACTTCACCCAAAATGTCATATAAACTCATACCCTCTAGAGCACTGGAGATTATGGCATACTTGCTAGAAGTGAGAACATGATGGCCAAATTCTGGGCAAATAGTGTCATTAACTGCTTTATATTGTCAAGAGCAGAGGTGGATACTTTCAGTAGTGATATCTTTACTGAATATTATCTAAAGGCTATTTTGTTTCTGTTGCTGGGTTGGATGTCAGCAGCTAGATCAAGAATTGTGTTGTTGGGAATTTATGGAGTAAACAATGGGGTGAAATCTTGGATGAAGATTGAAACTAGCCTATGTACAGATAGAAAGAAGGCTCATCAAAAACCTTGCCTATTGAAATGTTTTGTATATGTGAGGACTCCAGGATTTAAGTTTCTCTGGAGTATGAATTTGTTAAAAATGAAATCATAAACAGTAATCATAGTAGACTGTATTATCATGAGTAGCAGTGTCAACATTAAAAGTTAAATAGCCAGTTATTTTACCAGCAAAATGGGTTTATTCGAGAAGAGCAAAGGAGTTGCAATCCAGGACATGTAAAGTATGCCAAATCATAGGCAGGTCAAGAGATCAAAGGAGAGGAATGTTACCTTATAGAGAGAAGGAGGAAGTTGAGAGGGCCTGTTTTGAACAAAGTGCATTGGGGGAAAGAGAGACTTCAGGGTGGTGATAGTTTCTCATTGACTCAGTTATGGCATTTTCTTATTGGCTGAGCCTGTCGTTGGGTGAAGAGAAATTTTAACTTCCTCTTGCGGGAGTAATAAAATAGGCTTCTTCGTTTTGGGGTTTGCAATTAGCAAAGAGTGGTAGGATGTGAGAGCTCCCCACCCTTGCTTCTTGACTCCATTTTAAATGAGATTTCTTTTCTTCAGTCTTGTAGCAGATTGGTTCTGCTATAGTTGGAAAGGATTAGGGTGATGTTCAAAATAATAACTGGTATAACATTGAGTATCCAAGATAAATGTTAGTGTTGGTGAATAGTGGCTGAATAACATCTCTGGGAAGAATGAACAATTTCCCCCCAAATAAGTGTTTGTTTGTTTAAATATGGAATGCCATTTTACAGCTTGTATAAAATGTTCCACTCATACAATGAATATATTATAAATACCGGGCAAAGATCTATGATTTTCAGGAGACATTTGGTTGTTGGTTTTGTTTTTCTTTATGAGAATGCTTTGCCTTTTAAATTTGGAAAATCTAATTCATAAAATGACAATTAAGAGGCAAAATAGTACAAATTTACAACCAACTTTTTATTTTATTTTATTTTTTTACTGAGGTATAATTGACATATGACATTATATTAGTTTCAAGTATATAACCTAATGACTTGATACTCACTCGTATATATTGTGAAATAATCAGCACAATGAGTCTCGTTAACATCTGTCACCATATATACTTACAGAATTTTTTTCTTATGAGAACTTTTCTACTGTCTTAGCAACTTTCAAATATGCAATACAACATTATTAACTATAGTAGTTATGCTGTACTTTACATATCCAGGGCTTATTTATCTTATAACTTGAAGTTTGTACCTTTTGAGCCCCTTCACTCATTTTGCCCACCTCCACCGCCCCCCCAGCAACCACTAATCTGTTCTATATATCTATGAACTTGGGTTTGTTTTTGTTTTTGGTTTAGATTACACATATAAGTGAGATCATGCAGGTTTTGTTCTTTCACTGTTTGACTTCTTTCACTTAGCATAATTCCTTCAAGTTTCATCCATTTTGTTACAATACAGCCATTATATCAACTAAGAATCAAAGGATGGAGAAATCCATGGAGTGATCCAAGGGATTACTTAAGAAATGAGTAAACATGAGACCTTGGAAAAGAAAAAAAAAGTACATTAATAAGTTATAACAAAAATCTTGCTGCATAGCTTATTTGGTATACTACACCTGGAAAAATAATAATATGTCATTACAATAACACATTATTTGCTTTGATAAAAATATTATTTTTGTTATCATGCCAATATGACATCATTTTAATGGGCATCTACTGCATATTGCAGTTCTTTACTAGATTACAATTTCTAGTAGTTACCATATTTTATTATTTTTTTAATTAGAATTCAATAGGTAATATTTTCTTTCCTTGCTTAATTGCAAAATTTGGTATAGTATCATTGAAAGAAATTAGTTTTAGCAAAGGCTGTATAAATTTGATAAAAAATATCTGTTGCACTTAGGGTTTGGTTGCACACAAGAGAAATCACAATCATTAGTTTAAACTTAAAGGTACCTATTGTCACATATTAAGTTTCTCATGAAATTGTTGGAAGGTCAGAATAAGAGACTACACCCCATGCTTCTAGAAATAGCTTTTAGACCCTAGTGTCACTCTACCCCTGCAGCGTGCTTAAGCTTTCATAACCTCTGCAGAAAGGTGTGAAATCTTCTGACATGTGCTGACAGCAAACCAGGTTACCTCTACCACTATCCATGCCAGCAAAGCAAAATTTCATATCCTGCTCTTCACACACACACTCTGTTTCACAGCCAAATGCCCCCATGAAAGTATCTGATTTGTGGAATCTGAATTATATTCAGGACCATGGCTACATGTAAATCAGGGAAAGGTAGAGAACTAGCTCTCTAAACTAAAAGAGTTTTAAATATAAAAACGGGAAAAATACACATGAAGGGCCATTAGAAATACAGGTGAGAGGAGCTACTTTCTCTACAATCTCTTGGTTCCTAGAACTACGTATTCCAACTAAAGGCGAACTGATATTGTATATTGTTTGTAATTCAGGGAAATATATATTGCATCCTGTAGGAAAGGGCCAAGCCTCTACTAGGTCATATTATCTAAGTGGTGCTATGATCAATTCTTTACTCATAATAGTGTTGAAAGCAGTAAGTAGCCATGTGGTAAAAATAAAATTGTATAAATTCTTCTCCAAATTTGTTGAGGTAAATTTCAAATGGGTCAGAGTTTTAAAAACAAATATATAAGTATTAAAATAATAATAATAATAATAATAATAATAATAATAATAATAATAATAAATGAAATTGTTTACAACTTAAGAGTAGGGAGAATTTTTCTAATCACAACTTTTATTCCCCTTAAAGATACTAAAGAAAATACGGATAAAATTGACAATATAGAACATAAAAAAGACATTTGTACAGGAAGTAACACCTTAAGAAAAATACACAAAAACAAAAGCAAAATTTGACAAACTGAAAAACATATTTTCAGATTATACAAATATTTAATATTCCTAATGAATGAAGAGAGCCTATAAAAAAGAAGAAAAAGAAATGAGTGACACAAAAATATGCAAAGAAAATCCCAATGACAAAGGAAAGAAAAAGAAATGCCAAATTTTATTATATTCTTGCTAGCCTAAAATGGGATAATTATGGCAAAATAGAAGTGAATAATTACTGAAATGGATTTCACCTCATCATATCTACAAAGTCCATGAGTTTTTAATGATATAAAATAAAAGACAAAACTTTATTGGTTATCAGGGGACATTTTTAGGAAACCAAGTCTGAATTGTTAACCATTATACTATATAGCCACTAACTAATAGAATATTCTTTTTTGTATTGACTTCCAAGAAATCAGAAATAAATTTACAACTTAACCTTAGCAATTCATCTTTCCTTTTATCCAACTTACTACTACTTGCTTTTGTGGTTTGTAAAATGCACTTACATGTTTTTTGCAAACCACTTCTCTTCCTTTGTAGAAGATAACACCCTATAAAATAATATTTTTTCTCAATAAATGCCACTATAGGCGCTCACTAATATAAGGAGAACAAATGAGAGGTTGAATGACAGAGATTCTGAGGAGAAACAGGAATAAAATTCTTCCTATACATAGGAATGACTAATAGGTAGGGGTGAAGCCTGAGGAAAGATAAATGGTGGGTCAGGTTGAGGAGTTGCAAACCTATTTCATGTTAGCAACCAATGATGATGTGGTGTAGTGAGTGGCCAGGAAAAGCCACTCTTCCAAGAAAGGGAAAATTGGAAGAGGAATGTAATGGAGCCATAGTAGACTATAATTTGGTCTGAACATTATTAAACATAAGCAAAGTCGAAAAGAGGAAATAAATGAATTATTATCACATTTAGTAGAAAGATTATTTACCACATCATTCTCTGTGTAGGACAAAACTGATTAACCAGATGTATTTAGAAATTTATCTTTCTCTGTATCTCTCTGTCTTTCTGTCTCTGTCTCAGTGCTGTGGCAATCTATTTACAATTTTCAAAACTATATTTAATGGCATATACATCAGAAAAGTGATAAGATACATGTGATCTTCAGAAAAGTACTATAAAAACTATTAAAAAGGTTAATTTCAAGAGAAGCTGATAGTTATAAATAAGTTACCTATTAATAGATATAAATGTTAATGAACCATAAAATGTAGCAAATAAAAGGTAATAAATAAGAAAGTGTTATCTATAGCTTTTATAAAGAACACTGAAATTAATTTTCAGTGCAATCTAGGAAAAGAGGTATAATTTTAATGCAGAAGATTAAAGGAAAAGGTAAATATGAATGCTGGAATGTAGAATAAAGAAAGGAAGAAAATGAGGATGTCAATCCAAGGAGCTCATGAATTATGGGAGTTTTGATGATTTCATTAGATTATTGTAGATCTAGAGACGTAAAGTAGACTCTAGAGAAGATGTAGAGGATATGTGAATAAGCAAGATGGAGGGGAGAGGGTAAAGTAAATGGATTCTATCATGGGATATAATCAACTGTTTAATTTAAATCCCATATGCTCCATTTGATTATGTTGACAAGTGAAAAGTACATTCATCTAAATTTTTAAAGTATTTAGACATTAACCAATATAATATGAATCATCTAAATGGTACATCGCAAATAAAAATTAGATCAACCATTTAAATTGAAGCAATAAGAAATGACATTAAATTATTCAATGACAAATAACTCTATCCAGTTAAATGTCATACACACTTTTAAGAAATTCACTTGTCAGAAAGATGGCTAACTGCTGAAATGATAAATAGTATGGTAAATGCAGAAAAGGTCAATTAGTAATCTACTGTTTTTGAAAGCAACATCTTCTGGCATTTATTCTATTATAGTATTGTACTATGCTGTTTTATTTATAGACTGAAGATGGGTAACTTCCATGACATATGCATCTCTCATTCAGACTAAAAAGAAATTATGTTTAATGTTTACATTTAAAGAAATCATAGTACAGTGCTAATCAAATCATTTCCTTTTAAATGGATATGTGAGAATCGGGTGCTAAAACACTTGGAAGGAAAAAAGAAGAGCTACTGTAATATTTGTGACCCAGACTTTAAATTAGCAAATAAAAGAGCTCATTGCAATAATATATAGTCAAGTCTGTTTTGAAGATTTTTAGCAAATGTCAAACTATTTTTGAATTCACTTAAATATATTCAGGTTGTAATCACAACTAATTCAAAAGAATCATTCAAAGATAGCAGGAATAGTATGCTATGTCATTATACATAAAGAACTAAAGTAATTCTATATGATGACTTTTTTTCAGTGTAAGAAAAACCCTCCCTGTTCCCACTTTATGATTTTCAGATTGTCTATGAAATTGTTTTTTTTTTTTTTTGACCGAATAACAAGATCCCCCCCAAAGATATCCATACCTTAATCCTTGGAACCTGTTAATATAATATACAATAGTACCCCTTATCGACAGGGGATACATTCTAAGACCCCCAGTGGAGGCCTTTAACCATAGATAGTACTGAACACTCAAAAAGCATAGTATATATATGCCACTGAATCCTATATATACTATGAATTTTCCCATACATACATATGTATGATAAAGTTTAATTTATAGATTAGGCACTCTAAGAGATTAACAATAATAGCTAATAATAAAATAGAACAATCATAACAGTAACAGTAATAAAAAGTAATCATGGTCTCTCTCAAAGTACCTTATTGTACCGTACTCACCCTTCTTCTTCTTGTGATGATGTGAGATGATAAAATGCCTACATGATGAGATGCAGTGGGGTGAATGATGTAGGCATTGTGACGTAGCATTAGGCTACTATTGACCTTCTGGCAATACATCACAAGTATCACCTCCTTCCTGACCAAAGTTGACGGGGTAACTGAAATCGCAGAAATCAAAACCATGGACAAGGGGGAACTACTATATGTAATATGTCAAAAAGGACTTTGCAGATATGATTAAGACCATGGAATTTGCGATGGGTTGATTTATCTTGGCTATCTGATGAGCCTGGTCTAATCACAGGAGCCCTTAAAAATGAGGTACTTTCCCTGCTGAAATCAGAGAGAGAAGCTTCAGAAGAACAGGAGGCAGAGAAGATAGATAGGACATTATGAGAAGCATTCCACCTGCTGTTGCAGGTTTTGAGAGTACAGTACAAGTACCAGGAAAGAGACCTCTGGGAGCTAAGGTGGGACTTGTGTGACTGCCGGTAAGAAAACAGGTTCTATGCTGCACACCAACAACTTGAATGAGCCTGGAAACGGATTTTCCCCTAGGATCTCCAGAGGGGAACACAGCGCTGCTGAAACCTTGATTTGAGCCTTGGGAGACATGAGCAGAGAAACGAGCTGAGTACAATGGACTTCTGATCTACAAAACTGTAAGAAATAAATTCATGCTGTTTTAAGTGATGCAATGTTTTGTAATTTGGTACAGTAATAGAAAATGAACAATTTTTTTTCAGCTTTTCTTATGCAAATTTTTTATATCAAAATGTTTTTTTCTACTAGTTGAAGTTTTAAGAAGGTATTGGTACATATGATCTTGAGCTATTTGCTATAAAATGCCCTCCTTTTAACTGTCTATATAATGTGGTTTTAAAAAGGTTGAAGGATAAGATGATAAAATAGACATAAAAGTTTAAAAACTTTTAAAAAACTTGTTAGCTCTGTTCATTATGTTGGACAAATTTCTAATCTTCAATTTACCCATTTGTTATTTGGTGACAGTAAAATCTACCCAAATTGAGAGAATCTATATAAAAGTAGCATAACACAGGACTTGAAGCATACGTACTTAATAAAGTCAGTTTCCTTATTATATGCCTTTCTTGGATAAAATTATCTGCCCTATCTTTCTACACAGAATTCCTGATGACTTCTTTGGGTTAAGAGAACCTGTTATTTATTTATTTATTTTATGTTTATAACTTATTTGCTTCTAATAATAGAGATGCTCTTTGTTTAAATTAATACATAATTCACAGCAATTACATTGTCATTGGTTGCATTCGTTTGGATTTATGTGATGTACTAGGAATTGAAACTTTTCTGGGCATGTTTTGCTAGAAGTAAAGCAAATTAACAATGGTTCACTGCAGGGGTGCCTGGGTGGCTCAGTCGCTTAAGCCTCTACCTTCGGCTCAGGTCATGGTCTCAAGGTGCTGGGATTGAGCCCCACATCAGGCTCCCTGCTCAGCTAGGAGTCTGCTTCTCCCTCTGCTCCTCCTCCCACTCATGCTCCTTCTCTCTCTCTCTCAAATAAATAAATAAAATCTAAACAAAACAAAACAAAAACAATGGTTCACTGAAGGAAAGTAATACCTAACATTATATTTTGGACAACCAAATACAGTTCTGGGAAATCCAGGCTGATGGGGTAGAAAGAGATGAGAGCATTCTGTAAGGGAAAATGAGAAAAGATGATGTAAGAATAACTTTTATTTACTTAGTGATTTTTTCCTTAGGGTTATCCATAACTGAAATCACAGATTAATTACATACTTTCTATATTTACTCTATTTTCTTAAGAAACCAAGCAGAACTTGTAATATTTGAAGGTCTTTAGAAATTTGAGAATATTATATATAAATTTTTTCTTTTTATTTTCTTTTTATTTATTTATTTTTTTTCCAAATTCATGACTTGGATTGTTTGCAGAATTTATTAGGCTTCTTGTTTAATAAATGCAAATGTTAGAAAATACAAAACACGGAACACCGTTAATATTAAGAGTGCACTTAATGATAATTTGAATATTTTTTCTATTTATTTATTTTTTTATTATTATGTTATGTTAGTCACCATACATGACATCATTAGTTTTTGATGTAGTGTTCCATGATTCATTGTTTGCGTATAACACCCAGTGCTCCATGCAGAACGTGCCCTCTTTAATACCCATCACCGGGCTAACCCATCCCCCCACTCCCCTCCCCTCTAGAACCCTCAGTTTGTTTTTCAGAGTCCATCGTCTCTCATGGTTCATCTCCCCCTCCAATTTCTTTTTATTTCTATTATGAAGTAATTAATGCTCCTCTATTTCCTTCATATATTTATATGTGATAATAAGCATATAAATATATGTGGTAATAAACAGATGATCAGTGCATTATTTTATTATCTACTAATGATAAATTTCTTAAATAAATTCATTACTTAGTTTAAACAAAGCAGAAAGAATAGAAACAGAAAAATTTCTGCTCCTATTTGGGAAAATGTAGACGATTATTTTCATCTGATATTATCTAAGTAACTTAAGTATATATATTTCATATTTGGAGGGAGTGGTTTCAATGCTTTCCTTTTGTTTTAATTTTATTTTTATTTTTTATTGCTAAATCAAGGAGGAATTATATCCAGTATTTACTTCATGCTACGGGAAATAGAAGACAAAAGAATACGATTTATGTCTGCTCTAGGATCTAACACACACTTCAAAAACTGTCCTGAGCAGACCTAGTGTCCCAGGTGTTGCAGCTACAGGATGGCCTCTATCAGCCTTAGCCTATGAGTGTCTGAAGCTGATTAGACCCTTACCTCAACCACATTTTACATATCGTATGTACAAGAATTAAACTTCTTGTTGTTTTTGTTAAGCCGCCAAGGTTTGCTTATTATCACAGCATAATTTAGCCTGCCCTGACTGATATTAATGAACACTGGTACATGGAGTTGTGGTCCTACCCTAACAACTATCTTCATTTGTGGTATCCTAGTAGTTGGGCAGTGGTGGCTGGTAAAATGATGAGGGTGGTACACAGTGACAAAACATTTGGTAAAACTGTCCAGCAATAACTTGGAAAGTAGATCATGTAACAAGTGGATATTAGTAGTGTGTGTTGGGTGCTTTTGACTGCTTTTGTCAAGGTTTTACATGAAAAAAATGAACTCAGGGAAGAATTTCCTGGAATAAAAGAGAATAACGTAAGAAAGAAAAGGCCTTGAGGGCTGGAAAGGGCAACTGCTTCAGGACTTTAAATAATAGGACATATATTTGACAAGGTAGTTGAGAGATGAAAGCCAATTAGTTCTGGCCTGGCAGCAAGGATCAAATCAAGTTTATGGCTGTCACACATTGTTAAAATCTCCTTGGGGATTAATGCGGTGCCGAGTAAATCCTTTCAGTTTAACAAATGGTCACTTAGTCATCCAATATTCCATATAGTCCCATTTAACTCAATTGTGCCTATTAGACCTGCTGTGGACTGAAAATTTGGGTTCCACCAAAATTCATATGTTGAAGTCCTAACCACAGTGTAATGGTGTATGGTGATGGGGTCCTTGGGAGATAATCAGGTTTAGATGAAGATCATAAGGTTAGAGCCTTCATGTTGAGATCAGTGCCCTGATGAAAAGAGATATCAGAGAGCTCTGTTTCTCTCTCTTTCTCTGACACATGAAGAGACAGCAAGAAGGTAACCATCTGAGAGTCAGGAAGAGAGCTTTCACCAGAACCTGACCATATGGGCACTCTGATCTCAGACTTCCTGCTTCTAGAACTATAAAAAATAAATTTCTCTTGTATAAGCCACCCAGTCTATGGTATTCTGTTACAGCAGCCCAAGCAGACTAAGATAGATCATTACCCAGATTTTCTGTTTTACCATCACCAGAAAATACATGTATAGGTTTTTTTGCATAGAATATGGTATATTCTCTAAAACTATGAATGTCTCTTTCAGTTTGTATTAGTTTGCTAGGGTTGCCTTAACTGGATAGCTTAAACAACAAAAATGCATGGTCTCGGGTGTGTGGGTGGCTCAGTCGTTGGGAGTCTGCCTTCGGCTCAGGTCATGGTCCTTGGGTCCTGGGATCAAGCCCCGCATCTGGCTCCCTGCTCTGCAGGAAGCCTGCTTCTCCCTTTCCCCCTCCCCCTGCTTGTTTTCCCTCTCTCGCTGTCTCTCTCTCTCTGTCAAATAAATAAATAAAATCTTAAAAAATGTATGGTCTCATAATTCTGGAGACTAGAAGTCCAAGACCAAGGTGCTGACATGGCAAAGTTGTTGCCTTCCCAGGGGTGTGAGAGAGAATCTTTTCCATGCTTCTCACCTACTCTCTGATAGTTCACTAACAATCTTTGGGATTGACCATTTTTGGCTTGTAGAAGCATCACCCTAATTTCTGCCTTCATCTTCATATCGTGTTTTTGTGTGGGGGTCTGTGTGTTCACACATATGGGGTGTGTGTGTGTATGTGTGTGTGTGTGTGTTGAATCATTTTTATTTTGAAAAGCTGGAAAAATAATTCAGAGAGCTCCTATGTATTTTTTACTGAACTTCCCCAATGATAAAGATCTTACATAACCTTAGTGCAATAATCAGAACCAGGAAATTGACATTAGATCAATACGGTGAAATAAAATTTAGATTTTATTGAGATTTCAATAACTTTGACATGCACCTTTTTTGGTGTAATAATTCTATTAAATTTTAAGATATGTATAGATTTATATGTTTATCTTTATATAATAAACATCACACCTAATATATAGAACTGTTCTACCTCACTAAAGACACTCTGTCCCACTTCCCCTTCCCCTTTATAATCATGCCCTAACCCCAGTAATCACTGATCTGTTCTCCGTAATTATAATTTTGTCATTTCGAGAATGTTGAATGAAAGAATCTTAGAATATGTCACATGTTGAGATTGGCTTTTCCATTCAGTGCAAGGCCCTTGAGATCCATCATAATTATACCATCTATTAGTAGTTGTTTCTTTGTTTGTTGAGTAATATTTTATTGTATGGATGAACCACATTTTATCTATTCACCAGTTTTACATTTGGACTTATGATCCATTTGAGTTGATAGATTTTTACTCTTGTTTTTCTGTTTTTAATTTTATTGATTTATCTTACTTCCTTTCTGCTGTTTGCTATGTGTTTACCTTGCTCTTCTTTTCCTAGCTTTTAGAGGTAGAAGCTTATATTCTTGGTTTGATACCATTCTTACTTTCTAATGTAAACATTCAGTGCTATAAATTTCTCAGCACTGCATTTGCTACATCCCACAAATTTTGATAAGTTGTACTTTTTTATTTTCATTTAGTTCAATTTTTTTTTTTCATTTCTATTGAGACTTCCTCTTTGACCCACAGATTATTTAGAAGTCTGTTGTTAAATTTCCCAGTGTTTGGAGATTTTCCCGTTATCTTTCTTTTATTGATTGTTCAATTGATTCCATTATATTCAGATTTATACTCTGTATATTTTCAATTCTTTTAAGTTTTTTGAGGTTTGTTTTAGAAACCATGGTGTGATCTATCCTGTTAATTGCTTCAATGGACCTTCTGAAGAATGTGTATTCTGCTGCTGTGAGGTGGAGTGTTCTAGAAATGTCAGTTAGATCCTGTTGGCTGGCACTGTTGTCCAATTCTTTGATATCTTTTCTGATAATCTATTAAGTAATTTCAGAGTGAGGTGATTTGATGTCCTTAACCATAACTGGGGATTTTTAAAATTTCTCCTTTCAGTTCTAGCAGTTTTTGCTTTAAGTATTTTGTAGCTCTCTGGTTGAGGTCTACATGTTTAGGATCACTAAGTCTTCTTAGTGGATTGACTTATTTTCACCATTATGTAATGTTCCTTTCTGTTCCTGGTAATTCTCTTTGCTCCGCAGTTTATCACCTGTTAATAATATAGCCACTCATGTTTTATTTTGATAGTGTGTGTATGGTATATCTCATTATACCTGGTTACTTACAACATACCTGTATTATACCTGATCACTTACAATTTACCTGTATTGTTATATTTGAAATGAGTTTCTTACAGATAACTTGGTTAATAGTTTTTTTTTATTTATTCACTCTGCCAATCACTATCTTTTAATTGATGTATTTAGGCCATTTGCATTTAATCTAATTAGTGATATATTAAAGCTGAAGTGTACCATTATATTTTTTCTTTCCTATTTTCCTTAGTTCTCTCTGTTTTCATTTATTTTCCTGCCCTAGTATGGATTACTTTAATTTTTTTTTTTTTAGAATTCTATTTTATCTATAGTGTTTATGAGTGTATCAGTTTCTATCACTCATTAATATTGCTCTCTCTATTTTTTATATATATACAAAACTTATTAGAGACTACTGGTGTTAACATTTTAGTGGTTGCTATCTGTTAAGAAGGGGATGGGTTTGTGTGACTATATATGGCAGCATAAGGAATCTTTGAGGTGATGGAACATTTCTGAATCTTGATTTTCATATTGATTACATGAGTCATGTTGTCATGATTGATTTTAAGTCAGGAACTAATCTTATAAAGTATATATAAAATATAAAATATACTAATTTTAACAAAAAAATGCTATCTGCCATGCAGTGGTCTTAACTGCACTTATTCATAAACATGAGTATATCTTGCAATTCTTTTTTTTTTTAAGATTTATTTCAATTTATTTATTTGAGAGAGAGAAAGAGGAGAGAGAGCAAGCTTAAAGTAACCACGTTATACTGTTTAAAGATTATTATGTTTCATATTTGGTGAAATATTTCAGAGAAAAACACTTGACAAGTATACTTAAATTCTATGGTAAGTGTCTTCTCAATAAATACATTTCCAAGGAAGGAGAATAAAACAATATATGAGTGATGTATACCTCTTTTAATTCTTTTTTTTTTTTTTAAGATTTTATTTATTTACTTGAGAGAGAGAATGAGAGAGAGAGAGCACATGAGAGGGGGGAGGGTCGGAGTGAGAGGCAGGCTCCCTGCCGAGCAGGGAGCCCGACGTGGGACTCGATCCCGGGACTCCAGGATCATGACCTGAGCCGAAGGCAGTCGCTTAACCAACTGAGCCACCCAGGCGCCCCAAACAATTACCAATTTTTTTTTTAAAGATTTTATTTATTTATTTGAGAGAGAGAATGAGATAGAGAGAGCATGAGAGGGGGGAGGGTCAGAGGGAGAAGCAGACCCCCCGCCGAGCAGGGAGCCCGATGTGGGACTCGATCCCGGGACTCCAGGATCATGACCTGAGCCGAAGGCAGTCGCTTAACCGACTGAGCCACCCAGGCACCCACCTCTTTTAATTCTTAAGATCCATTTAGTATAATTTTGTGTTTTCTTTGCAAAAATCATTATTATTTGAAATTTAAGATAGGGAAAAAACATTTTTAATGCTTGAAAGGTATTATCAAACTTAATAATATCATCACAGGGTAAGTCAACAGTCATGTGTTTCAAAAATGGAAATAGCATTACTCTTCATTCTAAATATATACAGATATACGATTATCATAAAATGTTCAACTAACAAAAAGATTTATAAAGAATGAAATGAATATTACACTACAGTTTCTAGATTTGTTTTTAATATTTTTATAGTTATGCTTAGAGAAATCTTTCTTTTATTATTTTCCTTTTCCTTCTTTCCTTCCTTTCTTTCCATTCTTCCTCCTTCCCTTTTTATCTTTCTCTCTGAATACAGACATTTATATACAAACATTATTATACACATATAAATTTATCTAGTTGCTAAAATGGGATTCTCCATACCTCATTTTTGTGCCAATACTATAGACATTACATCCCAAAGTATAAAATACTCACTGATTTTTCTACTCTATCAAATCCTGAAGGGGGTGTTGAAGTCCCCAACTTTAATTGTGAATATGTCTATTTCTTCTTTCAGTTATATCAGTTTAGTGCTTCATGTATTTTGAAACCTTTTCAGATGTATCCACATTTAGGATTGTCATGTTATCTTGTCTAATAGTTTTATTTATTAGTATGTAGTTTTCCTCTTATTCCCTTGTATTGTATAGTTTTGTTTTTAGGTCTACTTCGTCTGATATTAATAGTGTCATTCCAGCTTTCTTTCTTTTTTTTTTAAGATTTTATTTATTTGACAGAGAGAGACACAGTGAGAGAGGGAACACAAGCAGGGGGAGTGTGAGAGGAAGAAGCAGGCTTTCTGCTGAGCAGGGAGCCCGATGCAGGGCTCGATCCCGGGACCCCGGGATCATGACCTGAGCCGAAGGCAGTCGCTTAACCGACTGAGCCACCCAGGCGCCCCCATTCCAGCCTTCTTGATTACTGTTTACCTGGTATATATTTTAATACTTCAATTTCAATCTACTTATAATGGAATTATAACATTTTATCCAATTTGACAATCTTGGTCTTTAAGTTGGTGTATTAAGACCATTTCATTTGATGCAGTTATTGATATGTTGGATTAAATCCTTCATTTTATTATTTTTTCCCATTTGTTTCTCCCATATCTTGATCCTCTCCCTTTTCTTGCCTTACTAAAGGTAAAATAAACTTCTTTTAGTATTCAATTTTAATAGATACATAGTGTTTTTGTATATAGCTCTTTATATAGTTTTATTTTTATGTGATCGCTCTAGAAATTATTACATACATGTCTAACAATATGATAAAATAGCTTATAGTTCATAAATTGAGACCTCTGGGGATATTGGGATGAGGTGGATGTATCTTGCACACAGAATGAGTGTGAATTTTGGGAGCCATAGGAAAGAATATAATGAGTTGAATCATGATCCTTCAAAAGATATCTACTAATGCCTTGAAACTGATTTTACATTATTTCAAAATGAATTTTCATAGGTGTAATTAAATTAAGTATCTTGAGATGAGAAGATCATCTCAATCATCCAGCTATGCCCTAAATCCAATGACATGTGTCTATGTAAGAGTGAGGCAGAGGGATATTTCAATATGTTTGGGAGCCATTTTAAGCAGCAAAATCATTAAGAATAAAAACACAAAACATGAGGAAAAAAGTAGCACAAAAGCAACATGAAAAAGACAATCATTTACAATATGAAGTTCGAACAAGAAGGTAGAACTTTGCCTTACTTGATCTCAACTGGGAACATACATACATGTCAGGAGAGACAAAGCTTTTGCCATACTGTGTATGGCCACAAATGACCACAGATACCATAAGTATTAATTCAGGAGTTATAAATAAATGTTAGTGAATAGATGATTTTGCAAATACAGAATCCATGAATAATGAAGTTCAACTGTATATTTCTTGAGACTAGGCTAAATGCTAAAAGAAGGCAGCAATGATATTTATGATACCTTTATAGAACTTCTTTAACTCTCAGTTTGGTGTAGCCAACCATCCTACCACAAAGTTGGCAGGAGCCATTGAGTTCATGTGATTGAATCTCCAGTACCAAGAAAGAGTCTGTATATAATTTATCTGACACACTCTACATAATCTTCAATATTGGCATCCCACTGATCCACAGCCTTGTAATTCATGAGGAAGTATAGTCTATTTGTCAAATAGATTATTGAAATGAAAGTTAATCAATAATTCATATCCATTTAAAAAGGAAAACCAACAAATCAAACAGTCCTGTGCCAGAAGCTTTACATTTATAATATCATTTAATCTCAACACAGCGCTGTGAATATTAGATTTCTGCTTTGCCAAACATGAACTCAAGACTCAGAATGGTTTGTCAACTTGCCCATGATTTCATATATAAATATGATGGAGGATGGGTAATAAAACTCATATATGTCAAACCGCAAAGTTCATGACTGCTCCTTGTATCTTCCTCTGCCCTTTGCCACTTTACTTGTATCAATTTCTTTGATTCAGCAACAAAATTCTTTTTGCTGTCTATAATTGCAAGATATTGTGCTACTTCCTGATATCACAGCTTACTCTGTCAGCTTTGAAAAGCATAAGATAAAGCAGCTGTTCATTCTCAAAAGTTTGGTTTCCTGAACAAACTTCTTCTGGGAGATACTTTAACAGAACTGTTTTTTTACTTAAAGTGTGAAATATGAAATCACATGTACAACATAAGACAAAAGAAGAGTTTTGAAATAATTAAGTATAGTGATTTATTCTTTATCTCCGCACTGAGATCCACTTAAGTACCACTTTTCAATTAATTAAAATAAAAATAATTACTTTGATCACATCCTTAGCTTTTTTTCTTTTTTCATATATATATTATATCCTAAACCAGAAAGAAGAATAACAGAGTCAATGGTCATGGCTCTTCTGCTAGTGTGAAATCAGCAAGTGATTTTATTTCAATTAAAGAGAAATTATTTATTTCTATAAACATAAATGCATGTTCTTTAAATCTAGGAATTATTTTTCCCTGGCAATATATATAAAATATATTTTTAAATTATTTGAAATAGTTTCAAACTTACAGAAAATTTTCAAGCACAACACAAAGAGTTATATTTTCCTGTGTCATTTGAGACTAAATTATCAATCTGATGCTCTACAAACAACTTTCTTGTATAAAACTGCTGTACAACCATCAAAATCAAGAAGTCGTTATTGATAGGTTACTATTATTTTATCCTCAAACTCTTCACACTTCATCAGTGGTTCCAATGTTATCCTTTATAGAAAAATGGTTCAGTTTAAAATCACCTGTTGAGGGGCGCCTGGGTGGCTCAGTCGTTAAGCGTCTGCCTTCGGCTCAGGTCATGATCCCAGAGTCCTGGGATCAAGCCCCGCATCGGACTCCCTGCTCAGCAGGAAGCCTGCTTCTCCCTCTCCCACTCCCCCTGCTTGTGTTCCCTCTCTCGCTGTGTCTCTCTCTGTCAAATACATAAAATCTTTGAAAAAAAAAAAATCACCTGTTGAATTTAGGTCACTGTATCTTTTTAGTCTCATTGAATTTAAAGCTGCATCTTAGTTTTTCTTTGACTTTTAGGACCTTGACATTTTTGAGGATTGCAGCCTGGTAATTTTGTAATTTAGATTTTTCTAATGTTCTCTTTTGATTAGAGTCCACAGGAATATCACAGAAGGAATGTTTGTTCTACCTACTGCATCTTGTTAAATGGTATTCTATGTTAATTTTGATGATCCTATCACAGTGGTATCAGCAATTTTATCCATTTAGTTTCCTTCTGCTGGTACTCAATCATTATTTTGAGGGGAGGAACCTAAATAATTTTCTAGTATGCTGTTTCTTATTGAACTTTCAAATAGTTAATTTCAAAAGTGATATCCATATGGACTAAATCTTACCTAGCTTGTTCTGTATGTTCTAATCTGTTATTACCATTACTTATTTGGGTACCCAAATTGTTATACATTTAGGTAGTGAAGCCTCTTCAATCTGGCTTCTGAGGCCTATGCTACATTCAATTATTCTTTGAACACTCCCTTCTTTTCTGAGCTAGTTATTTCAGTTTCATGTGGAAAGTTGTCCTGCACCAGCCTTGGAATCAGCCATTTCTCCAAGGAACACTAGTTCCTTTTATTGTAAATGGTATTTAGGGGTGCCTGGGTGGTGTAGTCAGCGAAGCAGCCAACAACTCTCAGGTTCAGCTCAGGTCATGACCTCAGGGGAGTGAGATCAAACCCTGCATCAGGTTCTGTGCTCAGCAAGGAGTCTGTTTGAGTTTCTCTCCCTCTCTCTCTACCCTTCTCCTGTTCTCTCAAATAAATAAGTCTTTAAAAAAAAAGAAGGAAATGATATTCAGAAATTGAGATCTGAGCAGTAGATAAGTAATTGCTAATGGGGTGTCACTGGTTCCAGGCCTTTTCAATGGAAAGAGCTGGAGAATATTCCTTATACAGTTATAGTAAAAATTAACTAATGTAATAATATATGTTAAGTGCCTAACCCAGAGTCTGGCAAATTTCTTGGTTTTTGTTATTTTTCCTTTAATATACAAGCATGTGCTCTTTACTTGTTTTAGCCTTTCTCTGTTTCTTCCTTCTGTACTCTTTTCAATTTCTTTCAGCTTCTGTTCAGCTGGCTGGCATAACTGGTGTACTTATGGTTTTAAACCCTGATTCTTTTTTTTTTTTTTTTTAAAGATTTTATTTATTTATTTGAGAGAGAGATAGTGAGAGCAAGCCCAAGTGGGGAAGAGAGGAAGAAGCAGATTCCCTGTGAACAAGGAGCCCGATGCGGGGCTCAATCTTAGGACCCTGGAATCACAACCTGAGCTGAAGGCAGTCGCTTAACAGACTGAGCCACCTAGGTGTCCCTAAACCCTGATTCCAAATGCAAGTAGAATAAGAAAACTTATTCTTTATTAGTAAAATATATAGGTTATAGATTTAAAAGAAAAGGTCCCAATTAAATGTTTACACAGGCTAGACCCCTCTCCCCAACCAAAAACAAAAACAAACAAAAAAACAAGCCAAACAAAACAAAACAAAAGGAGAGAGAGAAAGAGAGATGTAATTAAGGTAAATAGGCCATTTGAAAGTCTGGAAAACCGAAACACAGCAGCCTCAGCTAAATAGGTCAGTTGCTGCTCATCTCCAGCAAATTACAGCTCTACATGAATATTTGCCCAGTACTGCCAGATCTGCTTTTCACTTTTAAAAAGACTTTGGAAATTAAATGAAGTCTACTAATTTTAAATATTGGCAACTAATTACTTTATTTGGCTTAGCATTTTACAGTCCAAAGAATACATCTCTATATGACAATAAAGACTTTTATTTAAATAAAGCCCAGGAAATATTTATAACTGAGTGGGTTCAATTTACCAGAAAAATAGCTGCTGCTTTTATCCTTTTTTCCTACCAATCACTATATGTCAAACCCGAGCCAAATATTCCCATGTATCTACTTGAGTGACATTATTCAGACCTCACTATTTGCAAAGGACAATGCCAGACAATGTAATAGGTAGACAGATAAAAATGCTGGATTTCCTTTCCTCCTGACATTATAAAATTGTTAGGGGAAGTATAAGTATGAAAAAAGAGAAAAAAAGAAAAATAACCCTAAGACTAAAGTAAAATATATTGCAATAATGATACAACAGACAACTATGGAGTTTCAGATTAGAGAGATTAAATTGAAAAGATTAAGATGAGAAAGAAAAGATCATTTTCATGAGCTTAGTCATTAAGCTGATTTTTAAAAAAGATTTATTTATTTATTTGAGAGATAGAGAGAGAGCACGGGGGGCGGGGTGTAGTTGGGAGAGGGGCAGAGGGAGAGAGAGAATCCTGAAGCCAACTCTGCGCTAAACGCAGAGCCTGACACAGGGCTCGGTCCCAGGACCCTGAGATCATGACTTGAGCTGAAATCAAGAGTTGGCCATTTAACCAACTGAACCACCCAGGTGCCGTTGATTTTTTAACATTTAATAAAATGGATATGGTGGAGAATAGTAGGTCAGCTAATGCAAGCACATTGAGGGGAGAGGTGGGGATTTTGAGGAAGGTCTGTAAAATAAAGCTATTTGTGATAGACCTGGAAGTATATAAACTAACATGAAAATCATGACAGTCAAATCTATTTTAACCTGACATAGTGGGGATCAAATGGTATAGCACTAGGGAAGCATAAATAAATATAAGAAGAATAAAATAATGAGAGAAATTATTTAGAAGTAAAATCGTTATTTTTGTTTGAATGGAGGTTGAGAGAGCTAAAGAAGATAAAGATCAACTAAAAATGACTCCAAAATTTCCATTCTAAGTGATAAGGAGACTGTCCTTAATATAACAAGGGTAGGAAAAAAAAGTTGATTTGTGAGGGGCAAAATGGTTAATTTGCATTTTGAGTACATTTTAAATGTAGGTGTAAGTAATTCATCTATTTTTCAGAAAGTTATTGAGTAACTGCTATATAAAAAGTACCATATCTTAGCACTAGATACACAAGAGATAAATAAGGAAGGAAATTTCCTTTTCCAATGAAATTCTGGTGTAGTAAACCCTAGAGGTACGCGTAGGGTGCAGTTAGAGCACAGAGAACAAGCAGGTAGGTTATAGGAAGAGGAAAGGACTAGGAGAGCTCTCTGCGGGAGTCAACATCTAGAGTTTTAACATCTGAGTATGAATTATAAGTCTTGTGTCCTAAGGCCAGGACTTTGCCTTTATTCTAAAGCCTATTCAAAATCACTGAAGTAGATTTCACCAACTGTGAAAAAATCAGATTTGCCTATGGAAGATATCCCTGGTTATGTTATAAATAATTGACTGTGGGTGCAGATATCATTTGCTAACTCCAAATGCAAATGCTCAACAAAATAGAATATTTTCTTATTACTGTATGCATACTAATTATTATCACATACTCATTCTGTAAGCAAATAAGTATACAGATACATGTTTATTAATTGATGAATTAAGCATATATGTGGTACAAAATTATAACAGAGATGGAGTAATGGTTTAGGACCCTACTTGATCTCTGAGAGGTCTCTGAGGAGGTAAATATATGCTTAGACCTGAAAGATAAAAAAGGATCTAGTTATGCACAGAAAGAAGTATATTTTAAGAAGTAGAGATAGCATATGCAAAGGTCCTGAGGTTCATGATATTTATACCGTATTTTGAAAACATTGTTATTCTTCAGATAAGGCCACTTTCCAGAAATGAGCCTTATTTGAGGACTTTGGAAGTCGACGCAGCTCATTTGTAGGCCTTGAAGGGTTGCTCCTTTTGGAGAAGCAACCACCCTCTCTTTCCTTTATTCTTTTCCCTCTCCAACCCCAAATTTAACTATAATAAGCCACTTTTCCCAAAATTTTCAGCTTCCTGACAACCCTCAATAAAACAAAACAAACTATCTTCACATTTAGGTAGGAGCAGTTAATCCTTTTTCCCAAATCTTTTTGCTAATGGAGTAAATTCTAGAGACTCACCAAAAAGAAGAGTAAAACAGAAATTCACATACACAAGCGCTAATTTTGCAAATAATTTCTAGGGATTGATTGAAACCTATGCATGAGAATCTCAAATGACATGTTAAAATCTAACATTAAGAGTTCTATCACGAATTACTATGAGGAAATAGTATCAAAATGCCAGATTTTCATTATTCCAAAACTTGAGGTAATGTCAACATACCTTATGTATTTTCTCTTAATGGATTTCTAATTTTAAAGCAAAGACTTAAAATCTGGGCCAAAAAGTGTTTATAACTACATACAAATGTTTCATATAAGTATTCTAGCTATAGAATCAAACAAACAAAATTCTTTCAGCTAACTTTATAGTGAAGGTGAACCAGCCTCAGGGAATTCTAGAATATAAAGTTATATGAGATTCCCCATAGGGATAATTGTGAAATAAAATACCTTTTGCATTCTTGTTTTTTAAGTTCACTCACAAAAGAATCAAATTATATAAAAGATGTAGCTTATATATAAAATATTCTTGATATGCCATTAAAATTTTGTTTAAGTATGTGGTCAAATAGCATGTTATAAAATGAGAGTAGTTGTGGAATAATCGAGTAAGTTCATATAACAATAGTTAAAAGATCTATACTTACCAATTAATATCAAGTGGTTTCTATAATTTTTTATTATTCTTCTGAAGTATAAAAGAAATATTAAAATAAAAAATCATGTAACTATGGATTGAAATGTGTCCCTCCAAAATTTATATTTATTTATTTATTTATTTTATTATTTTTTTTTTAAGATTTTATTTATTTATTTGAGAGAGAGACTGAGATAGAGAGAGCATGAGAGGGGGGAGGGTCAGAGGGAGAAGCAGACTCCCCGCCGAGCAGGGAGCCCGATGTGGGACTCGATCCCGGGACTCCAGGATCATGACCTGAGCCGAAGGCAGTCGCTTAACCAACTGAGACACCCAGGCGCCCCAAAATTTATATTTAAAATCCTGACCTCCAATACATCAGAATGCAGACTGTGACTGTATTTTGACATTGGGTCTTTAAAGTGATAATTAAGTTAAAATGAAATGTTTAGGATGAGCCCTGATCCAATCTGACTGATGCCTTTATAATAAGAGGAGATTAGGACACACAGAGAGACACCAAGGGTATGTGTACACTGAGGAAAGACCATGTGAGGACTCAGAGAAAATGTGGCCATCTGAAAGCCAAGTAAAGAGAACTCAGAAGAAAATAAACCTCCTGAAACCTTGATCTTGAACTTGTAGCCTCCAGAACTATGAGAAAATAAATTTCTGTTGTTTAAGCTACTTTATCAGTGGTATTTTGTTAGGGTAGACCTAACAAGTCCTTTTACAAAATAATTTTTTCCTATAAATAACAGAAACAAAAAACATGCTTCCTACAAAATACATAAATATTTCACTAAATAATTAAAAATAACCTAAGATGTTAGAATTTCATGTTTCAGCTTATTTCTAGGTCGGTATTTTCTCTATTTGACCTTAATACCATTAAATAGTTAAAGACATTATTTTTCATAATGATTTTGAGCAAAATATTAAAGTGAAATGATAAAAGACAAAAGGAAGACTTTTCTATGTCAATAAACTTTATGAATAAAATGTATTTCTATATTATTTTGCATGTCAGACTTTGATTATATAGCTCACTTAGCAAATTATGCAAATTAGCAAAATCCAAAAATAACTTGACCCTCATAATTGGTAATGTATACAATGTTGTCAACAATCTAGAATATGCATGAAATAAGTCTGTGAAATGTGAGCAATAAAATATGTAAAATCAAGAGCTAAAGTATATAGCTTAGTCAGTCAATAATTAAACAATTTACTAAAACAGCAAAATATGCAAAAAAGAGCAAGGGAACTTATTTATTAAACTGTAATATTGGATCATCAATAGATAGTTTCAGATGATTTAATCGGAAAAACAAGCTGTTATAATGATCTATGCTGCTCCATCAGCAAATTATGTACCTCAGTCATTGAGCTATATGAAAAATTAATTGGGTAACTATGGGATTTCATGACTGCAACAAAGCAAATTCATTGAGATACTAAAGAGTTTATGTGCATAATTTTTAAATCTTAAATGGCATCTTAGAAGTTTTTGTAGCCTGATTCTATTAAATTCCCTTCAGACATCCCCACATATACTTTTTCAGTAAATGTTGACTGACAGATTATTATGGGCTACAAAATTAAATGCTTAAATAAAAATAAGTAATAATGATGCACTGCTTTGAGGATTTCACATGGTTATGACCTAGTAATGAGTGCCAAACTATCTCTTCCACCATATATAACCATAAACCTGAAGAGAAAACGTGAAGCAACTGTTTTCAGTAACTGGACTCTAGGGAATCTAAGACTTATTCCTGAGAAGATGTGAACTCATGCAGTGAGCTCCATGGTATCCCCACCTCTATAGATAAGGACTATTTCCCAACAACAGAGTAGTAAACTAGGGATTAAGACAAGCACAGTGGTTTTACTGAGCAAAGGAAGCAGAAATCAGAGTTCAAAGCTGTTAGATCTGAGCACAGAAGAAAAGGTTGTTGTGCAGAGGGGAGAGCCCAAATGTTGTGTGTGGCTTTCCATGAGAGATTGGGCGAGGACCGTGTTAAATATTTGCAGGGTGAGACTATAGGAATCTCACAAGAGAATGCATGCAAGATATTTAAAAAGTAAACAAAAATACCAGGGATCAAGTAGTCCTGGGGGACATTAAGGTCCTGACAAGCAAGAGTGGAGAGACCATATTAACTCTCCATTAACATTCCTGCATATAGCTGATACTCTAGAAAGATTGAGTCCTAGGAGTAAGGTCCATGCCCTAGAATAAGACCCACTTTATGCCACCTTATAGAAAGCCTAAAACCAACCCTAAAAAGACCTGCAGGTGTTTGAAATTGAATTCTAACAATTTGCAGGGCTTTGGGAAACATGTTGGATTTTCCACAAATTTATCCAACAAAGCATAAAACCAAAATTATACAAGTTTGTTGAATAAAACTCAACATTTTTCAGGAGCAATATAGATTCTTTATAATGTCCCATTAATGATGTCCAGTACAATTAACACATTATTAGACATGCAGAAAAACTGGAAAATGGGAATCATAGTTTTGTTTTGTTTGTTTGTTTTTAGCAAAGAAAGCAGTTAATAGAAATAACTATGAGATAGTCCAGATTTGGGATTTAGCAAAAAGACATAGTAAATCAGCTGTTATAAATACATGGGTAAAATTAAAAGAATATAAACAAACCGGAAAATATGACAAAGGGATCTAAATAGAGAAATGAAAATCAAAGAACAAATGGGAAATCAAGAGTTAAAATGAAGAAAATGTCATTAATTGGGATCCATAGCAATTTGGATATGGCAGAAGAAAAAGTTCAGTGAACTTGAAGATAGATGGTTAATTCTCCATGAGAAGTTTTGGTCACCTGTGGGACAGTCTGCATTGTGTGAATAGAGGTCCCTGTTCTTGGATTCCCCATGGAAGGATTTACATGAGGATCCCTCCTGGAACAAAGATAGCTGAAGGAAAACAGCAAGTACAAAGCAGTTTATTAAAGTGAAAATACACTCTCAAGGTGGTAGAGCACATTCTGCCAGGTGGAAACGACCCTAGGTTGTTTTGGGATTGGATATTACTGGGTCCTTCCTGGGCTGTGAGGAGTTGTGACCTACAGTGGGGTAGTCTCTAATGGAGGCTGTTTCTAATCATTTAGGTGACTCCTCCCACAGGTTGGGGGGTAGTGTTTGACCATACAGGGTTTATACTGGAACCTTCATGGCAGCCTTTCTCCATGGGGGGGTGAGGGAGAATATAAGTGCAATGCAAATACATTGTGATGAGTCTAGGGGGTACCCTGGGACAACAGTGAAGAGGAGAGCACATGCTCTGCACCTGTGGCTCTTGGTCTGTCAGCCCTAAGGTCTTGCAAGCCACAAGGTCCAGATGTTGTGCCCCCCCCACCTCACCTCCTGCTCACTTTTAATGTGTAACCTATTTATCACCATCCTTGACTACAGCTCCTGTCTCTATCATGCCCCCTTCAAGGACTTGGAACTCTGCCTCAGGGCATTCCTTCCACTGCTCATATCTAGTTTCTACCGAACAGTTTGATGTGAGTATTCATAGTATGTATGGATAGGAGGGAGTAGCTGGTAATAAAACTTGAATAGGAAGTTGTAGCCACTTCAATATCAGATTGAAGTTTTACTCTGTTGGTAGTGGAGTGGCTTTGGATGTAAAGACTGAGAAAATTTGTCCACCAAAAAAATGCTTAGGATGCTCAAAAAATGAAGTAGAGACGGCAAAATCATTGTGAAGGACAAAAATCTGTTGCTTGGGACAAAAGCAGCAGCGCTTCCCAGTTCACGGACTACTGGATGAAAGAGAGTTTGAGGAGGAATCTAGGAAGTATGACTTAAATTTCTTAAATTGACTAACAGGATATATGGAAAAATAATTTATAAATTTATTTAACCAATATTTTTTGAATAACCTCCATGTATCAGACACTGTTTATGGTGTTGGAGATACAGCAGTCAACAACATAGTCAGAAATTCCTGCCCTTATGGAGACCATATATGGTAGGAAAAGAATACATAAACAAATAAATCATCTTAATTTGCAATACTAACACATTTAAATAATAATTATAATAATTGAAAATTATAATATGACTAATATTTAACATCTTACACTTAGAAACCTGTTTCAAAATATGCAGATACTTCTGTTTTTCTTGTTTTAACTTAAAAAACTTAGAGAAATGTTTTTAATTTTCTTTCTAAGAAGTCTATATTTTGGAATTGTAGACACCTGCAGGAGCACACATCCTAAAATTAGAAGACTGAATCACAATTTCCATGCCTTGAAAGATCAGACTTTTAGAGTAATATGTTGGTAATGCAGGCTACTTTGTGTAGTCTAATAACATAGCGAAATGAATGTCTCTATTAATGAAGATTCAATCTTAGTAAACGAGCAGAATGACTGCAAGTTTCTTTAACTCCATTGTTTCTCTCACTCTTAAAGCTATTAACCTGTTTGGAAAATCCTCATGGCATTGAAGTCATTGAGTTGGGACTGGAAACAAGAAAATTTAATAGGAAGGAGAAAAAGAATTCAGTTAGAGGATGCCAGTGGAGAAGAAGAGAATAACCCTCAAACCTCCTGCTCAGTAATTAGTTAGCTGAAAAGCACTTTTACTTATGCTTTGAAATATGACTGTGACATTAGGGAGAGAATTTCTGGTAACCTATGTAAGCTGATTTTCACGGGGTGCTTGGGTGGCTCAGTCGTTAAGTATCTGCCTTCGACTCAGGTCATGATCCCAGGGTCCTGGGATTGAGCCCCGCATCGGGCTCCCCGCTCAGCGGGAAGCCTGCTTCTCCCTCTCCCACTCCCCCTGCTTGTGTTCCCTCTCTCTCTGTGTCTCTATCAAAAAAATAAATAAAATCTTTAAAAAAATAAATAAAAAATAAAAAAAGCTGATTTTCACAAATATTTGGCAAGTGTAGAATTCTTGTTTCATATTTTGATCAACATAGTTTGGCCTACAAAAATATGTGTAGAATATAATTTCAAAAAATTATCATACAACAAAACTTCCATAATGGGAAAATAATGATGAACATAATTATACTTAAAGTGAGTAAAACATAGTTCAAGGTGCTGTACCCAGATCATTGTTATGAGTCTTTGTTCTCCCCACATAACTATTGCACCTAGAATGTAACAGAGTGTTAATGAGGATGACTAAGAACAAATTCTATTATATACTCAGAGAAGGAATTAAATAATAGGTTTTACTGTTGTTTAGTTTTACTCATATGTTTTGTTTTTTGATTTATAATTATTGGAATATGATATAAAAAGAATTTTCTTTTATAGAAAACAATGTTAATTGTCTACCCACAGATATGGCTGTTGATGGTTTCCCATTATAAGTTGAAACATATTAACCAGTTTATTTTGTGGAGTGAAAAAAATAAAACAAAACACCCAATGGACTCATTTGCTCTGAAAAATTATTATGGCTATAAGAAAATTCCCCAGTCCACTTCTATCTGAGCTCCTGTATAGAATCAGCAAAGGGTGGATCACTGATGCGTGCTTTGTGACTCTGAAATGATAAGGTGTTGTTAGTTGATATTTGAGCACATTACCAATGTCTATTCAACAGTGAATACTAAATAAATGATGTTGCTACTATTTGCTGAGATTTATGAATCTTAATTTTTGGTTGTTTGACCTTAGATAAAGTTATTTAACTTTTCTAGATATCACTGCACACCTTTGAAAAAAAAAAGAATGGAACAAATCACAGGGCAAAAGATACTTAGGTGGCAGAGTGTTGTGATTATGAGCAATAATGTAAGAATCCCAACACATTCATTGACTTTCAATAAAGAAAAGTCCTATCTTGTTTCTTGTAAGCAGAGTGGTGTGGTAGCAGAGAAGGAAGACTTCTAATTTCAGTTCTAAAACCTATATGACTTTGTGTGGAAGTCACTTAACTTCTCTGAGACTTTATTTTCTCACCTTAAAAGGAAGAAGTAATACTTAAGCTTTAGGATTTTAGACATATAATTTTGCCAGTCTCAATTGCAATTTCCTTATGCTTAAAATGAAAATGGTTTTACTAAGTCCAGTATATATTTCTGAGAATCAAATTTGAAATTATGCATATATAATTATAATTTAAATTGTGCAAATATAATTTATATTTGAACATATAATATATTAAATATGTATGTAATATTTAATGCAATATTAAGAATATACAAGTACTTAATAGATGGGATTTTTTTCTATTTTTTTTTTTCTTTTTAATTTTGACTTCCACACTGATACAAGTACATTTTGGAGTAAGAAAGCTAGGGAATGTGATGACACATACATTTTTCATATCAGGTTTCAGAAAATAAAGTTGTGTTGAATTTTAAAAAATACTCGAAAGTTTTCAGTCTCCTAGAATTTTAATAATATGTCATAAAATATAAAAATTCTTATACAGTCATTTGTATGACTCAAAACACAGCCATAGATAATATCAATATGGTTGGATTCTGATGTGAAAAGCCATTGATAAGAGTGAAGGATTTGAGGAATAAAGCTGGTTTATAGTAATCTTTGTACACTTTTCGATTGCAGTTTCTGACTGTCAGTGCTGGGATGTTTCTGTTTAGAATCCTGCTTACTATGCGACTGTCAAATTCAAAGTAAGACATTCTTCTTCAAACTATCTTTAGTGACTAAATGAGAAAAAAATTAGAACCATCGAATTTTGTTACATACTAGTCAACCCAAAGGAAATAATTTCATATTGACTTCCACAGTAAACGTAGCTAACCTGGTTAAAATGTCTCCTATTACTCTTAATTTTCTTATTCCAAACTCAGGGCAACCTAGTTGCAATGATGTCACATTTTTCTGATATAGCAAATTAATACGTTATGCTGGATCGTAGGAGTGAAATAAAACTGGATTATTCATTCTATATTATACCATAACATTGAGGGGAAAATTCCTATGTTGTTAAAGAATTTCATAATATAACAACAAAAATAAAGTGCCCTAGTTCTCACTCTAAGTGTTCAGTGAAGAGAGTAATTTAGTATGTTATGTATACTATTTTAATTTATAATCACCAATTATTATTTGTGTCTGCTTAATACATCCTCCTAAAGTCTTCAACAGAGAAGCAAAATGAGAAGAGTGGAGATGTTTTGAAAAGTATTCTGTTTTAGAAGTTAAACAAGTTGGTGGACTACAGTTACAAAGGTCTGATAACGTTGTTTAATGATGGTGATGAAACCAAAATAAACACTGTAGAGAGGCCTATATAAATGCAGAACAGTGGCTGAAGTGGTGACAGGAGAAAAAAACTGAATAAACCTCTTACTGTAATTTTTTTATGTTTGACCTCTCAGTTCTTGGCTGACTTGGCAATGTTTCAGCATCGCAGCATCTCGCTCTCTTTAGCCCTGTTGGTATTAACACCCCTGTGTATTGATGATTACATGGCACACAGTTAATAAAAGCTCTGCCACTCCACTCTGTTGCTAACACTGAGATCTTCAGAAACTGTATGGCCGCATTTTAACCCTGAGCTATTTGTTTGTTTGTTTGTTTGTTTGTTTGTTTGTTTAAGATTTTATTTATTTATTTGTCAGAGAGGGAGAGCGTGTGCACACACAACCAAGGAGAGCGGCAGGCAGAGGGAGAAGAAGCAGGCTTCCCACGGAGCAGGGAGCCTGATGCGGGACTTGATCCCAGGCCCTTGGGATCATGACCCAAGCCGAAGGCAGACGCTTAACCGACTGAGCCACCCAGGAGTCCCTTTTATAATTTTTTTAAATAATGAAAATATTCAGAAGGAAAAATATGATTAATGCCATCATTGCTCCAGCCTCTTAAATGCTAGGGCTGTTAGGATTTCATCAGGCAAGCTGCTGAAAATACAGTTGACACAGAGAGGTGTAGTTCTGCCATTGACTGATGGATAAAGATCACTTACGCTGACTTCAAAAAACCCAGGACAATTTGGAAATTACTTAACCTCTTAGATATTAAAACTAATTTGGGGGTTTTCTATAAGACAACAGCAATAACAAATTTTACAAGTATATTCATAACCAAACTTCAGTGGTATTTATTTTCTTTGCGCTTATTAAAAATAAAACACTTAAATAAAATTTGTCAAGTTATCAGTATTTATGTTCCAAAATTGTGTTAAAAATCATCTAACTGATATAACATGGTGCTACCATTCCTTTAATTGTCTAGCTTATTACAATGATCGGCATCCTTTTCATCTGGCTCCTCCATGGTCTTGTTTAAAAACTATTGCCTTTCTAATGGAGAAATGACCTTTGATTCTTGTTGCAATAACTGAAAAGGTCATTTTAAAAAGCATTGGGATTATGACTAATATTAAAAATGTCAGTTATAATACTGGATATGAAGAACTAAATTGTTTCTCTTTGGCTTGCAAGTATCACTGTGTTCTCCAAATTTGAAAACTGCAAATCACAGAGCAATCCACATCCTTATTATTTCCTGAAATAAATTTGATTTTTCATAGAAAGTAGAGATTAAATCAGACCAAAAGGAGGAATATACTTTTCAAATGATTAGTTCTGCATCTCTGGTTCCATCTGGGATGATTTTGCTCATTACTAGCTTCAGTACTCACAAGAGATGTGCTGGATGCTGAGCAAACCTGGGAATCCAGGTATGGCAAAATGACACAATTAAGTAGGGTCATCTAGGACCTTGCAAAAATAAGGTCAGCAGACATTTCTACATGTTGGTCACAATTACATGTTGTATAACCTCTGCCTTTAGCACATTGGGTAGTGAATAAGGTCTCCAAGGATGTTCTACAAGTGAATGTGTGTATAAAGAGTGGACATATTGCTGTCAGATTAGTTCTTACTTCTTGGCTGAAAAGGGGCCTTTCAACACACTCCAAGATTCTCAATTGTTTAACTTTTTATTTTTTAAATCTTTTTTTTTTTTTAAGATTTTATTTATTTGAGAGAGAGAATGAGATAGAGAGAGAGAGAGCATGAGAGGGGCAGGGTCAGAGGGAGAAGCAGACTCCCCGCCGAGCAGGGAGCCTGATGCGGGACTCGATCCCGGGACTCGAGGATCATGACCTGAGCTGAAGGCAGTTGCTTAACCGACTGAGCCACCCAGGTGCCCTAACTTTTTATTTTTGACAACTGCTCACCCAAAACTTTTTCAAGGAAAAAGAACACCATGCTTTTCCCTATGATAGCCCCTATAGGATCCATGCAGGAAGGAGTCTCAAGGTACTCAGTGACTTTTTTCCCCAAGTGTGACTTAAAATTGCTCAGCTGATTACAATATGTGTCAACAAAACCCTTAGTAGCCTATACTGCCAAAGGCATTGTTTGAAGCTTACTATTTTGAAGTTACCTTGCAAAAGGGCAGCGAGTATAGAAAGAGCAGGCAAAGCGGATAGCATGGTAAATTGGGCCAAGGTGTCCACTGAAAAAGAAAATAATAATAATAAAATGTGAGGGAATAAGACTGCCAAAGAAATTCATCTATACTAATACTTTCTAACTGCCATTCCTGTTTCAGTATCTCGTAACTTTATGTCCCAAATGCTGAAATTCACCTTGAATGGGTTTGTCATGGAACTGCTTCCTGCTGTTTACCTCATATTCATGGAATTGGCACTTTTTAATTTTTCTTTTCTTTTTTATCTATTTGACAAGAATTCAGTCAAGGGTCTTTCTTTAAAATTGGCCCACCCTCATGGTCCAAGTTTCTCAGGTTAGGAAACCTGCAATCATCTGAAACATATCTGTCCTTTACCTTCTGCAGTTACCAGAGAGGGTTATGCTATTTAATTTTTTCTAAATAATATTGGATTCCACTTCTCTAGACATTCCACTTCTCTACCACCATGTTCTAGTCATGTTAGCACTGCTTACCTATCTTTGCTGCAATTAATCCTATAACTATAATTTTGTCCACAATTGTGAAAAGAAAATGAATTTCAAAGTGTATTGTTAATTATGTTGCTATCATAGAGTTATTAATATATCTAACATATCTGGACTACTTAACCTTTAGAAAATGGTCCAGACTTGTACAAAGGTATGTATTTTACCGTATTATCAGATATTGTTGGGGTTTTAGACAACCTAGGAAAATGGCCAATGATCCTTCAGTACATTTTAAAATTTACCAAATTGGAGATTGATGTTATCAATCAGAGATTCTCCACATTTTCAACACAGAGGAAGATTCTTAACTTTAAAATTATGTGTCCCTATTCCTCAGTGTCATTGACCTTTTAGCATACATTTGAGGGAAAAATGGTCACTCTGATTTCAGCAATAACATTTAATGCATTTGCATTTTACTATATACATTTTAAAAATATAAAATATCCAAAGACATATTGTTTGTTCTATGGGTAGTTGGTACACATATACATATAGATTCATGGACTCTTAAAATAGCTTTCACCCTACTTTATGATTCTATGCCTCAACAATAAAGAAAATAGGTCACTTTTTTAAGCTTGCAGCTCAAGTCAACTCTCTCTCTCTCTCTCTCTCTCTCTCTCTCTCACACACACACACACACACACACACATACACACACATGCACTCCTGTTTTTGCTTGACCATTTCCACCAGTACTTTAGATCTCAGCTATGGAAAAGTTTCTGTAGGTCTTTTTTCAGTTTCTACAGGAATTTGTCTCCTCATTACTGGACTTTGCACTTCCCCAAGGCAATATCAGGGTAAACCGTGTTTTTATCTATTTCCTACAAAAATTATGAGCACTAAATGTCAAGACTTTATCAACACAATTGTATTGTTTATAATATATATTAAATGAAGCAATGAATGAATGAACTATTCTCCCAGGTGTGAATATTCCCCTACTGGAACATTAACAGGTGCACCTCCAGTTTGAAACTCATAGAAGTGATCTTTCTCTTTCCCATTACCCAAATTTCTAAGTTATACATAAAATTAATTTTAGACATCCTTCATCTTTCAGGTCTATATGGTTCCAAAGGGATCATAATATACCACTCCAAAATATGCATATTGATTGGCATATTGATTGTTCTGAATTAAAGTTACTTAAGAAATAGCCAGTGCAAGAACACTCTGAGCCACATTTGTCCCCCTGAAAACAGGAAAAATTCTCCATGTGAAGGGTATCGTTCCTGCACCTGGAGAGTAGAAGGCATCCTCACTGCAAGAGATAGGGAATTCAGGGCTGAGATGGCTATATAAACAAACCTTGTTATTTCTTCACTAATTAGGTACCCCAAGTCCAAACCCCTTTGTTTGACAAATTAAATTTGTCCTTCTCCTGTTAATCTGTCTTATGTCAATGTAATTATTAGACCAGCCAAAGAACTTAGAAGGGAAAAACAGAAAGGTGTTCCTCCCCTACATTTTCAGTATTTTCTTTTAAAATATTGTTCCTTTTTTTGTAGTAATGTATTTGCCCTTGTGAAAACTGGCAATAGAGCACACGTTCTTACCCACTTTTTCGTCAATAGTAATAAAATGTTTACTAAGTTAGCCAGACTTGAGGATGTATTATGTGGTTATAGAAATTAATTAAATTTAACTCTTTTACTAAGCACCACACGTTAATCCACTAAGCCTACCTAAAATTCAGAAGTTAGCCCTGAAAATTCACATTATGTATTATATTTATATTGATTCAAGAGGCGAGTACATTCACTTATTCATCTGGTTGTTAAACTACAGCCAATTATGAAAACTCTAATCTAGAGAAGTCAGAGAAATCTGACAAAATAATGAGTTTTCATTCATTGTTTTTTGTTTATTTTATTTTTTACATATTTCACAGGCCAGAGTTAATGTTGAAATTGTCCATTAGTTTTCATCTTCTTTAATATTTTTTTGGAAGGGAAAATGAAACACAAATATTCACAGAGCATGTAAGGCTCATGTCTTTAAAAATTAGGATATCAGCTTAAATATATTACCAAAGCAGCTGCTCTTTTAAATATATTATTTCATGGTTGTTCAAAGAATAGTCATGCTAGGGGAAGCTAGCCATATTTTATGATGTAGCCATGTTTCACATGTATAAATTAATGATTTTCTGAATGGCAACTTCAAAAAAATTCTATATATTTATTATAGTATATATTTCATATGTTAAAAGCTTCTTTCAAGATAACTTCAAATTTAATTTTCCTAACTTCCAAGTCTTGATATTCAGCACATTACTGCACAATTAAAATTAAATAGGTCTATGGAAAAAATAAAAACACCTTATTAAACTTCTCTCCTTGCTTTGATTGAACTACTTCAAAGATATAATCAGGTTAAAAAAGAAGCTTAAGATTGCCATATTTATTATATCTTTACCTAATGTTATATTCAAAGAGATTTTAGGAAACTAAATAAACTAAATTCTAGTTTATTTTTTACTTTTTTTTACTCTCTGTCTACATTTACGAAAGATTGCAGCAGAGTAGGAGGACCCGAGGCTCATCTCATCCATGGATCCAACTAGATAACTATCAAATTATCCCAGATACCCCAGAAATAGGCTTGATGACTGACAGAACAACTCCATAACTATAGGGAGAGAAGAGGCCACATCAAAGAAGGTAGGAAGTGCAGAGATGGGATTTAAAGGAGAAACAGATCACGGGTGTTGTGGAAGGTAGCAAGCCATGGTCTCAAAGAAGAGTGAGACAGAGAGGAACACACAGGGAAAACATTTCCCCAAAGCCATTGGCTTGGAAAATGAGTTCTTGCAACCAGTGGGGCTTAAAGCCGGTAGTTTTTGTTTTTGTTTTTTTTTTATTTTATTTTAAAGATTTATTTGTTTGTTTATTTGAGATACAATGAGAGGGAACATGAGCAGGGGGTAGGGGCAGAGGGAGAAGCAGGCTCTTCATTGAGCAGGGAGCCTGATGCGGGGCTTGATCACAGGACCCTGGGATCATGACCTGAGCTGAAGGCAGACGCTCAACCAACTGAGCCAGCCAGGTGCCACAAAGCCTGTAGTTATAAAGGTCAGCTGGTTTGGCAGGCATAAAGCCTAAAGGGTACTTCTCTGCTCCTGGAGAAAAGACAGACAAACAATCTCGAGGCAGACAGCATGGAAACAGTGATCTGAACGATGCCTGGGGCACACAGTGGGGAGATTATTCACAAATCTTAGAGAGTGTCCCTGGGAGGCAAAGTTCACTGGCTCACTAACTTGCTTACAACAAACTACCATCCCCCACCCCATGCTCCTCTGGAAGTGGCCTTCTTGGTCAAGATTGCCTCAGTCCTAGCATCGCAGGTCTTTCCCCAGAAGACCAGCATAAACACCTGCCCACACCACAACTCCCAACCAAAGAGTTCTGCATAGCCTCATTTCTGGTGATGTTGGTGTCAGGTCTCATTTCACAAGCAGACTGGAGCACACCTAGTTAAAACTACCACATTCAGGCCAGGGACTAAACACTGCCCAAAGCAGGCAAGGGGAGCCTCTGCAGATGACTGGCGTGAAGGATAGAACAACTGAAACACAAAAGCAGAGCGCACACAACACACACCAGAGACATTCCCTAATAAGTGCCAGGCCCTGGGCACTACATGACTTTTTTTTTTTTTTTTAAGATTTATTTATTTATTTGAGAGAGCGAGAAAGTACATGAGAGGGGGGAGGGTTAGAGGGAGAAGCAGGCTCCTCGCCAAGCAGGGAGCCCGATGCGGGACTTGATCTGGGAACTCCAGGATCATGACCTGAGCCGAAGGCAGTCGCTCAACCAACTGAGCCACCCAGGTGCCCCTACATGACTTTTTGGAGCAGGATATATAACTAGCTTTTCTAACACCGAGAAGGCAGAGACTTAGACAAAATGCCAAGATGGAGGAATTTATCCCAAATGAAAGAACAAGATAAGACCGTGGCCAGAAATCTAAGCAAAAAAGATATAAGTAACATGCTTGGTGGAGAATTTAAAGGAACAATCATAAGCATAAGGATACTTACTGGGCTTGAGAAAAGAATAGAAGACATCAGTGAGACCCTTACCACAGAGATAAAAAAGTTAAACAAGAATCAATCAGAGATGAAGAATACCATAAACAAGAGTGGAAACAGGCTTAATGCAATGAACAGCAGGCTGGAAGAAGCAGAGGAATGAATTAGTGACCTAGAAGATAAAATAATGAAAAATAATGAAGCTGAACAAAAGAGAGAAAGAAGAGTGAGGCAGAAGCAGGCACCCTGCTGAGCAGGGAGCCCCCTGTGGGACTCAATCCCAGGACCCTGGGATCATGACATGAGCCAAAGGCAGACACTTAACCGACTGAGCTACCCAGTTGCCCCGTGATCTTTTTTTATAAGACAAGCATTTATAGCGTAAATTTCTGTCTAACGTCTGCTTTTGCTGCATCCCATAGGTTTTAGAATATCGTGTTTTCTTTTTCTTTTGTTTTGAGACATATTATGATTTGCCATTTGATTTCTTATTTGGCTCATTGCTTGTGCAGTAGTGTGTTGTCTAATATTTACATATTAAATATTTAATATTTACACTGTAGATTTTCCAGCTTGTTTTATTGTTAATCTTTATTTTGTACCACTGTGGTTGGAAAATACACTTGGTATGATTTCAGTGTTCTTAAATTTGTAATATCTGTTATGTCTCTTTTTATGTGATTTAACCAGGGGACTCTTCTGTATGCATTTGAAGAAAATGTGTATTCTATTTTTCTTGGATGGAATATTATATATATCTTTTAGAAGCATGTATTTGGAAGTATGCTTCAAGTAAAAAAATGTTCTTGTTAAAAAATAATAACTTTAGCTGAGGATACTCATTTAAAATAAAGCATTTCGGGGGCACCTGAGTGGTTCAGTAGGTTAAGCATCTGCCTGCTTCTCCCTTTCCTTTTCCCCCTGCTTGTGCTCTCTCTCTCCCTCTCCATCAGATAAATAAATAAAATCTTAAAAAAAATAAAATAAAATAAAGCATTTCAGGGAGAACGTGGGTGGGGGTATGGGTGAAATAGGTGAAGGGGATTAAGAGTACTCTTACTGTGATGAGAACCGAGTAATAATGTATAGAATTATTGAATCACTATATTGTACACCCAAAACTAATGTAACACTGTATGTTAACTATACTGGAATTAAAATTAAAAAAATAATAAAAAAAGATGTGAGATATATATATAATGGAATATACTCAGCCATAAAAAAGAATGGAATCTTGCCATTTGTGATCACCCAGATGGACCTAGAGAATATTACGTTAAGTGAAATAAGTCAGGCAGAGAAAGACAAATATGATTTCACTTATATATGAAATCTAAAAGACAGAGCAAACAAATAAATGAACAAACAAAAACAGACTCTTAAATACAGAGAACAAACTGGTGATTGCTAGAGGGGAGGTTGTTTTGGAGAAGGTGAAATAGACAAAGGAGATTAAAAGGTACAAATTTCCAGTTATAAAATAAATAAGTCATAGAGGTGAAAAGTACAGCATTGGGAATATAGTCAATAATATTGTAATAGTATTTTATGGTGACAGATGATAACTACACTTATCTTGGTGAGCCCACTAAGTAAGGTATAGAATTGTTGAATCAATATGTTGTACACCTGAAACTAATATAACATATGCTAATTATACTTCAATAAAAAAAGTGAGAGAACTTAAAAAAAAAGAAAAAGAAAAGAAAAAAGTATCACCTATAACAGTTATTAAGAAAATTTATGTTTTTATACAAAAACTGTTAAATGTATTATCAAATTTATAATATGAATGTTTAGAATTTAATTATATATGAATATATACAGAAACACAGTAAATAATAAAACACAAAAATCACATACTGACTATTTATTTTTCTCTTATTATTATACTTATTTTTCTCTTACTTATTGTAACAACTTTGTCAAATTCACGTCAGAATTTTTTGTTAAAGAAACAAAACAGATCAAACCCTTTTACTTTTCTCAAATTTCATTTTTCTATCTCCTTTTCTCCCTCTTCAGAGGTACTCATAATTATGACTTTGATGTTTTTCCCCTAACTGTAATGCATTTGTATATGTAAGTAAAATATAACATTGTTTTCCATATCTTTGAACTTTTACAAAGTAGCTCAATCTGATTATACTGTTGAGCTACTTTCCCTGTTTGTGTAACTTTAATTTATGAATTTTGATTTATTCCCATTGATATGTAACTCTAGTTTACTCATTTTAATTGTGGTATAATACTCTATTTTGTAAATATACCACAATTTTGGTATTTCGTATTTGGTATACTTTCTACTGTAGTAAGACATTTGGGTTATTTCCAAATGTGACAAATAATGCTGTAATAAATATTATGTATATAGCTCCTATACACATGTGAGACAAAATTATTGAGTATAGAGTAAGAGCACATTCAAAATTTCTTGATATGGCCAAATTGCCCTATAAAGTGATTTTACCATTTACAATCCTACTGGGTTGGCATGAGAGCAGGCAGTTTCCCCAGTGTAAATTTTCCTCATTTTTTCCTAAGTTTTTTAAAAGTTGTTTTTCTCCCTTCTTGGTTGATAGTTTCCCTTTTTCCTTCTCTTCTCTTCTCTTCTCTTCTTTCTTTTCTCTCTCTCTGCCACTCCCATTCTTCCTGTCTGTTTAACACTTTGGATACTAGTTCACTGTTAGCTGTAGGCATTGCAAATATCTTCTCCTAGTAGATGACCTGTTTTTTCATATTATGATGTATTTTATTAATAGAAACACAAAGTTTCTCCTATTATTAATATCTTACATGAGTATGGTCCATTGTTTAAAGGAATGACTCAATATTGATACATTGTTATTAATTAAAGCCCATACTTTATTTAAAGTATTTACTCAGTGTTCATAAGTGGAAGACTATGGTGGTATAAGACGATCCCCAACTTAGATAGAAAGCACATGTGACAATGAATCAGCTATGTACAATTCCCTAAAATAGGCCACTATGTCTTCCAGTGTATGACTGCCACACCTGAGGTTTATAGCTTATTAAAGAAATTAGGGCATGGACCAATGGCACTTATCTATAAATTAGCCAGCTGTAAGGTCTGAGAATAGTATCTAAGGTATCTGGGTGTGTCTTAAGCTGGAAAATGACAAAGGGACATAATCAGAGCTCATGGTAGAGCTTGTGTTTGGAGTAAATGCCAAAAATCTTTAGTAGGGAGAAAACAATCAACATACACATGCTGTGTCACAGTGACAACAGAGTTGCTTTTGTATCCTGATAGATATCTGAATTCTTCATGAGACTTGCTGAGATATTTTTCTTTTTTTCCTCATTCAACAGTGTATACTTAGAATATGTCATCACCTGTGTTAACCAGAGTAACTCGACCTTGTTCACCTTCACCAAGATATTATTTTGATACTTTCAAGATCTTATCTTGAAAGAATTGAGATAATGTGAATAAATAAATCAAATAGTGTAGAAAAGTCAAAATCCTGGCTTCTGAGAACAGAAACCAGATCTAAAATTTTTACAAGGTTTAATAATCAGAATGAACCTATTGCTCTAATACACTCTTACCTTGTAACAATAGTTTCAAAAAGGATTGCTTGACTATTTCATTAGTTTTAAAAACTATAAAATAATTGTATAGAATATTACCCATTAATTTCCTCTTCTCTTTTAAGAAGAAACTGGATATTATATATTAGTTCTAAACTATTTGCACATGTCCTCTTCAAGGGTTTGATCATTTAAGATGAAAGCCAAGAGTAAGTCTGAAACTCTGAAAGGAATGCAATTATTTTTTCACAGCTGTTTGCTATTTCACCCATGCAAGAACCATAATAAGTCAGTAGAAATATTTTTAAAGCAACGAAAAAGTTTAAATTGTGATTGAGGGCATATGTTGGTAAGGCTGAACTACTTATGTTAACCAGTCAAACTAATCCCTGTCTCAGATGATAGAAGGTCTCTACAGATTCTTGGGAGTTTCTATATCATGATTTTTGTTTGCTTTAATCAAGGTTGCTATGAAAAGTAGAGAATTCCTTGAATAAAACAGCAAATAACATTTTGGTTAAATGACACAATTTTATCAAATGGCTAAGACACAGATTCAGATAACCAACTACATGATATAATGCATCTGTCTGCTTTGTTTTCTTGATAAAGATGACTATTACTCTCTAGTTACATGTAACTAGGGAATCAAATTTCAGTTTTGGTTCCCGAAGTTCTCTGTTTGCTTTGCCCTGTTACTCTATTTTCTGTTGCTTGTCCTGCATGATCTCATCTTAATTTTTGTTTTAGCCTTTTTGTGTAGGTTATGTAGATATTTCTGCCTTTACTTTGTATTTTTTATTGAGAAACAGTGAAAATATAATCCTTATTTCAGAAACAAAAAACATACAAAACAAAAGTGAAAACAAGCATAAGCAAACAAAAAATCCAAATACTTGCTGCTTCTTGTTTCTGTTGGGCTTTTCACTCTCACTTGCTATATCTCTTCATTGATATTTTGCCAGCATCAAAAGAAGGCCAAATTGAAAAATAGTTGAAGTTCCTCACTTTATGAAATCTGCTCTGATTGTTTCTGTATTGACTAAATCAAATTTGGAAAGGAATTTTAATGAAAACTGAGATTTTATTAAGGAAAAGAGAACTTCTAGGAGTCATTCCCTCTGCAAGATTGATCTCTAATATTCAATCCTCACTATTCTCAGCTATTTACTTTCAGTCTCCCATTTTATCTGGAAACAACTTTTGGATTAAGTAATTAAAAGTAGAAGTGAAAGACAAAGGGCTGTGTGTGGCACTTCAGACATAAAAATCTAGTCAGAAGAAACAGTGAAGGTTCTCTTCAAGAAATCTTTGGCCAGGCTACAAAAGTGAAAATATGTTCTACTTTTTATGTGCACTGGGTTCTGCTCAAGCAAAATGCAGTTACTGTCACCAACATAGATGTGCGTGTAGACACAGGATTAGCCCAATGGTTTTCAGTGTTCATAGAACTCACCTTTCATGGATTTCTGGCCTTTCTGGGATTGTAACCATTTGTAGAAAGAATTGGGGTGAAAGCTAACTTTTGCAGAAAATTTGTTTTATTTTTCTTGCACTCAATTTTATATAACCCTCCTTTACAATTATTGCACCTAGCTTCTTAAAGCAATCACAGTCAAATAGGACACCTCACACTCCCGGTTTCTTCCACCATTCTTTAATTCCTGGGATTTTTTTCACAGAAGAGGATTCAGAGGCTGGTTATTATTTGATGTGTAAGCAGATATGTTAGGAAAAAATCTCCCTAGACTCATGCCAGGGACTTCACCATTACTACAATTACTGTAATTTCTTAATCTTGGAAAGGCATTGAATTTCAGAGTTAGGCTTCAGTGGTTTCAAGAAGCATCCCTTGCCATAGGCTACTTTCATGATTTGACACAAGAGGGGATGTTTTTCAATCCTCTGGTACTTTATATGAAAAATTGAGAACAGATTCTGATTAATCAAAGTTTTCCTGTGTCTTTATATTCATCATTCCCTTTTAGAAATCCCATTTTTTAATGCACATCCAAGATAGGAAATCTGAGACATTTACTCCCAGTCTCATACACATTCACAAAGCACACGTTGCTCCAAGGCATAGTTATTTTATTGTTATTGCTATTGCCTAATACTCTCTTGTACATATTCATCTATGAAACATCTTATGATAAAAGAAAAAGTAACAGTGCATCAAGACAAGTGCATTGACTATAAGATCTTTCTAAAATCATAATAGCTTATTACAGTACTCTAAAATATTCCTCTTGGAAATACCAAGAAAGAAGATGTCAATTCCTATCTTCCAGGACTGGAAAAAAAAAATCAAGCTTTCATTTGATATTCTAAGGCTGGCTTGGCCACACAGACTAGACTTATGAATAAAATATACAATATATTTTTTGCTATTCACTCAGAAACCTCTACTGAACTTTCTACATTTTGAACCCTCTACTTCTTTTATGAGAAAATTAGTTTCTGTGATAGTTTCCTCTTTGTCACATCATACTTTTTTTGTGGGGGTGGGGACCTTCTTTGATAAACACATGGCCTAAACTGCGTTTATGACACAGTCTTTCATACTGAGGAACTTCTTGAGTACCTTCAAGCAGCTCTAGATGTGTGGCATGCAGGATTATCCACAAGTAACAAGATGCTATTCTTTGGTGTCTCAAGGACTATAGTACAATTGTAGCTATTAACACTGAACATGAAGCAGATGTTTTCATGTGGACTTAAAAGAAAATGGTTTAAGAACCTACAGCCAGCTCAAATATATAAAAGAAGGATAAGTGGATTAGGGAGAAGATTTCTTTGCAAGGAAGGATTGCCCTGCTGTGAATCTCGGAGTGGTGGGAATGAACCCCTAATGAGGGGCTAGCCAATAGAACTGCTTGGTAAATGTTGACCTACTTGTTGCAACTGGGGGAAAAGAAACTTGTACGTATGAAGTATGAAGGCTGAAACAGACTGTGGACCAGAGATTGCTTTAAGCTGGGAAATTTATAGGGCTGGCTTTGGTAGCAGAGCCAGGGAGTGTGGGTGCATTCTGAGAGGTCTACTCCATCAGGTCGCTAAAGTAAAGGATATGTGAGTGTTTCACATGGGCCAGATTTCACCTCCAGAGAAGAGAGCTGGTGATTTGAGGTTGTATTGGCTTCTCTTTCCTAGAGCCCCAGAGGAGGAAGCAGTCCTCAGTTGAAGGAGTCTGCATATAAATTACCGGACACAGAGGAGAGGTTGTGAGTGACCACTTAAGATAGAGATAAACTTTCCAGACTAAGAAAGTTTGAAAGGTGCCCAGCAGGTTCCACTCAGGAGAAGTCTATCTTAACTATCTGATAGGCCAAGCTTGAGATGGCCAGCCAAACTATTCAGCTAAGAAAGAACTCTAACTCTATCATACTTCCTCCTTCTCCTGACTTGGAATTGAGAGTTAGCTAAATGATAAGGAAAAACAATTGAGGAAAAAATGGAAAAGAAAGGATGGAAAGAAAGACAATTTCTCTCTTCCATGCAAAATTAATTTCAAGTAGGTCCAAGCTAGGGAAGAAGAAAATTTTATATCTAAGTCAAGTTCTGAGTTTTAAAATATCTGGTATTATCCATTTTAATTGCAAAACTGGAATTGAAATGTAATTTGCTATAGGACCAATTATTACCAAGAAAGAAGGAAAAGTGATAGGTATACCAGAATTTTTATTCAGGACAAGTGAAATTTATCCACACTTTAAGTAGTTGCAGTGAAAGAAGGGGGGACACAAAAATAAAATTGTGTTTTATTTACTTTGCAAATTGTGCTTGTTTTGTGCCTAATCTGGTTGCGTATATTTTACTTCGCTTTTTTTTTTTAAATTCTTGGTATTGATATTAATGAAATATATAGATTTAAGTTAGATAAATTAAGGGAAGATTTTATAATGTAATCTCAAATTTGCAGCTTCTTAAAAATTATAAGTCATTTTAGGTGGCTTAGAAGTAATATATTGCCACAATAGCTCTCCAATTTTCTAACTTTTTCTTTCTCACTTTATATTTTATAAAGCTTTATAGTTTACATATGCTGTAATAATTCTTAACTCATTCGATATTCAAAATCATTCTGTGTGGACAAACATTGTTTTGCTTGTTTTAGAGAAAAGGAAACCAACAACCAAAGAAGCAAAATAATTGTTCAAGTTTATATTGCTAATAAGTGGCAAGACCCAGATTCTAACCCAGTCTACTGATTACAAGTTTCACAAATCCAGATCCTATATTCAATGCCTATGTACTCTTCTCTTTTTAAAGATAATAATAGTCCATAGTAGCCAATAATTTCTGAGCAATTTCTATGTGAAAGACATTTTGATAACTGCTTCTCATTATCTCTTGTTTTTAATAACAACCTTGTTCAGTGGGGATGACTGCTTTCATTTTGCAGATGATAAAAATGAGGGCTTGATAAACATAAATATTTAACCAAGATCAGAGATATTAGACAGTAAGTGGCATTTAGATGATTTGAAATCCAGGCAATCTAACTTCAGAGTCTAAAAAATTAACTACTGGGGCGCCTGGGTGGCTCAGATGGTTAAGTGTCTGCCTTCGGCTCATGTCATGGTCTCAGGGTCCAGGGATCGAGCCACACATTGGGCTCCCTGCTCAGTAGGACGTCTGCTTCTCCCTCTCCCTCTGCCTCTCACCCTGCTTGTGCTTTCTTTGTTTCTCTCTCAAATGGATAAATAAAAGATCTTTAAAAATAAATAAAAATAAAAAAATAACTACTGCACTCTGTGTTTTGAAATGAACATTTCATAGTAAGTATGGGTCTTTGTATATATACAGAATTTTATGTGTTAGAAATCTAAAGTGTGCCTAATTCTAAGTAAAATCACAACTACTAAACTGCTACATTTCTTAGACATGGAAAGAACATCGGGTGTGAATTCATTAGATTTCATTTTCACATCTGCTTTATTTTTGGATAATTGTGATATTAAGAAAGTCCCATAATTTTTCAATATCTGTTTCCTTATATGTCTATTATACAGAAATTATATTAAATTCATTTGCAACTAGAAAGGAATTATACTTAGGTTCACACAGAATTAGTGAATTAATTCCTAAAAAAATGCATAAATATTAGGCTGCCTTTGTTTGAAAAAAGTATTTTGTATAACAAAAATAACCATTGACTAGGTGGCTTGCTTATAAGCCACAGGAATTTAGTTCTCAAGGGGTGCTTGGGTGGCTTAGTCCATTAAGCATCTGTCTTCGGCTGGGGTCATGATCCCACAGTCCTGGAATCGAGCACTGAATCGGGTTCCCTGCTCAGCAGGGGAGTCTGCTTCTCCCTCTCCCTCTGCCCCTTCCCCTTGCTCGTGTTCTCTCTCTCTCACTCTTTGTCTCTCTTTCTCTCTCTCTCTCTCAAAAAAAAAAAAAAAAAGGAATTAAGTTCTCCATAGTTCTGGAGCCTAGGGAGTCCAAGATGAAGTTGCTGGCTGATGCTGTGTTGGGTGAGGACCTCCTTCTTGATTCATAGATGGACATCTCTTTGCTATGCTCTCACATAGCAGGGGAGCTCTCCGGGATTTTTAATATAAGGGCACTAATCCCATTCATGAGGGTACCTCCTGAAGGCTCCACCTCCAAATTCTATCACATGAGGGATTAGGTTTCAACATATGAGTGAGATAAAAGCATTCAATCTATGGCACATGCCATTAATGATCTTGATTTCAGAATTAATAAGGCAGATATTTATATCTCATCTGTTATCAGATCTGATATTCAGCTGGCAATCATGGACCTAGCACTTGGTTGGTCTCTGTGCTGTACCATTTGCTAGATATTTTCTATGTACACATGCTTTTAATAATCTCAAATCAAAGTGTTCTATGCATATGAAAACAATAGTATATTGTCACATGGCCCTTGAAAAAAAGGAGCTTGTTTGATAATAAATATTCTAATCAAAATACCAGAAAATTTCCACTTTTTAAATATATATTTACTATTTGACAATGAAACCTTTAACCAATGGGTTAAAATGTTGAATTGGAATAAAATAGTATGCATTGACATTCATTTTAATATGCTAAATTTTATACAGCCAACACTTTCATAGATTAAACATTGACACTCTTTATTATTTTAACACTAAATTTTGACCATTATAATCTAGCTGATGAGTGATCATTTTGAATCATCAAATGATACAACTGCTGCTAGCTATCTTTATACAGCAGGATTTGTACAATTATTTGAATATTTTATTGCATTTTATGTTATTACTTATAAAATGAGTGGAAAATGGGAAAGTGATAAGAAGCTTACATCTCATAAACCTAACTTCTTTGAGGCAAAGTTAGAAATGATTATCATGCTTCAAGTGACGGATATTAAGATTCATTATATTCACTGTTTTTAAGCTAGTTTGTGTTCCATCAAGAAAGAAAATAATAAATAAAGTACACATATAAAATAATAGAAATATTTCAAGAATATATTGTTTAAAAGGCAAGATTTATTTAGGGAATTTCTAATATTCTGTTTTCTAGATTTTTAAAACACCATGAATTGTAAAATGCATTATCATTTAAAAAGCATCTCATATTATAAGAAACGAAGCAAAAGAACAAAGGGGAAAAAGGGACAGAGAGAGTGAGAGAAAAACCAAGAAACAGAGTCTTAATTATAGAAAACAAACTAATGGTTACCAGAGGGTAGAGTGGTGGAGGGATGGGTGAAATAGGTAATGAAGATTAAGGAATGCACTTGGGATGAGCCCTGAGTGATTAAAATAAAAACTTAAAGAAAAAAGTATCTCATAAAGAAGATACAATGCTGAATTCAAAATAAAAACTCAATTTGAGATGTACACTGATTTCAGAAATGCTGAAATGTGAGTCTTGGAATCAGACAAACACATCATTATTTTTAATAATGAAATTTTTTTTTGTTCAGCTTTTTCGTTTTTGACTCTTCCATGCTTGTAGAATATATTATTAATAAAAGCAGTGATAGAAACTAGACCCATTTTCTCTATACAAAAAAGTCCATTTAAAAGTAATACTTGAGGGATGCCTGGGTGGCTCAGTCAGTTGAGGGTCTGCCTTCGGCTCAGGTCATGATCCTGGGGTCCTGGAGTTGAACCCCACATGGGGCTCCCTGCTCAGTTGGGAGCCTGCTTCTCCCTCTCCCTCTGCAGTTCCCCCTGCTTGTGCTCTCTGTCTCTCTCAAGAAAATAAATAAAATCATACATACATACATACATACATACATACATACATATATAAATATATAAATGTAATACTTGAGAGTATATGGGGGAGGAGTTAAAATGGCAGAGGAGTAGGGGCACCCTGAGCTTGTCTCAATCCTCAAACACAGCTAGATAGTTATCAAATTACTCTGAGCACCCAAGAAGTCAATCTGAGAGAACAAAAACTGCAAGTCTACAAGTAGAAAAGCGACCATCTTTCGGAAGGTTGGAGGTGCAGAAGTTCACTTGAGGGAGACATAACTTTGGATACAGAGGAAGGGGGAGGGAGCCTGTTTATGGGAGCCTACCACAAAGTATTAGAAGTGGTGGAGCACAAAATCTGAACTTTTAAGTTTGCTACCACTGGAGATTTGCCTGGATTAAAGGTGCTCAGGTGGTGAAGAGGGGCAGAATCCCAGGAGTAACAGGGTGGTCTGAGGATCCCCAGGTCACAGGAAGAATGGGTGGTGCCAACATGTGGCACTGTTCCCAGGCATAGGAGCCTGGAAGCCAACAGAGCGGCAGGTCTTGGTGCTTACTTTCTGCTATAAACTGTCATGCAGTCAAGCAACCACTTTTCTGGGACAGGTGGTAAGTGTGGTGAGACCAGCGCTACTCTGTGCAGCAGGTGTCCCTGGAGTTTTGAAACTCAGTCACACACCTGAGATAAAAAGGCTCAGACATGGGCAGAGTGAACACAGGGTTCAGAAGGAAACCAGGGAAACAAAAAGGGTGATTGATTGCTTTTCTGTGAGGGCTCACTGAAGAATGCGGGCATGAACTTTCAGCTCTGAGGCTAGAGAGCAGGGTGCGGCTATTTTCATTTTGCCTTCAAGGCCCAAAATATCGCCACCTAGTGGAGACCAGAGCAACATACACCAAACCACATACCCTGCACTCTGGAGAAACATTTCCACAGAAACAAGTCAACCTGAGAATCAGCCCAGCAATGCTCTCCCCCAGAAGACCAGCACAAATAACTAGCTCCCATCAAGTTTATTGATCATATGGTGCTGCAAAGCTTCAGTTCTAGGGGAAATAGGATCAAGCTTCCTTTTTACTTTTATTCTTTATTTCTTTCATTTTTATTTTCATTTATTTTCTTACATTTTCCAACTCCTTTTTAAAATTTTTATTATTTTTAAAATTTTTCATATATATATTTTAAAATTTTTTGTCTACTTTCATTTTATTTTATTTATTTTGTTTTGAGATCTAGATTGTTTTAACAAACAAAACAAAACACACTAAGGACCTAGTTTTTTTTGTTTTCTTGTTTTGTGTTTTTGTTTTTCTTGGGTTTTTATGTGTTTTTCTCTTTTTTTTATTTTTTTGCTGTTTTTGTCTTCAGTTTTTTTGTTTTGTTGTTCTTTCTCCTCTCTCTTCTTTTCTTTTCTCGACAAAATGATGAGACAGAGGAATTCACCCCAAAAGAAAGAACATGAAGTAGAACTCATGGCCAGGGATTTAATTAATACAGATATTAGTAAGATGTCTGGACTAGAATTTAAAACAGTGATTATAAGGATACTAGCTGGGCTTGAAAAAAAAGCATAGAAGACACTAGAGAATTCTTTACTACAGAGATAAAAGAACTAAAATCTATTCAGGCTGAAATTAAAAATGCTATAACTGAGATGCAAACATTTTTATGGAGGCCATGAAAATGGAGATGGATGAAGCAGAAAAGTGAATCAGTGATATAGAAGACAAAATTATGGAAAATAATGAAGCCAAAAAGAAGAGGGAAAGAAAGGTAATGGACAACAAAGGTAGACTTAGAGAACTCAGTAACTTAGTAAAATGTAATAAAATTGGTATCATGAGAGTCCCAGAAGATGAAGAGAGAGATAAAGGGACAGAAGTTTTATTCAAACAAATTATAGCTGAAAACTTCCCTAAGCTGGGGAAGAACACAGACATTAAAATCCAAGAAGCACAGAGAACTCCCATTAAATTCATCAAAAGTCAGCCATTGCCAAAGCATACCATAGTTAAATTCACAAAATGCATAGACATATGCATAGGCCTGAAGGCGGAGAGGGAAAATAGGTCCCCTACAGGGAAGATAGATCAGGTTCACAGTGGATCTGTCCATAGAGACTTGGCAGACCAGAAAGGAGTAGAAGGAAATATTCAACATGCTAAATAGAAAAAAAATATGCAGCCAAGACTTCTTTATCCAGCAAGGTTGTCATTCAAAATAAAAGGAGAGATAAAGAGTTATCCGGACAAACAAAAACTAAAGGAGTACATGATCGCTAAATCAGGCCTGCAAGAAATTTTAAGGGGGACTCTTTGAGTGGAGAAAAAAGACCAAAGCAACAAAGACTAGAAAGGAACAGAAAACATAACCAGAAACACCAACTCTATAGGTAACACAATGGCACTAAATTCATATCTCTCAGTAATCACTCTGAATGTAAATGGACTAAAGGCACCAATCAAAAGACATAGGATATCAGATTGGATTAAAACAAACAAACAAAAAAAAAACAAGATCATCTATATGTTGCTTACAAGAGATTCATTTTATACCTAAAGATGTCTGCAGATTAAAAGTGGGCATGGAGAACCATCTATCATGCTAATGGACATTAAAGAAAGCTAGAGTAGCCATACTTTTATCAGACCAACTAGATTTTATTTTATTTTTTTTAAAAGATTTTATTTATTTATTTGTCAGAGAGTGAGAGAGCCCAAGCAGGGGGAGCAGTAGGCAGAGGAGGCAGAACAGGCAGTGGGAGAAACTGGCTCCCTGTTGAGCAAGGAACCTGATGCAGTACCAACTGAGCTACGCAGGTATCCCAAAAAACTAGATTTTAGAACAAAAACTGTAGCAAGAGATGAAGAAGGGCATTATATCATAATTAAGGGATCTATCTTTCAAGAAGATTTAACAATTGTAAATATTTATGCCCTCAACTTGGGAGCACCCAAATACATAAATACATTAATAACAAACATAAAGAAACTCATTGATGATAATACAATAATAGTAGGGGACTTTAACACCCCACTTACAGCAATGGACAGATCATACAAGCAGAAAGTCAACAAGGAAAAAATGGCTTTGAATGACACACTGGACTGGATGGACTTCGCAGGTATATTCAGAACATTTCATCCTAAAGCAGCAGAATTCACATTCTTCTCAAATGCACGTGGAACTTTCTCCAGAATAGATCACATATTGGGTCACAAATTAGCCCTCAACAAGTACAAAAAGATCAAGATCATACCATGCATATTTTCAGACCAAAAATGCTATGAAACTGGAAGTCAACCACACGAAAAAAATTGGAAAGACCTCACATACATGGAAGTTAAAGAACATCCTACTAAAAAATCAATGGGTTAACCAGGAAATTAAAGAAGAATTTTTAAAAAATGCCTGGAAACAAATGAAAATGAAAGCATGACAGGCCAAAACCTTTGGGATTCAGCAAAATCAGTCCTAAGAGGGAAGTATATTGCAGTACAGACCTCCTCAAGAAGCAAGAAAAGTCTCAAAAACACCTAACCTTACACCTAAAGGAGCTAAAAAAAGAAAAACAAATGAAGCCTAAATCCAGCAGAATAAAGGAAATAATAAAAATTAGAGCAGAAATAAATTATATAGAAACAAACAAACACAGTGGAATGAATTAACAAAACTAAGAGTTGGTTCTTCTAAAGAATTAATAAAATTGATAAACCCCTAGACAGACTTATCAAAAAGAAAAAAGGACCCAAATAGATAAAATCATTAATGATAGAGGAGAGATCACAAACAACACCACAGAAATACAAACAATTATAAGAGAATATTATGAAAAATTATATGCCAACAAACTGGGCAACCTGGAAGAAGTGGACAAATTCCTAGAAGTTTACAAACTGCCAAAACTGAAACAGGAGGAAATAGAAAATTTGAACAGACCCATAACCAGCAAAGAAATTGAATCAGTAATCAGAAATCTCCCAACCAACAAAAGCTGGATGTCTTCTCAGGGGAATTCTACCAGACATTTAAAGAAACCTATTCTTCTCAAACTGTTCCAAAAATATAAATGAGAGGAAACCTCCAAACGCATTCTATGAAGACAGCATTACCTTGATTCCAAAACAAGACAAAGACCACACTAAAAAAGAATTACAGGCCGGGCACCTGGGTGGCTCAGTTGGTTAAGCAACTGCCTTCAGCTCAGGTCATGATCCTGGAGTCCTGGGATTGAGTCCCACATCGGGCTCCCTGTTCAGCTGGGGGTCTGCTTCTCCCTCTGACCCTCTTCCCTCTCGTGCTCTCTGTCTCTCATTCTCTCTCTCTCTCAAATAAATAAAATCTTAAAAAAAAAAGAATTACAGATCAATATCCCTGATGAACATGGATACAAAAATTCTCAATAAAATAATAGCTAATCAAATTCAACATTACATTAAAAGAATTATTATTCAGCACGACCAAGTGGGATTTATTCTTGGGCTGTAGGGGCAGTTCAGCGTTTGCAAATCAACCAATTTGATACACCATATTAATAAAAGAAAGGATAAGAACCAAATGATCCTGTCAATAGATATGGAAAAAAGCATTTGACTGATAAAAACCTTCAACAAAGTAGGGACAAAGCAAACATACTTCAACATCATAAAGGCCATATACAAAAGACTCACAACTAATATCATCCTCAATGGGGAAAAACTGAGAACCTTTCCTCTATGGTCAGGAACAAGACAAGGATGTTCACTCTCACCATTACTATTTAACATAGTACTGGAAGTCTCAGCCTCTAAAATCAGACAACAAAAAGAAATAAAAGGTATTCAAATTTGCAAGGAAGAAGTTGAACTTTCACTATTTGCAGATGACATGATACTCTATGTAGAAAACCTGAAAGACTTTGCCAAAAAATTTGTTAGAACTCATACATGAATGCAGCAAAGTCACAGCATATAAAATCAATGTGCAGAAATCTGTTGCATTCCCATACACCAATAACGAAGCAGCAGAAAAAGAAATCAAGGAATCGGTTCCATTTGCAATTGCACCAAAAACAATAAGATACCTAGGAAAAAATCTAACTAAAGAAGTGAAAGATCTATACTCTGAAAACTATAAAACACTTATGAAAGAAATTAAAGAGGACACACAGTAATGGAAACACATTCCATGCTCATGGATTTGAAGGACAAACTTTGTTGAAATGTCTATATTATCCAAAGTAACTATACATTGATGCAATTGCCATCAAAATACCACCAGCATTTTTCACATAGCTAGAAAAAACAATCCTAAAATTTATATGGGACCACAAAAAAATCCAAATAACCGAAGCAATTCTAAAAAAGAAAAGCAAAGCTGGCGGCATCACAATTCCAGACTTCCAGCTCTATTACAAAGCTGTCATCGTCAAGACAGTATGGTACTGGCACAAAAACAGACACATAGATCAATGGAGCAGAGGAGGAACCCAAAAATGGACCCTCAACTATATGGTCAACTAATCTTCAACAAAGCAGGAATGAATATCCAATGGAAAAAATACAGTCTCTTCAACAAATTGTGTTGGGGAAACTGCACAGTGACATGCAAAAGAATGAAACTGGACCACTTTCTTACACCAAACACAAAAATAAATTCAAAATGGATGAAGACTTTAATGTGAGACAGAAAACCATCAAAATCCTAGAGGAGAACACAGGTAGAAACTTCTTTGATCTCAGCCATAGCAACTTCTTATTAGACATGTCACCAGAGGCTAGAGAAACAAAAGCAATAATGAATTACTGGGACTTCATCAAGATAAAAAAACCCTTGCACAGCAGAGGAAATAATCAACAAAACTAAAAGGCAGCCTATGGAACGGGAGAAGATATTTGCAAATGACACATCTGATAAAGGGTTAGTATCCAAAATCTACAAAGAACTTACTAAATTCACCCAAAAAATGAATAATCCAGTTAAGAAATGGGCAGAAGACATGAATAAACACTTTTCCAAAAAAGACATCCAGATGGTGAAGAGACACATGAAAATATGTTCAACAACACTCATCCCCATTTCCCCCTCAGGGAAATACAACTCAAAACCATGAGATACCAACTCACACCCGTCAGGATGGCTAAAATTAACAACATAAGAAACAACAGGTTTTGGCGAGGATGTGGAGCAAGGGGAACCTTTTTGCACATAGGAATGCAAATTGGTGCAGCCACTCTGGAGAACGATATGGATGTTTCTCAAAACAGAACTACCCTATAGTCCAGAAATTGAACTATTGGTATTTACCCAAAGGATACAAAAATACAGATTTGAGGGGATACATGCACCCCGATTTTTATAGCAGCATTATCAATAATAGCCAAACTATGGAGAGCCCAAATTTCCATCGACTGATGAATGGATAAAGAAGATGTGGTACATATATACAATGGAATATTACTCAGTCATCAAAAAGAATGAATGTTGCCATTTGCAACATGAATGGAGCTAGAATGTATTACGCTAAGTGAAATAAGTCAGTCAGAGAAAGACGAATACCATAAGATCTCACTCCTATGTGGAATTTAAGAAAGAAAATAGATGAATATATGGGAAGGGGAAAAGAAAAAAAGGAGAGAGGGAATCCATAAGAGATTCTTAACAAGAGAGAACAAACTGAGGGCTGATGGAGGGACGTGGGTGGGGGATGGACTAGATGGTGATGGGTATTAAGGAGGGCACGTGTTAAGATGAGCACTAAACAGTGTATGTAAGTGATGAATCACTGAATTCTACTCCAGAAACCAATATTACACTGTATGTTAACTACCTAAAATTCAAACCAAAAAAACATAAAAATTAACAAAAAATAAAAAATAAATGAAAGTAATACTTGATAATAACAGAAAGCATGGGCATAATTTAATATAGAGAGAGATTTAAATTTCTTTGCTTACAGATCATAATAGCAAAGACATATGATTTTTTTGTAATATATTTTGACTACCAGGCCACACTTCTGGGTTTAGCTTGAATGAAAGCAAGGATTAAAGGGCAAGAATTATTTTCTTCCGTATTCTTAGAAGTTTAAATAGGATGCCTTCCTGAATTAAACCTGTGTTCCTGCTAATAATTATATATTATATATTATATATTATATATTTTATAATATATATTATATATTATATATGATTATATATATACTTTATATATATAATATATATACTTTATATATATAATATATATACTTTTTATATATATATAAAGTATAATATATATTATATATTATACTTTATTAATTTTTAGTTTTTTTCTCATTTTCTCATTTTCATTGAAGTATAATTGATATATATTGATATATATAGATATATATAAGTATAATTTATATGTATATATATACATATATATGTGTATATATACAGATATGTTATTTATACATAATTTATATGTATATATATATGTATATATATGTGTGTGTGTATATATATATATATATATATATATACAGATATGTTATTTCAAGTGTACATCAGTCATTCAATATTTTTGAGACATTAATGAAATGATCCCTATGATGTCTAGTTACCATCTGTCACCAAAGTTCTTACAATATTATTGGTTATATTTCCTATGCTGTATATTACATTCCCATCACTTATTGATTTTTTAACTCAATATTTATACCTCTTAATACCCTTCATCTATTTTGCCCACCTCCCAACTTCTCCCTCTTTTGGTAACCACAGTTTGTTTCTTATATCTATGATGTCTGTTTCTGTTTTGTTTTGTTTATTCATTTGTTTCATTTTTTTAGATTCCACATTTAAGTGAAATCATATGGTATTTGTCTTTCTCCGTTTGACTTATTTTACTTAGCATAATGCTCTCTAGGCCCATGTATGTTGTTACAAATATCAAGAGTTCTTTCATTTTTATGGCTGAGTAATACTCCCTTGTACCCTATCTTCCTTATCCATCAGTCAATGATCACTTGGGCTGACTAATGGAAAACTCTGATTGCTTCATTCCTTCCCCTGCCTAATGCTGTTGCTTCGGTTGTGATCCTCATTATCTCCTGAATTAACTATCTACTTTCTATTTTGCCTTTCTGCATTATTTTCCACATTGCCTCTATATTCACATATTTAAAACAAATAACCTATAACAAATCCAAACAAATCTTTATTGTGTCCTATTTGTGCACAGAAGAAAGCCCGGTCACCCTAACATGGCTGGTGTTCAACATCTTTCACTGTTTGGCTAAAACCTGAATTGGCTGTAATTCCAGATAAAAACTTTTTATTTTTTTTAGTTTTTAATTTTTTTATTATTTTCAATTAGCCAACATATAGTACATCATTAGTTTTGTGTTCAGATAAAATCTTATTAGAACCCAAGTTAAAATGAATTTCTCCTGGGGTACCTGGGCGCCTCAGTCGGTTAAGCATCTGCCTTCAGCTCAGGTCATGATCTCGGGGTCCTGGGATTGATCTTGGGGTCCTGGGTGTTGGGTTCCCTGCTCAGTGGGGAGTCTGCTTCTCCCTCTCCTTCTGCTCCTCCCCACCCCCTGCTCGTGCTCTCTCTCTCTCTCAAATAAATAAATAAAATCTTTTAAAAAATAAATTTCTTTGGGCGCCTGGGTGGCTCAGTCGTTAAGCGTCTACCTTAAGCTCAGGTCATGATCCCAGGGTCCTGGGATCGAGCCCCACATTGGGCTTCCTGCTTGGCAGGAAGCCTCTTCTCCCTCTCCCACTCCCCCTGCTTGTGTTTTCTCTCTCGCTGTCTCTCTCTGTCAAATAAATAAGTAAAATCTTTAGAAAAATAAAAAATAAATTTCTCCCCTACCCTTTCATAATCACCTGTTTGCTATTTTCCTGTAGCTCTTTTTCAGTCTGAATTTCATGACTATACACATGTCTGATTATTAGGGGATAAATCAACAAGGATGTAAATTGATTCAAAGTCAGTGAAGAATAAAGACTTTGCATATAATAGATAATAATTTGTTTGCTGGTTAGATGTAATAAAAATTATAAAACTTTGAATGTATATTGCTTGATGATTTTCATTCAATTAAATTTCCAGTTCAAATACTGTGAGTGTTCAGAAATATCTTACCTGCTTTCAATATCTGTTTCATGTTTTTAGATCTCCACTGTTGTTTAGTATTCTATATTAATGCAATGGTAGGTCTTTAGCTTTATACTTTATGTACTTCATTAGGTCCCTTTATAAATCTGGAACATTGAAAGCATCTAGAACATATATTTCCTTTGCTTGTGATTATGTATCACTGCAAGCATTTTGATATTATTTTTATATAATAGACTATTTTTCTTGACTTGCTAAGGCAAACACTAATTATGATGAGACCAAACTTGAAAAATAAAACCTTCCCTAAACTCTTGAGTCCACAAGTAACCTTATGAGCAATGCTTTTGTAAATTTATGGTGTGTAGTTTCAAAAACTATATCCATAATAAACAAATAATTAGACTGGATGCATGAAAAAATTGTTCCTTATAATTTACTTTTATTTTTATTTTGGATATTGGCTTTTTAATAATAATTGGGTTTTGCTGAACTTTACCTTTTTTTTTAAGATTTTATTTATTTATTTGAGAGAGAGAGAATGAGAGAGAGCATATGAGAGGGGGGAGGGTCAGAGGGAGAAGCAGACTCCCTGCAGAGCAGGGAGTCTGATGCGGGACTTGATCCAGGGGACTCGCCCCTGACCTTTACCTTTTTCCCCAGAATAAATCTGACACCACATATTTGCTCAAATAAAATACATTCCCATCTTAATTTTTTATTTTAAGAAAAATAAGTCAGGGAATGAGCTGAAAAATATACATTATTATATTTTTATGCTAATAAGTACTAAAGAGTAATAAGCTATTCTTTTATGTCTGATATCAATTCTCCTACACCTGTCAGTATCTGAAAAGTACAATTTAATGATTCCAATAATAAAAATATAGTGAAAGATAAAGTGAAAATGAGGGGGAGAAAGGAAGGTGGAAAATGCATCTGATAGTTTATTAAGATTAAAACATTGGGGCACCTGGGTGGCTCAGTCGTTAAGCGTCTGCCTTCAGCTCAGGTCATGATCCCAGGGTCCTGGGATCGAGCCCCACATCAGGCTCCCTACTCTGCAGGAAGCCTACTTCTCACTCTCCCACTCCCCCTGCTTGTGGTCCCTCTCTCGCTGTCTCTTTCTCTCTGTCAAATAAAATCTTAAAAAAAAAAAAGATTAAAACTTTTATTTCTGCTATATGTATTTACTTATTGAAGACTAAAACATGTACCTCTTGAATAATTAATATGCCCAGAGAGAGAATAAAATATAGTGTTTGCCAGCTTACCTCTCTTTCCGTTCTTAAAAATCTAGGGTTTTATAAATTTAATTATATATATTTCCAGATTTTCATAAAACATGCAAAATTTGTTTTTTATAAAAGTTTTACTAAGTGTAATTTAAAAATTCTCTGCATAAAACTCTAGGTTATTTCATCATAAACCAGATTTTATTTTGATTATGTAATGCCAGAATCCTTCCATCTTGAAGGAAATTAGAGCTTTTCTTACACCTTTATTAATGTATGCTTGTATTAAGCAAGCACCCCCTATTACCACCTTCAATAAGCAACATAGGAATGTGAATCAGAATAATTATTGCATGTTTTATTCTGAAATTCTACCCAGAATCAGTTAATTTATATGGAGATCTGCTAAGCTGACGGTGCCATTTGTATTTCTTAATCCTTCTTTTATTAGCTATACTTAAGAGAAAATTATACCATTATTTTCCTGCAAGCCTCAAGCCTCAACTAATTTGTGTAGTCAAAAATATTTTCAAGTGGCCTTTCTTTCCAACTTAAGAATTATTCATACCGTGTGTCTCAGTTTGAGAATATGTCTCATTATTCATACATGGGCACTTTATTATGCTGGTAAGAATAAGCACTCAGGAAGCACAGTGTTAACAGTATTTGAGGCTTGTTGTACTTGTCAGTGGTTCTTGGCCTTTATTTGTCATTGCTATGGCTTTCCCTGTTTGTTTGTTTGTTATTTGTTTTGTTTAGGGCTAGTAATTTATTAACATTATTTTTATAAAGACAAAGTTGATTTATGAGTAAGGGGAGAAAGAGATTTTATCTTATAAAATCTGGCATAGATCTGGCAACTGATCTGACAGTTGTGGACATTTTCCAGCATGATATGGTGACAATAGAAAGGGTATTTGGAAAACAAAATTATGCCCATCAATTATTAATCTATATGCTTTTCTCCTCCCCCACCCACTGAGCCTCTAACATTAAAATTTCATTTCCATCAATATTTGTGAAAGATGAAATTTACAGTTTTGTTATTCCAACTCTTCTCGTTGAATTCTAATTTTATAAAACCCCAAGGTTCAAATAACACTTAAACATTTTATTGTTTCATTGAAGTTGTTATGTTATAGATTTGAGGAAATTTAAATTCTGAGTCTCAGTAAAGCAAGAGAGTCATACACTTAAGGAGGTCTGAAGGTAAAAGGTGGATATTCATGAGAGGATATGTCAAATGGATCCTGCAGATCTCCAGGGGAGCATTCCAGGCAGAGGCATGCCTATTCAGCTCAAGAAGGGGGTCCCTGTGATTGGGAAAATATGGGGGAAGAACAGTAGAAGTCAAAGTCAAAAAGTTTATCTGGGATCCAGTTTTTGTAAGCTCTTAGAACATTATAAGATCATTTGCTTTAGTAAGTCATTTAGGAAGATGTTAACAAGTTTTGAGTATGCACTAATTGATGACATGCACTAAATTGTATCCTATCAGAATCATTATGGATTGTGAACTCTAATGTGGGTAAACTGTAAACCAATTAGAATATTGCTTTAAGAGATGGCGGTAATCCAAGTGAGATGATAGTGGCTTTTAGTATAGAGGTGATGAGAAGTGATTGGATTCTTATCAGTTTTGAAAGATTTGCTAACAGATTTGATGTGGGATGTGAAAATAAGAGGTATCAAAGATGAATAAGAATTTTGGTCTGATCGACTAGAAGAATGATATTGCCGTTTGTGTAAAAGGGAAGGCTGTAAGAGCAGGTTGCATCTGGTAAAGGTGAGAAGTTCAGTTTTGAACATATTAAATTTAATTTGCCTATTAGTTAACTATAAAAATATGTAGGTATAAATGTTGGCATATATATATTTATATTTTATATATATATTTATATATGTATATATACATACACCTATATTGTATATATATTTATATTTGTATATATATTTATATATGTATGTACACATATATTGTATATATATAAGTATATATATGTATACATATTTCTGGAATTCAGGGAAAAAGTCGGCTAGAGTTATAAATTTTGAAGTTATCTGCATAGAAATGCTATTTCCTGGAGCTGAATGAGATCACTCAAGGAGACAGTGTATATAGAAAAAGAGAGAGAGAGAGAGTGTGTGTGTGTGTGTGTATGTGTGTAAGAATTAAGTCTGAAACATTCCAATATTACATGGTAGGAAAGACTAGAAACCAAAAGGAGTGGTTGGTGATGTTGGAGGAAACTAAGGACAGTACCGTGATCAGAGATAACCAAAAACAGTTAAGTCAACGAAGTGTTTAAAGGAAATGCAGTAGGGGCACCTGGGTGGCTCAGTCAGTTAAGCATCTGCCTTCAGCTCAGATCATGATCCCAGGGTCCTGGGATCGAGCCCCACGCTGGGCTCCCTGCTCAGCGGGAGTCTGCTTCCCCCTCTCCCTCTGTCTGTCTCTCTCTCTCTCCTTCCAAGAAAGAAAGAAAGAAAGAAAGAAAGAAAGAAAGAAAGAAAGAAAGAAAGAAAGAAAGAAAGAAAGAAAGAAAGAAAGAAAGAGAGAGAGAGAGAGAGAGAGAGAGAGAGAGAGAGAGAGAGAGAGAAAGAAAAGAAAGAAAGAGAGAGAGAGAGAAAGAAAGAGAGAAAGAGAAAGAAAGAAAGAGAAAGAAAGAAAGAAGTAAATAAAATCTTTAAAGAAAAATGGAGTAATCTCTGGGGTGAAATAATGTATACACACCAAGTAGGCTGGTGACAGAAAATAAACTATTGTTAAGCTTAGTAATATTGATAGTCTCTGATGATTCATAAAAAAAGTTACACACACACACAAAAGAATTTTGGTGAAAATATGGCTGATTGAATCTATTAGAAAGAAAATGGGAGAAGAACAAGTCAACTAGAGATAGTATAAGTGATGCTTCATAGGAAGTTGACATAAAGGGAAAGGAGAGGGTTTTTTTTTTTCCTAATCTATAAGAGAAATAATAAATAATAATGACATGTCTGAACATTCATGGGAATCACTATAGAGAGGTAAAAAAGAAACATGAATCACTGGGGCAATGTTCTTACATAGCAAGGTAGGATGAAATCTAGAGGACAGAAGAGTTGTAAGAGCACAGAGTTGATCCATATCCACAGGACAGTGATCAGAATTTTGTGGACACTACTTCTGGAAGATAGATATATAATGTGATGGGATTTCATGGCATTTTTTTCATCTGTTTTCATATTATCAATACATGAAAAAGTGTGTATTCCTATACATTAGGAATGCACAATGTATAAAATATGTATATATTGCATATATAATGAATATCTGGAAAGAGTTTAAACTCATTTAAAAATAAAGGCAATTAAAAATGAATACACCTGGTAAACAAGGAGCTCCTGCATCTGTGTTGCTGACCAAGATAGCTGGTATGGGGTAGACTCACAGTGAAGCTAATAAAGTTTGAACCTCAAGGCTGCTTTCTTGTTGTGAGCCTTATTGTGGGAGTGGCCCTATTAATGTTATATCCATGGTTTTATTTATTTTTCTTAAAGAGGAATTTACTTAGAATAAGCTTTGTACTCCATCTGCCCATTCATCTTCCTTTAACTGACTTGGGAAGACAATGGTCTTTTTGTGCCTTATAAATCTTGAGAAAGCACCTCTTGACAGATTCCAACCTGAAACCTGGAACTTTACAGAAAAAGAGATTCTGGGAAATGTAGTTCCCTTGCCTTTGAAGAGGCTATGGATAATGTTGAGTTGACAAGAGACTATCTATCCAAGCATATCACTCTAAGGAAGAAAATACAATTAATTGACTAAGGAGATAAAGGAGACTTTAAGTCAGCCATTCAAGGGACTAAAGCTTAACATAAGGAAGCATTTATGTATTAGCACATCTGAAAGTGAATAATAGTGAAGTATTAATCAAAACCTGGTTGATGCTAAAACGATACAGAAGGGTAATGGTTAGTTTGGAATAAAAAAGTAGAAGGAAAAGAGAACAAAGGATTTTCAGGATGTCTCCAGCAATGTTCAGAGAAGAAGGTACCTGATTATAAGGTCTGTTTGGCATTCACTAATAATGCATTCAACACATTTATCAATCATTCATTTTAGGTACTAAGGATATTATTTAAAATAAGACAGGAATGGCCCCTTTTTTCACAGGGCTTATATCTAGACCATCACTGTCCAGTTGAAATAGAAGTCCAGCCCTAAATGTGAGCCACATATGTAATTTTAAATTTTCTAGCAGCCATAATTAAAAATTTAAAAAACCCATGAAATTAATTTTAATAATTTTAGTTAACCTAATATATCTAAAATATGTATTATCATTTCAACATTTAATCAATGTAAAAATTTTAATAATACATTTTACATTCTATTTCTTTTTTGGTACTGTCTTCAAATTCTGTCATGTATTTTACACCTGCAGCACATCCCAATTTGGATTTGCCATTTTGGAAGTGCTCAGTGTGATTGGTGGCTACAGCATTGACCAGCACAAATCTAGACAGCTAGAAGTTTAGCCTAAATAATACTTCAGGAGCCCATTGTGAAAAAGTCCAGTACTTGTAATCTGCACCACATATCAATCTGTGGTTATCCATCAAGATAATGCTACCTGCTAGGCTGACTTGAGCTTCCTTTATGACATATAGTATCCAAAGAATTCACATGAATCTTGACTTCTTAATTTCAAAAACTATATGATAAATTGGGTATGTAAATAGGGTTAACTTACAATATCCATTCCATGCCACCATTGCCTCTGCAAACATATACTGTTCTTTAATTTTAATATATATTGGCATACCAAACTTTTGGGCCTTCTTCCTTTTCATTAAAACAAATACAAGTTGGGTGGGAGATTGACTATAACTTAGCCTTTCCTTATGGTAAGCTGGATTTGGGGTTCAAAAAATGCTGCACTTCTTAAAAAATTTAAAAAAAAAATTTGACAGAGTGAGAGAGTGCAAGCAGGGGGAACGGTAGAGGGAGAAGCAGGCTTCTGGCTGATCAGGGAGCTCGATGAAGGGCTTGATCCCAGGACCCCTGATCATGACCTAAGCTGAAGGCAGACCCTTAACTAACTGAGCCACCCAGGCACCCCAGATGCTGCACTTATACACCTAAAATTATTAAGGGGAGGGAAAAAGCAATTACTGAGAAGTTTAAAAAACATACTTAAAAACCCTAAAATATTACAGCATATGTTAATTTAAATGAAAGTTCTACCTTCTACAAGGAAAAAAGTTATACATATACCATAAACTTGGTTATAATGAAACAATTAGAGATTTTTAAATGGCTAAATCTATCATATATTTATAAAATTAATTTCTAAAATTGCTAAAAATTGCTTTAAATCTCAAAATATGCAAAATATCTGTGCATTACTTCCTTTAATTCTCTAATTTATTGTGATAATTGTGGACAGGGTGCTTATCAAAATCTGTGGAATACTGGTATTTGTTGTTCTAACATCATCAGCTAAATATGCCCCAATTGGAAATAATGTGAAAGCTCTTTTCAAAAAATATCTGTTATGTCAAACACAGAAGAAAATGGGGTGAATACATATAAAAAGAAGCTAAACCTAAATGTAATTCATTTTTATTTTACCTATCTAGTTGTCTGTCTACATATCCACCTATCATTTATCTATTTACTAATCCCTTCCCCACCCTCAACTCTTGCTCTTACTCTTGTTAGAAATTTAAAACCCTGGGAAATTTCAACTAGCATAATTTATGCACATATGACCGTGTACATAATTAGTCTTTTCCAAATTATATAGTTCCTGTAGTAAACTGGAGAAATTGTGTTTAAATTTCTTTGTGGGTTTGTATTCATAAAGATTGTAAGATTACAGCTACCTGACTCTTACATTTCCTTAGTAATGCTCCCGATTTAGGAGAGAAACTCTATCTATTTTAGTATGTCAAAGACATAGAAAAATGCAAGTGTTTATAAATTAAAGAAAGAAATGAGAGCCAAAAGACTGGGAAATTATAGAAAGATTAATAATATCATTGGAAATCCAATTTGCCTGAACAGAAAATCATATTTTCTGGGAGAAATATTAATACCAGAGATGTCTAAGTGGGTTATTTAAAGATTAGATTTCAAAGGATGGAGGAGTAAGAACAAAAACAAGGTCAAACAAATAAGGACTAGTATTGTAGAAACTTGAGATCTTACTGAGGATTGATTGTCATCTATTTAAATACATTTTGATGGCGGTAAAATATAAAATTTTGAAAGTATTTGTGGAGATCATTAAGTATATTTTGTTCAAATTAGGCCAGAGATATTTAAGATACCCTATGGTGCCAGATAATGGGCAAGTATTAGAATAGAAAAGGATGTGAACTTCATATACAGGTTCTCAAATCCTGGCTGTACAAGAATGACAGTGGTGGAGTTCATTTCTAAAGAAAAGATTAATGAATACGACCATCTACCACTTCATGTGATATCATTCCTTTAAAAATGTTAGCATATTTTCAGGAAAATGTATGCAGATACTAGATGAAATCTGTCTCAATGTTTCCAAGTATCGTAAATACATAAATATGGTATCAACAGTCATGTTATGACAACTCTGCAGCAATTTTTAGGCACTGGACAGATTATGTTTTTCTTTTTGCAATTTCTAAATTGTTAAAGAGACTCCGTCTCTCCCCAAATATATTTTTAGGGACTTTGTTCATGATCAGCTTATTTTAAATGTCGGGTGGAATCTCATTTTATAAGTATTAGTGTGATCTTTCATTTTTCTAATCAGTTTCATTGAAGAATGCCAAGACAATTCATGAGACCTTATTTAAAGATTATCCAGAAGTTCCTCAGCTTCCAAATCTGCTCAAAAATAGAATGGTAAAGATACTTTTCCATAGCTAAGCAGCATGCAGGGCTGCTTTTTCTACCATATCTGAGTTCACGTGGAATTCTTTTCCAGTAAAGTTTTTGATCTTCAGTTATACCTATGCAGCTTCTATGTATATTTTAAGGCCAACATCAAAGACTTTGCTAATTGCTTCAGATTTAATTAGCATGAGCTTCCACTCAGTAGTTTCATGAAGATTTTTCTTAGTTCACTCTTTTTCTGTTTTGTTTTGTTTTTAGAATTCTATTTGTAGTTTAATATATTTGTACTTTTTGTCTCTTTATGTAGATTTTAAACCCCTTGTATCCACGAACTAAATTTTTACGTTGTATTTTCCTTTATAGCTTCTAATAGCTAGAGTCAATTGATTAGATATCAGGTCTTTAATATTTGTTAATCAATTAAGGCATTATTTCAACTAGTATATGTGAGGGGATAATGGACTGTATGTGAGTAATTTTGTTAGTATAGAGAAAATGAGGAAATAAAATAAGACATTTCAAATAACAAATAACAATTTTTAGTATGTTTGATGCACAGTGTTACATTGGTTTCAGATATACAACAAAATGATTCACCAACTCTATACTTAATCTGTCACTATACACCATTAAAATAATTAAAATATGAAAATAAAATAAAACAATTAACTATATTCCCTGTGCTGTACTTTTTATTCCCATGACTTATTCATTCCACAACCAGAAGCCTGTATCTCCCACTCTTCTTACCCCATTGTGCCAACCCCCCCCCCTTCCCTCTGGCAACCGTAAGTTTGTTCTCTGTATTTTTACATCTGATTCCAGTTTTTGTTTGTTTATTCATTTGTTTTCTAGATTCCACATATAAGTGAAATCATATAGTATTTGTCCTCTGCCTGACTTATTTCACTTAGCATAATACCCTCTAGGTCCATCCATGTTGTTGCAAATGGCAAGATCTCATTCTTTTTCTTGACTGAGTAATGCTCCTCTGTGTGTGTGTGTGTGTGTGTGTGTGTGTGTGTGTGTGTACCGTATCTTCTTTATCCACCCACCTATAGATGGACATTTGGGTTCTTTCCATATCCTGAGTATTCTAAAAGTGCAATAAACATAGGGGTGCATCTGTCTGTTAGAATTAGTGTTTTTGTTTTCTTTGGGTAAATACCCAGTAGTGGAATTACTTGATCATATGGTAGTTCTATTTTTAAGTTTTTGAGGAATCTCCATACCGTTTTCCACAATGACTGCACCAATTTACATTCCTACCAACAGTGCATGGCGGTTCCTTTTTCTCCACATCCTTGCCAACATTTGTTATATCTTGTCTTTTTGATTCTAGCCATTCTGAAAGGTGTAAGGTGATATCTCATTGTGGTTTTGATTTGAAAAAAATAAAAACAAAAGCACAATTTTATGAGAACTTTAATGTAATTAAGGAGAGTTACCAGTCAAATGATTTTCAGAGTGTTTCTAGGTCTGGAGCCTGGAAGAATAGTGATATTGCTAACTTAAATGATTTGGGATGAAAATTATTTTCTTTATTTTTGTCTTTTGAGTTTTTGGTGCATCAGACAGATCAGAATTAATTTTAAGTTTAGTACTTATCAGCAAGAAGGGCGTGTTAAGCTTCATACTAACTTATAGCAGGATGTGAAGAGAAATGAGGGGCAAAAACTACTGTAGAGCATTATGGGCCTTGCCTATGGTATGAGGCCATGTTCCAACCCCTTGTTTGAGATCTCAATCTTTTTATTAAAATACGTTTTAAAGTCATCTCCTGAGAATCAACAATAACATCATGGGAATAGGAAGGAATGAGAGATTGTGGCAATCATTTATATGACAAATACTAAGCTTAATTATAAATACTAGTTATAAGACACCACCATCACAGTATTATTAAAATTAACATTTATTGCCTCCCATTCTGCTAAGATTTTATTTTATTTCATTCTCACAGTGTAATCAAGTAAGTATTTTATTCTCCTCATTTTATAGATGAGACTAGGAATCAGACTACTAGAAAAGTTGCCAAAGATCTTACAAAAAACAAGGGATAAGTTTTTTTTTATGTGAAATTTGGCTAAACCATGTCTTTACTTTTAATGTCCATAAAATATTGATATACCACAGTGTACAACTATTATCAGTTTTGTCCTCATTTTAACTGTTTTTTGCTCTGTACCCTAAGTTGTGAATGTTGATTATTTCCTGTAACCAAAAAGAAATAAATAATAATAAGTTAAATAACTATAGACGTTCCACCTCCCTCTCCCTCTCTCTAAATCTTTCTCTCATATTTCGTAGAAGGTAAGGTGTTTCTGTGACATGTCTTCCTGACTAAGAAGTAAAGATGTAAGAAGTAAATGAATACCATTTTAATATTTATCTCTAGGCAGAGAAAAGTCTATATTTATCCATACAGTGTAATATAGCCATTCTGTCAGAGATGTTAGTCATGTAGAAAGCTTCTCAAATAGGGGCGCTTTTTTTTGTGGGTTTTTTTTTACTGATTTTGTTTTGGTTTGTTTGTTTTGCTCTAGTCTCAACAAATGAACTTGGAAAAATACTTCCTTTGGATGATACAACTGGTTAATCCACTTCTTCCCTCTTGTAGCTTGTGGTTGTATATCTACTTGAAAGATTATCATTCCTAAGCATTAAGAGTCCAGGTTGTGAAGACAGACTGAATGGGTTGGGATTCCAGCTGCATCATTTACGTAGACAACCTTAAGAAAATTTCTTAGTTTCTACTGCTTTAGTTTCCTCTCTTTTAAAATGGAGTGATTAATAATACCACTTACACTGCAGGTTGTTATAAGGATTAAATGAGCTACTATATTATTTGTAGTGTCTGGCACATACTAAGCTTTAAATAATCAAGGGAGGATTTGGTCATAAATATTGAATGCGATCAAAATAGGAAATAATGCTAGAGTAAAGGTCATGAATAGCATTTGTCAATAAGACAGCCCTTTGTCCCAGCCCTGGGAAACTTCCTATGGACTGAGATTCATTCTTATTACTACATCAAAATGTTGTTTGCTTCCTCCTGGCATGCATGCCCAAGTGATAGATATGCTCTGCTTTGCAAGTCACACAAAGCGGTGTAACCTTCCTCATAAACCAGATTCCTAAAGAGGAGGGGTGATTCATCTTCATATATGTTAAAGAGACTAAGCAAAATGAAATTTAGGCCTTAAAGATGGGTCTTTATTTTTCTCAGGATTTTAGCTACAGTTGAAAATGCTAATTTGTATACAAGTCTTATTTTCTGATGCCATGAAATTTTATTTTAGTTAAGATGTGTGTTGAAAGATTAGATCATCTTTAAATGTGGGAATCAGCATCCATGTTGCATTCTGTGAATTGTATGCAGGAATATAGTATTTATTTGTCTTTCCCATCTTAAAGCACTTCATAGGATAAAAAAAAAAATGTATTTGTTGAATTGAATTAGCCTTTGTATACTATATATAATATTAAAAAGAACAACAAAATGTTATATATACTTTTAGAAACAATTAAGTTAGTGGAAACAGTTTCAGACTAGGGACTCCTGAAATAATTATAGCGAAGGGAAGAGCTTTCTTAAATAGATTAAAAAATAATTAAGCATAAAAATATTTTTCTTCTTGAATCTTTTGGGCTTTTCTTGCATTCTTGTTATTTATTTTATACTATATGAGGATGAGGCAAGACCATGAGTGAATAATTTGTCTGAGTTCATTAGAGAGCTGCAATTCTGTCTACACACTGTTGAAGTGCTTGTTTTAGAAAAGTTGATGGGATGCAAGGGTGCAGTGAATGAAAAAGTGATGTGCAGAGACCTCTAGAGACTGGAAAGCTTAACTACACTTAATACTCTGCAGCTATGGTTCAATGCTATACAGTAATTGAATTACTCGGGGAGCTATAACACAGCTATAAAGGGAACAAGGTACAATTCTATTCCTAGTGATGTGGTTAAAATCATTGTTCTCAAAAGCCTTATGCTTTTGGCTATTCCCCCCTTAATGAGTTAATTAAGGTAAAATATGCTTTACATTTGCTCTACTGCAAAAACAATGATTAAACAACAGATGTTCAAACTAAAAAAATATAAATTATCAACGTGTGCAGAATATTTATTTTTAGAAAAACACAATAAGCATTTACCTGCTGCCATGACATAAGGATCTTCTATTAACATTACCATTTATTTGTTTTGAAAAAAAAATAGCTGGTGTTACATTATTTTCCTTTTATGGTATATTGGACTCCACCTTTTGATATCTTTGTGCCTGGAAAACTTATTTAAATGCCTATTACTAGTCCTATAAGAATTTATTAAAATGAAAATGCCAGTTTACAATATTGTAAACACATTTTATAATCAGTTGTGTACTCATATTAACTGCTTTTCCTCTGTACAGTAAGTTGTGAATGGTGGCTATTTCCTGCTACAAAGAAGCAGATCAATTAAACAAGTATAGCTTCTCCATCATTCATTCCCATTCTCCCTCCGTCTCTCCAGCACAGAAATCACAATGCTAGTCCCATGCTTTTGGAATAATGGCATGCCATTTGCAGTAGAGAATTATACATCTTTTGAAGACAACTTCTTTTTTTTTTTATTATTATGTTATGTTAATTACCATACATTATATCATTAGTTTTTGATGTAGTGTTCCATGATTCATTGTTTGTGCATAACACCCAGTGCTCCATGCAGAGCGTGCCCTCTTTAATACCCATCACCAGGCTAACCCATCCCCCCACCCCCTCCCATCTAGAACTCTCAGTTTGTTTTTCAGAGTCCATAGTCTCTCATGGTTCATCTCCCCCTCCGATTTCCCCCCCTTCATTCTTCCCCTCCTGCTATCTTCTTTTTTTTAACATATAATGTATTATTTGCTTCAGAGGTACAGATCTGTGATTCAACAGTCTTGCACAATTCACAGCGCTCACCATAGCACATACCCTCCCCAATGTCTATCACCCAGCCACCCCATCCCTCCCACCCCCTCCACTCCAGCAACCCTCAGTTTGTTCCCTGAGATTAAGAATTCCTCATATCAGTGAGGTCATATGATACATGTCTTTCTCTGATTGAAGACAACTTCTGCTTTTCTACTAGGTTTCTTGAAATTTAGAACACCTGATCATGGGATACAGATTTACCCTGATTCTGGGATTGTCCATCATCAGATGGGTTCTCTCAGCTCCATCAAGTTTTGGTAGGCTCAAGAATAATATATTGTAAAGTGGGAAATCTACATGCAAGACTGAGTATGAGCAAGACCAGAAGGCCCAGGCAAACTGCATGTATAGGAAGACCAGACCCTGTATGTAATCTATCACTATTTCCTCAGTTTACACCTACCTATGGCCAAATGAGAGGTGTATTAGGAGGAAAATGGCCTACCTTGTTTTACAGATGGGTCAGCTCAAATGTGGGAGCAAGGTAAAAATAATCAGCAACTGCACTACATTCAGGGCTGGCCTTGAAAGACAGAGACAAGGGAACTATCTCTCAGTGGGTAGAGCTTTAGGCTGTACACCCAGTCATTCATTTAGTGTGGAAAAAGAAGTGCTTCAAGGTTAGAAAATATATACTGACTCATTCTTAGTGACGAATATTCTGGCAGGGGCCTGAAAAGAGAACAATTAGATAAGGGACAGAGTTATTTAAGGTAGAGTCATGTAGATGGACATATGGGGGTAGATAAGAAATGAGAAGATGCTTGTATATTATAGTCTCATCAGAGATCACCCATAGGAGAGGCATTGAACAACCAACCGAACAAAATGCCTTAAATGGAGCCAATTAGCTTTTGTTATCAGTGATACCAGGGCTGACATGGTAGACGCATTTTTAAAAAGTGGTCACAATGGCAGATAGGGAGCTGGTGCTCAAACTGAACAACATGGGTGCTCACTTACCAAGGCTGTTCTAGCTACTGCCATCCTAAATGTTCAACATGTCAGCAACAGAGAGCAATACTAAAATCCTATAATGGTGGGGCGCCTGGATGGTTTAGTCAGTAAGCGTCTGCCTTCGGCTCAGGTCATGATCCCTGGGTCCTGGGATCGAGCCCCACGTCGGGCTCCCTGCTTGGTAGGAAGCCTGCTTCTCCCTCTCTCTCTCTCCCCCTGCTTGTGTTCCCTCTCTCGCTGTCTCTTTCTCTCTGTCAATAAATAAATAAAATCTTTTAAAAAATTAAAAAAATACATAAAATCCTATAATGGCATCATCCTTTGAAGAGATCAACATATTACTTTATGACAAATTGACATTTGGTATTCCTTCCAACCTGGAAGACCAGAAAATTTACTGTGATAGGAATAGATACAAATTCCAGGTATGATTTTGCCTTTTCTGTACTCAAGTTTCTCCATCCCCAGTATTTGAAGGTTCATGAAGTATTTGATTCATTGGCATGGGATCCCTCATACCACTGAGTTTGTCCAAAGAAGACACTTCATAGTGAAGAATATAGTGAATTAGACCATGACAATGGAATTCCCTACCTCATCATATACCACGCCAGCCAAAAGTTGCCACTTTAATAGAGCATTGGGGTAGCATGCAGAAGTTACAGTTGAATTGTCACCTCTGAAAGGATACTTTAAAAGGACAGAAAGTCATCCTCCAGGATGTAATATACTTTCTCAAAAAGACCTTTCTGTGGCTCTTAGCCCCAGTAGGAAGATTACATAGACTTGTATAGTAAGTAATGAAACAGTAGTAATCTTAATTATAATCAGTATAACTAGTCCCAATAACTCCCTTGAGGAATTTTTCTTCCTGTCTTCACAGAATTAAAGGCCCTGATTTCTAAAAGAGGAACATTTCTGCCTGGAATATAGCAAAAGTCCATTGAGCTGTGATTACTACCTGGACACAGGCTCATTTCTGTTTATATCCATCAGGCACCAAGAAGAATGACCGTTTTCACAGGTGCAATTGATTGTGATAATCAGAAGAGGAAGAGGTGCTAAAAACAATGGAGTCAGGGAGAAGTATGTTTGTACCCAGACAATCCACTTCTGTACTGCTTAATATCCCTTCTCTAATTTTGATAGTAAATGTGCAACTGGCATGAAGATGGCATGGTGGCCAGAGTCCCAGACCCCTCAGGGATGAAGATCTGGTTCAGCCCATCAGCTAAGTCATCAGAGGTGCAGGTGGAAGGTAAAGGGATGGTAGAGTAGGGAGAAAATGAGTATCATCCTGGCCCTAAAATGAGCTGTCATCTTGTGGAATGTAGTTCAACCCCCTTACTTTCCTTGCCTAAGTCTTCTTCAAGAAGAGACTCAGTAGAATCTCACAGAACTGCTCCCTGATTGTATATGTAAAATTGGATCTGAGTGGGGTAAATCCTGGGGCACACACAGATACACTACCCAAATCCCCCTTTAAAGAAGGGCTTGTTGCCACAGCTGCAGGGTGCTGGCAGCAGAAAGCCCCTCAGCTCTAGTCCCTCCAGGAACTGCCTCAGTTGTAGAAGCCCCCATGCCCAGGCATGATCTGAGGTGGTAGCCCAGATCCATGAGTGGTCCAGGTGGAAGGATATAGTCTAGCTCAATAGGGACAACTCTCAGATGCTATTTCAACCTCCTAACCCCTCCCTTGCCCCCATGGTATTGACTGAAGCTGTCAAATCTGAATCTAACTTGACTTCTTAGCCTATTTTTGGCTTCTTCTCCTTCCCTCCAAAGGCCTTCCTTAATAAATATTCTAAAGACTAAATTCTTTCAGAATCTGTTTCACATTGAACAAAACCTGCAACATATCCTATTCCTTGAGCCACATACCTTGTCTCATATATTTTGAGGTTACATTATTTGACCTGTACAATTTCATGAATAGTATACACTTAATGGGTATTGTACATTTTATCATTATTAAATGAGCATTTTTATTCTCTGTAGTGATTTTATCTTAAATTGCACTTTACCTGAGATTAATTTTTCTACCTATGCTTTATTCTTGTTTATGCCTGTTTATCCTTTTGTTTTTAAATATACATCTCCATTCCTTTTGGTGTGCATTTTGTAGGCAGCGTATATTTAAATCTTTTAAAAATCCAATTTAATAGTGCCCTTTTAATAGAGGAACTGAATTTTTTTGTGTTTACAGTTGTAATTTATATGCTTGGTATTATTAACTGTATAATTGTGTTTCTCTTATTTTTTTTCCTTTTTATTCTTGTATTTATTCTTTTTCTTTTCTTTCTTGCTATGTGGTTTATGTTTAGTTTTCCTCATATTCTGCAGTGATTTTAGTGGCACATGCCACTCTTATACTTGGCAGCGGTTAACATAAAGTTTAAGGTAGGCGCCTCTGCTTCCCAAAGCCTTGCAGACAATATGTGGGGAAAATAGCTTCATAACCAAAAGAGCATAAGCAGTATATCTCTGGTGCATTTTAATTTACACTTGATCCTAAGAAACTCATTATAGGAAATGAGTTTTTAACAGTTCTTTCTTAGCAACATAAGGCAATGAGCAATTTAGATACACAAGAACATTTTACATTTTCGGATCCAAATTTTGTGATTTTAGAATTTTTTGTTTACATTTTTAAAATGACTAACACTAAACTAACTCAAATGTAGTTTGATGTTGAAAGGAATTTAGCTCAGTTTGTGAGTATTTAGGCGGAATCCTTCTTGAAACCAAAATAATTTTACTGAAATCAACCATAGTTTACTTAACAACACATTTAGAAAATACTGTGTATGTTTTCCCAGCAAACAAACCATTCAGAACCCAGAAATTTGATGTTTCTGCTAACCTTTTCATCAAAAGCTGTTTCAAAGAAGATGTGAGAAGATTAGCAAATGATTAGTTTAAACTTTCTATTTTAGTGTAATCAAATAGTTCACATTTCTAGATTGCATTTTTTTAATAGACCAGTATTATTTTCTTACCCAGCCCAGCTGTTTTTGACAGACAGAATAGTGCAATTTGGGAAGAAGTGGCAAGGGAAATTTATGATCTAACTACAGAGATGGAAAATTACCTCAGTACCAAATATGTGGGGCATCTACAGAATAAAATGAAATATCACAATTCCCAGAAATGACAAAAAAGAACTGGACATGGGGAGCACTTGAGTGTTTGCTTCGACTGTATCATGCAGTACATTCTCACTCATTTTTGTAGTAAGAAATTTGAAGTGCTCAGATATATTACAGATATAACATGTATTTCTGGCTTTATCAGCTAAAAACTTGTGTTTACCTATCCATAATTCTAGTCAATATCATTTCAGTTTTTATGTACTACTCTGAACATTAGGAAAATTATTTGATATGCTCTAGTATAAGTCATTAATAACAAAAAAAGGTTAGGCATGAAAATAATTGAGGCAAAGCTGTCATCAGTTCTTATTGCTTTACATTTTTACCATGCTTTATTAAAATATATTTGATTATATAGTTTTTAATTTATTTTCATGCGGAAGTCATGCATCAAGTCATGCATAGAATTATAATATATTAAAATCTATTTTTCTATTCCATCAATAAGTAGAAATAATTGCTAGTAATAAGGCTCATTTTGGAGTCATTATTGACAACTCTATCCAAATCTCATCCCTGCTAATTTTTTTTTCAAAAGTTAGATATGGATTTCTATATTTATATAGAAATAAATATACAATTTTTCAATTATTTTATTGTGATAAAATACATTCACATAAAATTTATGATCTTACCATTTTTAAGTGTGTAGTACATTCATATTCCTCTGCAGCTATCACCACTGTCCATCTCCAGAACCATTTTTTCTTACAAACCTGACGCTATACCCATTGAACAACTCCCCGTTCCCCCATTGCCCCAGCTTATGGAGACCACCACCTACTTTCTATCTCTATGATTTTGACTACTCTAAGTACATCAGGTAAGTATTTAGATCATGCCATATTTGTCTTTTTGTGACCGGCTTTTTTAACTTAGCATAATGTTGTCAAGGTCCGCCCGTATTGCAGTTGAACATGAGTGCACAAATATCTCTTTTGAGACCCAACTTTCAATTCTTTGGGGTATATAACTGGAAGTGGAATTGCTGGATCATATAGTAATTCTATTTTTAATTTTTTGAGGAACTGCCACACTGTTTCCTTGCAAAGGTTTTGCCATTTTACATTCCCACCAACAGTGCACAGGGATTCCAGTTTCCTCATATCCAATTTCTCCACATCATAACCAGCAGATTTAATTCTGGTTATGTTGAAAATACCATCCAATACTCAATGAATGGTCTTGACACCCTTGTCAAAAATCATTCGACCGTATATGCAAGGGTTTATTTCTGGGCTTTCTATTCTATTCCATTAGTCTATATGTCTACTTTATGACAGTGCATTGTTTTGATTATTGTAACTTTGTGCTTATTGGCAATTTGAATATCATCTTTACAGAAACGTCTATTCAAGTCCTTTTCCTATTTTTGAATTAGGTTATTTTTTTATTTTTATTTATTTTTTTGCTATGGAGTTTTAGGTGTTCTCCATTCTGAATATTAATCCATTATCATATATATGATTTGCAAATATTTTCTCCCATTCCATGGTTGCCTTTCTGTGCTGTTGATAGTGTCCATTAATGCACAAAAGTTTTTAGTTGTTATGAAGCCCAGTTTGTCTATTTTTCCTTTTGTTTCCATTGCCTTTGATATTGTATCTAAGAAATTACTGCCAAATCCAATATTATGAGAATTTGTCTTATGTTTTCTTCTAAGATTTTAATAATATTATGGCCTACATTTAGGTCATGGACTAATTTTGAGTTAATTACTGTATATGGTGTTAGGTAAGGGTCCAACTTCATTCTTTTCCATGTGGATATCCAGATTTCTCAGGATAATTTATTGAAAAGACTTTCCTATCCCCAGTGAATGGTCTTGGCGTTCTTGTCAAAAATTATTTGACCATATATGTGAGAGTTTATTTCTGGGCCCCCTATACTCTCCCATTGGTCTATATGTCTATCTTTATGATAGTACTACATTGTTTTGATTATTGCAGCTTTGCAGCAAGTTTTGAAATCAGAAAGTGTGAATCTTCTAGCTTTGTTCTTTTTCAGGATTATCCAGGCAATTCAAGGTCTCTTGAGATTCCACATGAAATATAGGATGAGTTTTTCTATCTCTGCAAAAGATGTCATCAGAATTTTGACAGGTATTGTACTGAGTCTGTAGATAGCTTTGGACAATATCAATATTTTAATATTCAATTGTACAATGCATAAACATAACTTTTTTTCCTTTATTTATGTCTTTAATTTCTTTCAGTAATGTATTTTAGTTTTAATTATACATCCTTTACCTCCTTAGTTAAATCTTATTTTATTCTTTTTTTTTTTAAGTGTTCAACGATTCATTAGTTGTATATAACACCCAGGGCTCATCACAACATGTGCTCTCCTTAATACTCATCACCTGGCTTTTTAAAAAATTCTTTTTAAGGGCGCCTGGGTGGCTCAGTTGGTTAAGCGACTGCCTTCGGCTCAGGTCATGATCCTGGAATCCTGGGATAGAGTCCGGCTTCAGGGTCCCTGCTCGGCGGGGAGTCTGCTTCTCCCTCTCCCACTCCCCCTGCTTGTGTTCTCTCTCTCGCTGTGTCTTTCTCTGTCAAATAAATAAATAAAATCTTAAAAAAAAAATTCTTTTTAATACTATTGTAAATGGAATTGTTTTCTTAAATTCATTTTCAGATTGTTTATTCTTAGTGAATAGCAATGCAACTGATTTTTGTGCATTAATTTTGTATCATGCTACTTTACTGAATTTTTTTTTTAATTTTTTTTTAAATTTTTTATTTATTTATTTTAGAGAGAGAGTGAGAAAGAGAGAGAGAGCACAAGAGGGGGGAGCGGGAGAGGGAGAAGCAGACTCCCCGCCGAGCAGGGAGCCCGATGCGGGACTCGATCCAGGGACTCCAGGATCATGACCTGAGCCGAAGGCAGTCGCTTAACCAGCTGAGCCACCCAGGCGCCCTTTACTGAATTTTTAGTTCTAAATTCTGGATGTGTGTGTGTGTGTGTATGTGTGTTCATGTGTAAATTTTAGGATTTTGTATATATATAAGATATCATCCACAAACAGAGATAATTTTACTATTTCCTTTTTAATTGGGTGACTTACTTTCTTTTTTTTTTTTTTAAGATTTTATTTATTTATTTGAGAGAGAGAGAATGAGAGAGAGCACATGAGAGGGGGGAGGGTCAGAGGGAGAAGCAGACTCCCCGCCGAGCAGGGAGCCCGATGCGGGACTCGATCCCGGGACTCCAGGATCATGACCTGAGCCGAAGGCAGTCGCTTAACCAACTGAGCCACCCAGGCGCCGTAGGCGACTTTATTTCTTATCTTAGACCAATTGCTCTGACTAGAACTCTCAGCGCTATGAACAGTGGAAAAAGCTAGCATCCTTCCCTTGTTCCTGATCTTAGAGGAAATGTTTTCAATTGCTTAGCATTGTATCATGTTTGCTGTGGGTTTTTCATATTTGACTTTTATTATGTTGAGGTAGTATCCTCTTATTCCTAGTTTGTTGAGTGTTTTTATCATGAAAGTGTGTTGAATTTTATCTACTTTTTTTGCATCATTTGAGATGATCTTTTTTTTTTTTTTTGTCTTCATTCTGTTAATATGGTATAGTTAATTGATTAGTTGTTGTATAATGAAACACCCTTGCCTTCCAGGAATAAATCCCACTTGGTCATGGTGTAACTCCTTTCAATATGCCACTAAATTTGGTTTGCTAGTATTTTGTTGAAGATTTTCAGATCAGTGTTTAAAAGGGATATTGTCTGTATTTTTCTTTTCTTATACTGTTTTTGTCTGGCTTTGATATCAGGCTTACACTGACCTCATAAAATGAGTCGAGAAGTGTTCCTTCCTCTTCAGTTATTTGGAAAAGTTTGGGAGGAGTTCGTGTTAGTTTTTTTTTTTAAATGTTTGGTAGAATTCAATGAAACCATCAGGTCCAAGAATTTTAATTACTGATTCAATTACTTACCTACCTCTAGGTCTATTCAGATTTTCTATTTCTTCATGGTTTATACTTTATAAGTTTTTATTACTAGGAATTTGTCCATTTAATCTAGGTTATTCCATTTGTTGGCATGCAATTGCTCATAATACTCTTTTATGATCTTTTTTTTATTTCTGTATAATTGGTAGTAATTGCCCCATTTTAATCCATGTAGCTAAAGATTTGTCTATTTTGTGGATCTTTTCAAAGACCAACTTTTGGTTTCGTTGATTTTCTTAATTTTTTTTCTATTCTCCATTTTATTTGTATCTTCTCTAATCTTTATTATATCCTTCTTTTTGCTAGCTTTGGGTTTGATTTGGTCCTTCTTTTTCTTCCTTAGACTGTAAAGTTAGGTTATTTAAGAGCTTTCTTGTATTTTAATGAAGGTGTTTATAGCTATAAATATCCCCATTTGCACTGTTTTTGCTGCTCCCATAAGTTGTGGTACGTTGTGTTTTTATTTTCATTTATCTTAAATATTTTTGTAATTTCCCTTGTAATTTATTCTTTGGTTAAGAGCATGTTATTTATTTTCCACAGATTTGTGCATTTTTCAGTTTTTTTTTTTCTATTATTCATTTCTAACTTCATCCTGTTGTGATCAGAGACTTTACTTTGTATGACATCTTTTAAAAAAAATTAGTTGAGACTCAATTTGTGACCTAACATATGATCTGTCCTGGAAAGTATCCCATACGTACTGGAAAGGAATGTGTATTCTGTTGTTGAGTGTTCTGTAAATGCCTTTTAGACCTAATTGTCTTTTTGTGTTGTTCAAGTCCTTTATATCCTTACTTATCTTTGGCTGGTTGTTCTTTCCATTATTAAGAGTGGGGTCATTAAGTCTCCAGCTATTATTATATAACTGTCTATTTCTCTCTTTAATTCTGTCAATTTTTCCACCATATATATATATATATATATATATATATATATATATTAAGATTTTATTTACTTATTTGACAGAGAGAGAGACAGTGAGAGAGGGAACACAAGCAGTGGGAGTGAGAGGGAGAAGCAGGCCTCCCGCCGAGCATGGAGCCCGATGCGGGGCTTGATCCCAGGACCCTGGGATCATGACCTGAGCCGAAGGCAGACGCTTAACGACTGCACCACCCAGGCGCCCCTCCACCATATATTTTAATATTATGTTAAGTGTGCTGATGTTTATAATTGTTATGCATTTTTGCTGTGTTGACAATTTATTAATATATAATGACCTTTTTTGTCTCTTGTACTCTTTTTTTTATTTTAAGTCTATTTTGCCTGATAGTAATATAGTAATTCCTGCTCTCTTCTAGTTACTATTTGCATGGGATATCTTTTCCCATCCTTGTGCTTTCAATGTATTTAGTCTTTTTATAGAAAGTCTCTTGTAGAGAGCATATAGTTAGATCATGTTTTTTTATCCATTCTTCCAGCTTCTATCTTTTGATTAGAGAGTTTAATACACTTATATTTGAAGTAATTACTCATAAGGAGGAGTTGCTTATGTTATTTTGCTATTTGTTTTCTATATGCCCTTATAGGTTTTGTATCCCATGTTTCTCACATGACTGTCTTCTTTTGTGCTTAGCTATTTTTTTTGTAGTGAAAGACTTAAATTCCTCTCTCATTTCCTTTTATGTATATTCTATATTTATTTTCCTTATGGTTACCATGTGGATTATGTTTAACATCCCACAGTTATAGCACTTTAACTTAAATTGCCACAAGCTTAACTTCAATAACATGCAAAGACTCTGCTCTTTACAGCTCTATCTGCATTTTTTCAGTCGTTGATGTCACAAATTAGATCTTTATATATGTTTTATGGTGTGTCCAAAAACATATGAATAATTTTTAATATATTTGTAACTTAAATTATGTAGAAAGGAAAATGTGGGAGAAAGTTACAACAATACTAGCTTTTGTACTAACAACTGTTCTTTCAATATATTAGTCTCTTAAATCATGTATAACATAAAAAGTGTAATTACACAGCATTATTACAATAATACTAGCTCTTTAGATTGCTCAAATATTTACCTTTATTGACATCTTTATTTCTTCACACTCTCTAGTGTCCTTTCATTTTGACCTACAGTCCCTTTAGTATTTCTTGTATGGCAGTCAAGTGACACCAAATCCCCTCAGCTTTTGAAGGATAGTTTTGCTGGACCAGATTCTTAGTTGACAATTTTTTTTTTTCCTTTTAATACTCTGATCATATCAGCCCACTGCCTTGTCTCCTCCAAAGTTTCTGAAATCTGTTCTTATATGTGACAGGTTGCTTCTCGTTTGTTCCTTTCAAGATTCTCTCTTTGTCTTTGTCTTTCAAATGTGTTTTGTATGGGTCTCTTTGGCTCATTACACTTGGAGTTCATTCAGCTTCTTGGATGTTTATATACATGCCTTTCATCAAATTTGGGAAATTTGGCCACTAATTCTTCAAATATTCCCTCTGCTTTTTCACCCTCTCTTCTTCTGGGACTCCCACAAGGCATATGGTCTCCACTTCATGATCTCCCAGATTACCTAGGTTCTTGTCACTTTCTTCAATTTTTCTTTCTGTGCCTCAAACTTGATAATTTTCATTGCCCTACCTTCAAATTAACTGATTCTTTTTCATGCCTACTCACATCTGCCTTTGAATCCTCCTAGTGAAGATTTCATTTCAGGAATTGTATTTTTCAGTTTTAGAATTTTTTTTTTTTACGTTTTCTGTCTCTACCAATATTTCCATTTTGTTCATCCATTGTTTTCTTGACTTTATCAATGTCTTCCATTAGTTTTTTAAGCATTTTTAAGACAGTTTAAAGTGTTTTCTGGTAGATCCACCATCAGTCCTTCCCATGAACATTTTCTGTTCGTGTATTTTTTTTCTTTGAATTGGTCATATTTTACTGTTTCATTGTGTGTTTTCTGATTTTTTTTGTTGAAAACTGGACATTTCAATCTAATAACGTGGTAACTCTGGAAATCAAATTCTCCTTCTTTCCCAGGATTTGCTGTTGCTTGTTTTTTGTTTTGTTTTGTTGATTGTTATATGTGCTATGGTGACTATTAGCCTAAGGTGTAAACTACAGGTCTTCTCAGGTCCTTTATGAGCCTACATCTTTCCCTGGGCGTTCATGGTCACTTTCAAATTTTTGCCATACGTAAGATTGCTTTTGAGTGTCCTAGGTTTTTTAAGCTTTTATTTATTTATTTGAGAGAAAGAGAGAGAGAGTGAGAGTGCAAGAGCAGGGGGAGGGAGAAACAGACTTCCCGCTGAGCAGGGAGCCCAACGTGGGGCTTGATCCCTGGATGCTGGGATTATGACCTGAGTCAAAGGCAGACATTTAACTAACTGAGTTACCCAGGCACCTTTGAGTGTCCTAGTTTTTAATGTTTATTTCCCAAAGGAAGACTTTTAAATATCCTAGAAGTCATGTCCACCAGAGGGTGAGGGGCTTGTAGCAATGAGAGGAAACACAAGAATAGCTGCTCTCCCTTTGTGTGTACCTCTGTAATCAGAAAGAGCAATCCGCAATCAGAGCACAGATCTTCATTTGGGGGGTAGGGTCTTTTTGTTCACACTGGTTCCCACAGACTGTGCAAGCTGCTCTTGAAATGCATGCACTACTGCCTGCCATAGGGCTGATGGATGGGGAGGATGTGTAGCTGCTACTGTGCTATAAACTGCAATGGATTAAAATTAACTATAGTTTACCCTCGGAACCTTCCCCTGGAATTTGCAAGCTTGCAATTGATTCTAGAGTTCCAAAACATTTACATCAGACATATTCTGCCAATGCAATTATTATCTCAGTGGAAAAGCATATTCCTGTTGTTTCCTCCCTTGCCATCTTCCCAGAATCCTCTGTTGTATATAATTTTATATAAAAATGCAAAGTGTGTAATTAATATAATTAAGCTAAGCTTTTTGTAGGTGTAGTAGACTAATCAATCAGCAGGAAGAACCTATATTAGCCTATTCTATGAAGACGGTAAATAGAGAAAGAGGATATTGAGTATATGTAGTAAAAAAAAATGATTCACTGTTGACAGAATAAGAATGAAAACAAGATAACAGGGCACTTTTGGGGTCTTACAATTTTTAGTAAGATTTGACCCTATAAAATGTTCTTCAAACTTTATTATTTTTCTTCTTTGTTCTTGCCAATAAGTGACATGCTAATTATAGTGCTTGTCTCTCCAGCTAGAACAAGAGCTCTGCAAAGGCAAGATTTTTCTCTCATTCACTATTTCATCTCTATGGATTAGGTTTTGAGAAGATATTTTCAGCGAATAAATCTAAAACAGGTAAACTTAGTTCAGTGTGCTTAAATATGTATGTATAAAATGTAATTTCTTAAACATTCTGGTACAGAGTTAATATTTTATTGGCAGTGGGAGAGAACCAAAATTTATAAATCATTTTTTCTACTCTAGATTTCCTTTTTTTACATTTTTATTATTATAACATGTTTATTGAATATATTTGGCTTACATTTATGAAAAAAGAAACACTGTTTTCATGAGCTAGGTTTAAATACGGGAAAGGTTGTACCAATAAGACAGGTGACACAGGTAGAGAACTTACCCTAGATTTTTCTTACTCCATAAAGACTGAATGTTTAACAGTCAATTTCTCATTCAATATGGAGGATTATCACAATTTGATAAATGTCATATTCTCAGAGGTTATACTAAGGATTTTTCATAGTTTGAAAATTAATTTTTAACTTAAACTATATTAAAGATTAAGAAAATTCAGTGTTTAATTTCACTTAGAGAAGTAAGAGATTGGTTGTTTAGATCTCTCAAATCATTCAGAATTGAAATCATGTTTATTCCTTCATTAGACACCACATTCTATAATTTCTTCTTTAGAAAAATAAAAATTATTAGTGTTATATTCAAGGTCATATTAATAAAAACATTATTTTCCAAGTATATTGTGATAATTAATATTATTATATAGCCTACTGGAGGAGATTGGGATAGATTGCACTTTGGTGAATGTCATTGAAAGATTCACATACAGAAAAAAAAAATAACATAATTAATCCTAAATCAAAGCGAAAACATGCACTGAGAAGGTCCTTTGAAAAGAAATATGCTAAAGAATTGTGTAAGACTTACTCATATATGGTTATTATACTAGTTTTCCACTAATTGCAGAAGAATCACTATTTTATTTTATTCTCCCCTGCTGAAGCTCTATTTAATGTCTTTCAATCAAAGAAATACATAAGAGTGGAGGAATAAAGAGACACGGTACTTTCAGATTTTACATTACCCCTTACTGAGTAACATCATATTTGAACATGTTTTTATATCTCTTCATTTGTGGGAAAATTAGCCCATGCATGTATAAGTGACAGAAAGGAAGTTGTCATACTGAGAACAAATAATTTTGTGTGAGACTCACAAAAGAAACAGTTTATTTAATGAGCAATTTAAAGGTCATCTGGAAGTTTGATAATTTTGGAAACTTAAAAGAAATTGCAGTATTGGGCGCCTGGGTGGCTCAGTCGTTAAGCGTCTGCCTTCGGCTCAGGTCATGATCCCAGGGTCCTGGGATCGAGTCCCACATCAGGCTCCCTGCTCTGCGGGAAGCCTGCTTCTCCCTCTCCCACTCCCCCTGCTTGTGTTCTTGCTCTCGCTATCTCTCTCTCTGTCAAATTAATAAATAAAATCTTAAAAAAAAGAAATTGCAGTATGTAGCATTTGTAATATTTATTTGATTATTTGAATAAATAGAAAAGCCTTTATGTTGACTTTACAGTACAAAATTACATCTGCTACAAGTCAGATTCCGCTGTAGAAAAAATAATGCAAATGGTAAAAATGATTTGGAGGTTAGCAAAATAAAAAGACTATGGTTCAACTTACAGTTTTTGATTTTGTGATGGTGCAAAAATGATGCACGTTCAATAGAAACTGTACTTCAAATTTTGAATTTTGATCTTTTTTCTGGGCTAGTGATATGCGGTATGATACTTTCTTATGACACTGGGTAGTGGCAATGAGCCACATTTCCCAGCCAGCCACGCGATCATGAAGGTAAGCAACCAGTACACTTAAAACCATCCTGTACCCATTCTGATTTTCACTTTCAGGACAGTATTTAATAAATTACATGAGATATTCAGCACAATTAATAAAATAAGACTTGTGTTAGATTATTTTGCCCAGCTGTAGGTGAATGTAAGTGTTCTGAGCATAGTTAAAGTAGACCAGGTTCAGTTAGGATGCTCAGTAGGTTAGGTGGATTAAATGCATTTTTGACTTAGGATGATTTCACTTACTATATATGGGTTTATTAGGATAAATCCCCGATGTGAGTAAGGAAGATCTGTATACAACTTTATTTTTGGTTGGAACTGAAAGAAACATTAAAGGTTACCTAATTCAAAATCCTAATTTTTCAAGTAAGAATCAGAAAATTTTATATTAATACTAGAAAATGTGCTCACTGATGGAAGCCACATCTGTAATAACTTAAATGCACACAAATTTTTTTGTAAATTTCTGTAGTTTGTGGATTATCTACTAACGTGTGGGTTTTTCTGCTATATGTAATTTTTATTTTATCAGAGTTCACATCTAGTTCTTGTTTTTAAGCCTCATGTTGTCTGCTGTATGGACGTTTTCCTCTTCAGTACCCAAGCAACCCCTATTTGTCATTGGAAGACCAACTCTTATGTGTCACTCATCCCCTAACATAGGTAGTGATTGCTTCCTGCTCTGGGCTGCCATAGCACTGTGCCTAAAACCCTAGAATAGTGAATGCTACTTTTTTTTTTTTTTTTTAAAGAATGAATAAAATTTGATTTTTGTGTTTTAGATAATACTTAAATATTAAGAGAGCTAAAATTTTAAAATTTAAAATATGTTGGCCAGATTTATCTCTACATTATATTCACATAATGATTCTGATTTTACTTTTCCAAGAGCAGTTGCCCAGGAGGAAAGAAAGGTAACCTGTAGTGGTCTTTGGGGCTTGTACCATCTTCTCAGGCCAGGTGTCCCACAGCAAAGCAAAGAATTGAAGTGAAGAAGCAAGAGTCCCTTCCCCTCCCCTCTCCCCTGCTCCCTTTTGTTTGTATTTGAGGCATTTCCAAAAACCAAATGCAAAATTAGGTTTGGATATAAAAAGCTAGATGACTACCCCAGTTCAGAACCGTGTTTCATCAGAGGAGACCTGGCACAGGCAGGACATGAATTGCCCCTCATCTACAGGGACACAGTGACAGAAGTCCAAGTCACACTTAAAAGTCATTTGCGATCTCCGAGCAAAAGCACAGCTAGCTTAACTGTCAAATGAGGCAATTTGACCAGACTGGCTATCACGTGGCATCCAGTCAGGAAGGCTAGCTTTAAGGCTCAGCTGGGAAGACTCGCCCTCTCCGCTAGGGCAGATGCAGGAAGGAAAGTCTATCATACTCTGGCACTAACCTTCTGATACAAAAAAGAACTGCATTGAGAGTAAAGCAGATCAATAAAGTGAAAAATTTTACCATACTTGTGGGACAAATTAATATTCAATAGTTTAAAATTTATGTATGCTATAAAACACTGTGGCCAACTAAAGTCCTAAACAAATAAACCGAAGACAGTCCTGTGAGAATATTAAATTTGAGAGTAAGCCCGGTGAATTACTAAATCCTGAGAGCCCATAATCTGCCTGTCCATTATATAGTTTTTTCCAGGTCCCCTAGACAAGGATATTTCTTGTTTCAGGGAGGCTCTGAAACACTTTTTTTTTTTTTTTAAAGGCTTTAAGAAATTATGACTCAAAGATTTTAAACTCTAATGTTACAGGCAAAGCTTCATTTTTATGGAATATAGAAACACTCTGCTCTTCCACTTCTAATAGCTCATTAAGGGAAGCCACTCCCAAACCGTGTCCCTGCAGCATTTCCAGATAGCGGGACGCAGCTCTCTCAATCCTTGTGAATGCCATACAGGAGGGATGAGCTTCATGTCTTGCACTTCTGGCATTCCACTTATTCTAGGAATCGGGGTGATCTGTGATTTGATACCAGGATGATTATCCTGTTCTGCCTTGGTTATTTGAGGGTGTTGCTATAACCTGTTCTCTCTCTTTAAAAGACAAAACTTTTCAAATTCCATCTTATTGGCTTCTATGGATGTTATATTCATTTCAGCAACTACAGAGGCAGAGGTCCCTCCTTCTGTGAATCTGTCTGGGTATTGCAAATATTAACAACTTCTTCCAACTCTTGTTTCGGTGTTGTCCCATTTCTAACATTCTCTTCCTACATCCCAATAACATCAAAGGTGCCTTAACTTGCCAACAACTTTGCTTTGCGGATCCAGAATTTAGCAAATTTTTCAGCCTCAGGAACACCAGACAATATGGTAAATATTTCATTAGAAAGTACACCACCTTCAATGATCTGCAGACATTCTGTTAGAGTGTTGTTAATCTTATAGGACAGTTCAAATTGTGCTTTCTTTTTTTTTTTTTTTTTCAAATTGTGCTTTCTTTTATTCATCTTCTTTTTCCATATTCTTTCAGAATGAAATATTAATTTCCCCTGTTATTTTTCTTTTTAAGTTCCATAGGAACTTTCCCCTTAGGTTTCTACCATTCTTCTAGTTGTCTCCCTCAATCCTCTGCTGTGATCTTCTTCTTAATATTTGGATTAGTTTGGGTACCATTTGGGACTCTTCTTGCATTTACAGTTTGGTCACCAGATTGAATTTTGGGAGCTGTCTTATTGAGAAAATGGTTCCAGGGAAGAGACTTTTTCAACTTGTAGTCCAAATTCTGTGCTTTTTGTTAATAGCTGTTGGTGCATTTATCCCCATTGGTGCCATTTGCTGTTAATTTAGGGGTGCTTGGAATGACTGAATTAAAATTGCCAACTGTCAAATTATGACTTTGGCTTAAGGCTTTTGATTTTTTGCAGGGCACATGATATCCGAGACCTAAAACAGGTTTAGGGGATTTCTGATCTTGCTTAATGTTTGGGTGTCTGTTGCTATAGCTTCCCTGAAGCACATTGGGACATGTCGAGGGTTTGGTTCGCTTTACTTTTTTGTTCAGTGACTGTGTGTGACTAACTTAATTTCACTTAGTCTTTCATACTTACCCTTATTAACCTGTATATCCTTTATGTCCTTGACTACTGGTTTCTTTGATGCTTGAGTCCTACTAAGGGTCTGAACATAATGAGAGGGAGCTGTCTTTGGGAGTTTTTCTCCTGGTCTTACAAGATTTGGTCCTCTCGAGAGTTGTTGTGACTTTACTGGTGGAATCCTATTTTTTTTTTTTTCCTAAAGATTTTATTTATTTATTTGTGAGAGTGAGAGAGAGCACATGAGAGGGGGGAGGGTCAGAGGGAGAAGCAGACTCCCTGCCGAGCAGGGAGCCCAATGCGGGACTCGATCCCGGGACTCCAGGATCATGACCTGAGCCGAAGGCAGTCACTTAACCAACTGAGCCACCCAGGCGCCCGGGAATCCTAATTTGTGTTTATTTAGCCAATTGCTTAACTCTTTCAGAACAGCACTATTCCCTGAACTTTTGCCCAAGGCTTGTTTAGGAGAAAATCTGCTCTTGGTTTGATTATAAGGGTTATCTTTGGCTTATCTATTGTCCATAATTCAGGGATTTGGCTTCCTTTCAGAGTCTGAGAACTTTGGGGGCAAGTCTCTTTTTGTTTATCTCTTTTAGAAAGCCATCCAAGAATTCATTTTCAACATGGTTATTGTCCACAGAGTTTGCACATTTAACATTTCCTTGATCTGCTACCTGCTGTTTTGCAGTTTTCAATTCCTATATATTAAGTGACCCCACAGTTTTTCTGGACAGTTCTCCAGTAATGAATGACCCAGCTTCATGCTGTTCTTGATTATTGCTGGAAGGTTTCCAGTTTAAGTTAGAAGAAATACATCCTGAAGTCAGCCTTTTGCCCAGAAGTTTTGGTGGGTCCAACTTTGGCTTCTGGATCCTGTGATACTGGCAGATCCAATGCTGTTGGGTCTTAGAGTTCTGATAGGCAAAGCAACGTGATTAGTAATATCTTTTTTGGATATAATAATAGATTTAGAAGGTAGATGATTCAGACCATTACTCTTAGCTTTTAGATAAGGCTTGGTGTTTTGGCACTTCAGTTTTTCCTTGGTTGTGAGGTACTCCTGGAGTTTTCTCTGCCACTCTTTAGCAGCTGTAATGGCCCCGGTGGCACCATGACTCCTACATGACAGTTTTTCTTCCACTTTTTAAAAAAAATTAATTGTTTAGTGTATCTTCCACAGTACCATCAGAAGGATCTTCCTGAAAAACATTTGATCCTTAGTTTAAGAACCAAGTTCAATGATAGAACAGAATCAAAAGTTGTTAGTTTTGATGGATAGAACAAGTTTAAAAGGGACACCTGAAATGAACCTTGATAAAAACAATGGAATATTACTCAGCCATCAGAAAGGATGAATACCCACATTTGCATCAACATGGTTGGAACTGAAGGGGATTATGCTAAGTGAAATAAGTCAAGCAGAGAAAGATAATTATCATGCAATTTCACTCATATATGGAACATAATGAATAGCGTGGAGGACCACAGGGGAAGGGAAGGGAAACTGAATGGGAGGAAATCATAGAAGGAGACAAACCATGAGAGACTCTGGACTCCGGGAACCAAACTGAGGGTTACAGAAGGGGTGGGGGTGGGAGGTTGGGGTAACTGGGTGATGGGTATTAAGGAGGGCACGTGTGGTGATAAGCACTGGGTGTTATATGCAACTAATGAATCGTTGAACACTACATCAAAAACTAATAATGTACTATATGCTGACTAATTGAACATAATAATTAAAAAAATAAAATAAAATAAAATACCTGAAAAAACAAAACAAATCAAAACAAAAGCCCTGTGTCTGGTGCCCAGTAGCCTACAAAACAAACTTGTAAATCTTTGTATGACATCAAATGTTCAATATCTATTCCATCTTGGTCTTCTGATTTTTCTTGTACAGAAACCCTGTCCCTCACATGCCATATCAGCATGCCTTGATAACTTGAACATATCATTTCCTCTCCCCTCTGCCCACATTCCTTTTTCTAGAGGTTGTGTAAATGGGCTCTTACTAACACTTCCAGGCCCAGATGCAATGTGGCTTCCTTGTTGAGTGAACTCATACACTCATGTAAAGTCACTGTTTAGTGCCTCCTATTTCCTGTTACATTTTTTGTGAAAGTCAAAATCTTTATAATGGGCAGTGGGACCCTACATTATTCTTTACAGTTTTCCTGTCTTCTCCACACCTTTGACCTCATGATCTTGTCTTAAAGCTTTTTCTCCAGTTATTCCCTCTGCCTTCAGTGACCTTAATGCAGATATCCACTTGGCTATCTTCTTCACATCCTTTGACAGTTGCTTAAATGACATCTTTTCAATGAGGCCTATCATGACCACTATATTTAAAATTGCAATTGTCCTACCAATCAGCTTTATGCTATATATTTTTCATAGTATTTATCATCTTATAAAAAACTACATAGCTTATTTATTTGACTTATTTTTAAATTACTATACCTATCCAATAGAATGTAAGTCCCATGATGGCAAAGATTTTGTCTGTTTATTTTTCCATTGATATGTACCAAACATCTAGAATGGTGTCTGTATAATAAATATTTATTAACTAAGTGAAAAATAAATCTTGAGCAAGTTACTTAGCCTCTTTAACCTCTACTTCCTTGTATTTAAAACAGAGGTCATAAGAATTCCTAAGTGAGAAAGCTATTGTGATTAATAAATGAGATAATGCATGCAAAGCAGCATAGTGTCTGACTCATCATACTCAATTAATAATGTTAACTCCCATTATTAATGATTTTACTATTTTCTGGGTTTTTAAGATTCAAAACCTTAATTCATAACTATCAAGCTTACAGAAATGAAAAAAGAAAAGTTAAGGAGAGGAACCCAGGAAGAATATTTGTAGGTGGAATTCATTATATAGTTATATATTTTTTAATTCCAGAAAAATGATAAATTACATTTTATAATATAGAAGTAATACATGAAATATAAAACATTAAAAAAGTATTTCCTAGAAATCTCAATAATTCTCTTTATGAAAGCAATATAAAGGATGAAATTTATCAATTTTTCATTTATCAGAACTGTTAGTTTTACACCGTTTTTACCAAACGTCACCTTATAATAAATAAAGTGTTGTTAAAATTTAGGACATTCTTAACTTCTAAAGAATAGATCAAATTGATACACATAGTTTTTTTAAAAATAAAAGCAAATGCTATTGATGGAGGCAAAAAGAAATTCAGCAATTTCTTGCCCTAACCTTCTGCATGGCCAACAATACTCACTGAGGCTTTAATTATATATATTTAGAGCTGTTCTGGTGCTTGCCTTTATGTATCTAACATATATGCTTATACTGCTATTTTTTAATTCATCAAATGAAGATTATTTTGTTGTCTTTGGTCTGTGATATATCAGCTTTACTTTATTTCTCCACCTCCAACTCTTTCACCCCTTTCTTTCTTCTAATTCTTTTAAAAATTTTCAATTGATTATCCTTGTTAGTTGCTTTTAACTACTGAAATTTCTAATTTGTTTAATCAATGTAATTATTATCTTTTGAATTTCCCTCTTGTGAGATGAGCTTGTTATTGTCTCTCTGCTTCTTTACCTTGACTTTCACTTTAAAGCTGATAATATGTATATTCTATGTGTCAAACATAATTAAATGCCTTGTGTTTTCTCTGTAGCTTGATTGACAAAGTTGAAAATTGGTGAATATTGGTTAATTAATATGATTGTGTAACTGCTGTTTAATTCAGACCCTAGGGTGTAGGGTTTTTTTTTTTCCTCTTTAGGTTTTTTAATGTCATAGCAACAGTGCCATTCCAAACTGAATATTCCTAGTGTCAACAGCAAATGTATTTTTAATTTTTACATTCTTCTAACTCTTAAAATCAAGCTGATGTTGTGTTCACTTCCTTTTGTGCAATGACCGTATTTTGTAACATTATAATCAACAACCGATATTTTTGGATTGAATTTGGTTTTGCTTGTTGATAAAACTATATGTTCTAATATATTTTAGATGACAAGAGAGTCAGTTCCTAAAGGTCAATTTACCATAGAGTTTTAATTGACAGAATTTCAACTTGTCCCCATAGCAATTATTATTTTTTTTTAAAGTTAATGGCCACTGCCACGGTTCCCTACTGCTGCTGTTGGAGAACAACTGCTGAAGGGAAGTTGAGAATTAAGACCACAAGAAACTACAGGTCTTGGTTTTTATTCTCATTTTCTGAAGTCCATATGTAGATAATTTCCTTGAGAAGACATTTCTATGCAAGGAGATGTTCAGTGATTTTCAGTTAATGAAAATTTTTAGTAATTTTATATAATATGGAAATCTAGATTTTATTCCATTTTCTCTCTCCTGCTTTGAGACTTTGCACCAGTGTTTCTCAATACCTCCACTGACTGGTGAAAAATATGATGCTATTCTGATACTTGTTTCTTAGGGGGATCCATTTGTCTGTTGTTGTTTTAGTGTTTTCTGTCTAAAAGTGTTTAAACATTTTTTTTTGTCTTTAATGTGTAACACTCTAAATTAATTTGCCTTTGTGTGGCTTTTTTAAATTTCATTTTTCTTGGATACTTAGTGCTTAGTGAGCTTCTTGCCCTTTTATAGAATTTCCCTTCTGCTGTGGACATTTTTGTGTCAGCAGTGGTGTTTTTGTTTTTCACCAAAAGCACTTTCTTATACTCTCTTCCTCTTTCCCAATTCTCATCCCTCCTGTTAGCAAGTTAGAACTTCTGCAATCTTGAACATATTGAGACTCTCTGAAGATTCTCAATCACACACACACATGCGCGTGCGCACACACACATACACGTACACCTTATGATAACATTATTTGCCTTTGCAGATAGATTTTCTCTTTGTTTATCTTGGCCTTTCTTTCTGGACCCTTATACTTCCTTAAATCTAATTTTTTTAAGAATGAGGTAATAGGAATTTTGACTGGAAACTGTTACTAGACAGAACTTGGCAACAGATAGCTCTTTCTCTAGTGTCAGGTGTTATAGTGTTATAATAAATCTCATAAATAATATGAGATGGGTATATTCACATTAACTGCTTTATTTGTATCCTGAGAATGTATTTACATTCTAAGCAATATTTTGTGTTAGGATGAGGGCCTTATTTCCATTCTTTTAGTAGATTGTCTGTTCCTGTGTGTAGGTTATGTGCGTATGTACACATGGGTTTGTAGGAGAGAACTTAATTAATCCTAAATTTCAGAACCATATTTTACCCTTGTTTTCTTTATAGGATCATAATGAATATTTTAAATTGAAAATCTCTGTTCTCATTTTTCTTCTGTAGATGCCTAGAAGAAAGAGAATTTCATTTGTGTGTGTGTGTGTGTGTGTGTGTGTGAAAGAGAAAGATCTGGAGAGAAGGGGATGTCTGTGTGTTATTAACACCTCCCTTCAACAGTACCATTAGTCTTCTTTTTCTGGAACTATTAAAATAAATTGTGAATATTTTAGAACAAAATTAAACACAGTAGTTTCTCATTAGATGGTACAGAAAATGTACAGTGGCATAAGGAAGATTTTTGAAAATTTACTTTCCATACAGCTCATATAATTACATTTAATGCAAAGAAGAAATTATCTGTCATTTTTTTCCTCCAATTATGTTGAATTGCCAGGAGTGTTTCTAATTAAACAGAGATCATGGAAACAGCAACACCCCAATCTATTATTTATGCAAACATTTGTAGAGCAGAAAATTATAAATTAACATATAAAGTTTTACAAATATTGTCTAACTCATGTTTACATATGAGTATTAGATTTTGTGAAAATATTGTTAGCACATATAATTAAAGATCAGCTTTACTACTTGGCATTGGAAGTGAAAATAGACAAGAGTAAGTTATTCTTTGTAATTATCTTTTTTTTCAATTTTTCATTAAAAAAATAGTTCAGGTAAGTGCATTTCAAGTGTTAAGCCATGATAGTTAATTTTAATGACTTCTGATAGAAAGTTATTTGAGTCTGACTACTCTGAATTGCTATATTTCTTTTTGAAATGTATGTTTCAGATTTTAGTTTAATTTCTAAATTATGGAATCATGAAATTGTTTTTATATTCATTGGAGGTGTTTTTGAGATATTTTTCTTAAAAATTGCTTAAGGAGCTAGACTGAAAATTTTAAGTATAACACAAGTTTATAATTTTGACAGCTGAAATATTGCTTTATTGTTAATCAAAAGGAGTATCATAGGAAAATATTCCATAATACCTTAAATATAATCTGAGTAATGCCTAATCACTATATAGAGGTCTAAAGAAATTTGAAAAGATACCTAATAAACTTTTTTATAATTGAGCTAATCTGGGTGGAGAATTTTTTTGGAGGGTGGAGCCAAATATTAAGTGATACTAATTTCTCCTTTCCATGTCTTAAATTAATTAAAATATTTGAAGCAATGACCCAAAGTTTCAGAATTTCAAGAGACTAAAATAATTCATAATATTATTAAAAATAAAATTCCATTTATTTTCTGCTCAAGACAAAAAATAAGACATTATCCAATATTACTTGCACTAGTTTCTTATTTCTCCCCTAGTGATCTTTTCCTCTTTTTTTTCAACAATCTAAATAATGGAAACTACCCCTCTGCCTGCCATCTTAGTGAGGCTCTGAACTAGAAAGTTCAGTCAGAGTCACCTTGTTGCCTTTCAAGATGGAGGTGATTTGGTCCCAATGCCGTTCATGAATATAGATGCAAAATTCTCAACAAAATTTTAGCAAATCAAACGTAACTTTTATATATTTCTATAAGTATATAAATTTTAAAACTTTTAACTTTGAATAACTTAAATATATTTATGTAAATAAATTTTGAATATAAAAATACACCATGATGAGTGACACTTATTTTGGGTATGAAAGTGTGGCTTAATATTTGAAAACCAATCAATATAACACATCATAAACAGACTAAAAAGAAAAAAGCATGATATCAATTGACATAGAAAAAAACATTTGACAAAATTCATTCATGGTTTAAAAACTCTTAGTACACTAAGAATAGAGAACCTCCTTAATATAAAAAATATCTACAGCTAACTTCATGTTTAATGATGAAAGACTGAATGATTCCTCTCTAAGATCAGGAACAGGTCAAGGATGTCTGCTTTTGGCACTCTTATTCACGTAATTCCAGAATTTCTAGCCACTGCAATAAGAAAAAAAAAAAAAAGAAATACAAGGAAAATAGATTGGAAAAGAGAAGAATAAAACTGTTTGCAGATAACATGATTGTGTATGTAGACAATCCCAAGGAATCTACAGAAAAGAGAAAAAAAAAAACCTCTTAGATTTAAGTCATTGGATTCAAGATCAATGCATGAAAGTCAATTGCATTTCTGTATATTGAAAATAAACAGTGGGAAAAAAATAAAAAATGCAATATTATTTCCAATTATTCCAAAGAAAATAAAATAATTGTGTAGAAATCTAACAAAACATCTACCAGGAATTGTATGCTAAAAACTATCAAATGGTGATGAAAGAAATGAGAGACAATATTTGAAGATACTACCATGTTTGTGCTACAGTAATCAAGACTGTGTGGTATTGCCAGAAGGAGAGACATATAAATCAATGGAATCAAATAGAAAACTCAAAAACAGATCCAAATATGCCTACTTAACCTTTGACAAAGGAACAAAGCAATTAAATGAAGGTAGTGTTTCTTGTCAAAAAAATGGTGCTCGAGAAATTGGACATCTACAGACAAAAAAATGAATTTCAATGTAAAACTCACATTTTATATAAAAATTAACTAAAACTAGATCATGGACTTAAAGTAAAATGTAAGCCTATAAAACTTTAAGAAAAGAATACAGAAAAATATCTTTAGGGCTTAAACCAAAGTGAAGAGTTTTAGATATGATGCCAAAAGGATAATCCAGGGGCACCTGAGTGGCTCAGTTGGTTAAGCGGTTGCCTTCGGCTCAGGTCATGATCCCAGGGTCCTGGGATCGAGCCCTGCATCGGGCTCCCTGCTCAGCAGAGAGCCTGCTTCTCCCTTTCCCTCTGCCTGCCACTCTGCCTACTTGTGCTCTCTCTGTCAAATAAATAAATAAATAAATAAGGATAATCCATAAAAGAAAAATTGATAATTCACCTCACTAAATTCAAAAACTTTTGGTCTGTGAAAAGCTCTAAGAGGATGAAAAGTCAAGCAGCAGACTTGGAGAATACATTTGTTAGTTTTATAGTCAACAAACACCTTTTATCTCTATCATGTAAAGAATTCTCAAAAATCAACATTGAAAAAACAATACAATTAGAAAATGGGCAAAAGATATGCATAGGCATTTTACCAAAGAAGACATACAGATGGTAAATTAGCGCATGAAAAGATATTAAATTCATTACCAGTAGGAAAATGCAAATTAAAACCACAATAATATATTACTATATACTAATCAGAATGGCTAAAATGAAAAACAGTGATAAAACTAAATGCTGGTGAGAGTGTGGAAAAATTGGATCACTAATACTTGAGAATTTAGAGTGGCCCAGCTCCTCAGAAAAATAATTTAGCAGTTCCTTTTAAAACTAAAAATTGCCTTAACAAATGACCCAGCAATTTCACGTCTGGGCACTTATTCCAGAGAAATGAAAATGTATTTTCACCCAGAAACTTACCATAAATATTCATAGCAGGCTTATTTTTAATAGTTTGAAACTTGAAATTCCCCAAATGTTCTTCAATGGGTCAATGGTTCAACAACTGTGGTGTATCCACACCATGGAATTCTATTTGGCAAAAAAAGAAACAAACTATTGACATATGCAATGACTTTAATGAGCCTCAAGAAAATTATGTGGGGTGAAAAAGCCAATATCAAAAGGATACATATTGCATGATTCCATTTATGTAACACTCATGAAATAACATGGAGAACTGGTTAGTGGTTACCAGAGTTTAGGGAAAGAAGTAGGGCTGGGGGTGGCTATAAAAGTGTAGCCTGAAGGAAATCTGTGATGATACAGATGAGTATCTTGATTGTGGGGGTGGTTAGAGCAAGCTAACCTTGTCATAAAATTGCATAGACTAAATACACACACACACACACACACAATTGAGTCCATGTATAATTGGTGAGATCTGAATAAGATCTATGAATTGTACCAACATCAATTTCCTAGTTTTGTTGCTGTCCTCAGCTTAGCAAGATGTTAAAAGAAGGAGAGCCCTGGATAAAGTGGTGCACAGGATCTTCCTCTATATTTCTTTGCAACTTTCAATGAAATCTGTTTATTTTAAAATAAAAAAGACATTATTTGAGCCACTTGGAATTCATCTTCATATAAGGTGTGAGATAGGGATCTGACTTAGTTTCCTATAGTTGCCATAACAAATTATTATAAACTGGGTGATTTATTTATTTTTTATTTTTTTAATGTATTATTTATTTATCCATGAGAGTCAGAGAGAGAGAGAGAGGCAGAGGCAGAGGGAGAAACAGGCTCCCTGCCCAGCAGGGAGCCCAATGCAGGACTCGATCCCAGAACCCTGGGATCATGACCTGAGCTGAAGGCAGACGCTCAACCATCTGAGCCACCCAGGCGCCCCAAACTGGGTGATTTAAAGCAACAGAAATTTGTTCTCTCACAGTTATGGAGTTTAGAAGTCTGAAATCAAGGCAGTTCCAGGGTTGATTCCTTCTGGAGGCTATCAGGGAGAATCTCTTCCTTGCTTCTTTCCCAGCTTCTGGTGGTTTTGGGCAATCCTTGGTGTTCCTTTACCGCTGCCTCACACCAGTCTGCTTCCATTGTCATGTGGCATTCTCCCTATGTCTGTGTGTCTCTGTGTTCAAATAACCCTTCTGTTACGAGGACAGCAGTTATTGGAATAGAGCCTACCCTAATCCAGTGTGACCTCATCTTAACTTGATTACACTTGCAAAGACTGTTTCCAACTAAGGTTGCAGTTTCAGGTACTGGAGGTAAACTATATTCTAAGAATTGGTAATCCAGAAGAAATGACATCAAATTAGTTTCTCAACTTTTAAAATCTCTTATCACCTGCAATATTTTCAGTTTTTCACTTCTATCAAATGGCTATCTTGGATATATTTTTTGCCATTTGATAGCATATTCATTTTAGCCACCATTGTAAGTTACATTTTTGCTCATAGTGATGTCCCACATGACTTCTAGCTTTTCTAATTTGATAGATCTTTTAATATACAGATTATGAAACATTCTCTGAAATTTGCAACCGAACTTTATTTTCTCCAAAACATTTTTGTAATTGTAATTAGTATTTTGGTTTTGTATTCTGTTGTTCTCAAAAATGCCTCACCCTGGGGCACCTGGGTGGCTCAGTCCTTAAGCGACTGCCTTCGGCTCAGGTCATGATCCCAGGGTCCTGGGATTGAGCCCCACGTCGGGCTCCCTGCTTGACAGGAAGCCTGCTTCTCCCTCTTCCACTCCCCCTCCTTCTGTTCCCTCTCTCGCTGTGTCTCTCTCCGTCAAATAAATAAATAAAATCTTAAAAAAAAAATGCCTCACCCAGTTTTGCTCCATGATTAGAATATAGGCTCATGAGGTCTGTGTTCATGTTGATATCTGCATCCATGTTTATGTATGTATTTTTCCCTCCAAGGGGAAACATGGCTATACAAATAAAACAGTATTAAATAATTAATTATGAAAATGTATCTTTAAAATAAATAGGTAAATGAGATAACTGACATGTGGGCACTGTGATCCAATTGTGCCTCAAATGTAAACTCTGAATAGATGCTTATCTTCATAAAAAGCAACAGTAAATACAATCTGAATTATAATTGCATAGTATTACCTGTTTTATTAAGATAAAAATTTAAAAAAATGTAAGAATGGAGAGAGAGGATATTACTTTATTTCTTATACTGTGGTTTCCAAGTTGCAGTTGTTTGCAGAGAAATGGTAATAAAAATAGCTTTTATATAACAAAGTGGAACTAGTCAACAAAAATGAGAGACTCTGGTGCTTCGATGTCTATTCCCTCTCTTTCTTTCCTCTACGGTCTTCATAGTCATTTCCTTGGCCTGAGAAAGTGCTGCATTTTCCCTTCAGTTTTCTCATTCCTTTTACTTGGGATCTTGAGTTACCTCACTTTCTGGTAAGTTTACCCAACAGAACCTGCAGAAATACTCTGTAAGGTATTATTTTTAGAATGTTGATTATATACAATTTAACTAATTGCAATTTTAGTTGACCATTTTTGATTCTTGTGACTTTGATATTTCCCTTAATGCCATTTTAATTTCATTATATTTGTTATATTTTGGCTGTCTTTATTGCTTGTTTTATATCCTATGTTAATTACTTTGTTTCTCTTCTAAACTAATTTTCTCCTTCACTACTCAAGGGAATTTTCTCTCTTACACAGTACAGGAAAAATCAACAACTTTTCCAAAATATAAACTCTGGCTTCAAGGAAGAATAATTCAATTCACTACAAAAATATATGTGTGGTAATCATTATATATTTACAAAGCAACATGCAAGGCACTCATTCAGTTTCAAAAAACAGATAAGGGATAGTTATTGACCTTTCTGGAGCTTATAGACAAATCAAATGCATAAGAAGTATACATTTAGTTGTATTAGAGAGTAAAATGAAGAAATAAGAAAGTTTTAGAGGCATAATGTTCAGAAGATGGAGGGGAGGGACTCCTGGGTAGCACAGTCAGTTAAGCATCCAACTCTGGTTTCATCTCAGACCATGATCTCAGGATCGTAAGATTAAGCCCCACATGGCGGCTCCACACTCAGCAACGTGTTCACTTAAGACTCTCTCCCTCTCCCTTGCTTCTCCCCACAGTGCTCTTGCTCTCTCTCTAAAATAAATAAATAAAATCTAAAAAAAAAATAAAGATGGAAAACAGACAGAGAAAGGATCAAAAAATATTTAGGCACATATGAATATTAGGCACATAGCCATTTCAATAGGCCTAAAACAAAAGAAAGTTCTAACACATAACATAATTGAGTTTTTCCAAAGACTGCCTCTGTCATCAATCAATTTTGGTTCCTGAGAAAGTGATTCTACCTCCTTAAACTTTAGCTAAAAATGAGTCATAAAGACCACCTACCTTATAAAGCTGTTCTGAAATTTAAGTGAAAGCCATGCAAAGAACCTTGAAAATTTTATACACTGTGTGTTCCAAAATTTGTCTTTCTTTTTCCTTTTTCACATTTTTGGCACAAAATTTGGTGTGGTCATCATAGGGTTAATGCCAGTATGAACAAAGGTAAGCATTCTACAAATTTCAGCAAAATAAACCCAGCAATATATTAAATACAGTATATTGTGATTAAGTAGGATTCATCTCAGACATGCAAGGATGGATAGACTTATTAGATAATCTACCTATATAATTTCCCTTATTCAAAATTAAAGGAGAGAAATATGTATGATTAGAGATATGTTGTGGAAAAGGCCTTTATAGACAATCAATACCCATTTATCATAAAAATGTTTAGCAAACTAAAGATAGTAGAACACTTCTCAGAGCTAATGAAGAACAACATAGTATTTAATGCTGAAACCTTGGAAGCATATCCTTTAAAAGCAAAGAATGGGAACAAATGTCTCTTCCTACCACATTCAACATTACATCTGAGGCCTTAGCCAATTCAGGGAGATGAAGATAAGAAATATAGTATAGGGACCGGAGGGAAGGAACAATGATAATATACTAGCACATTAAGGGAGTAGATAAGATTTTAAGGAGTTTCTTGACTGCAAAATCATTTTGCCATTAATTACATCCCTATTCACTAGATAAAAAAGAGTAAGAAAATATGATTTTAAAAGTATAACATGTATAATATGATGTATATAGAAATGCATTTGACAATAGATGTCCAAGTTCTTTATGGAGAAGAACGTTTTAAACTTTATTAATAGTATAAAAGATGATATAAGCAAATGAATAGACATAAAAAAATATTCATTACTACAAAAATGTCGATTCTCTCTAAAGGATCAATTCATTGCAATTCTTTCAAAATCTCAATTTTTTTTGGTGGAACTTGACAAGCTGGTAGGAAAATATATATGAACTAGTAAAGACTCAATGACAGGTGAGACAATTGTAAGGAAGAACAAAGAGGAAATTGATGCAAGGGCTCATGTTAAGACATCCCATAAGGCAATGGTAATTTGAGACACTGGAATTTTGCTGTGGTGAAGACAAATAATCAACACCACAGAAAAGCCCAGATATGGAACCACATGTCTCTGAACACTATATATGACAGAGGTAGATTACAAATCAGTGAAGAAAGAACAAGTTGGGGCACCGGGTGGCTCAGTTGGCTAATCATCTGGCTCTTGGCTTCAGCTCAGGTCCTAGGATCTCAGGGTCCTAGGATTGAGCCCTGTGTTGGGCTCTGTGCTCTGAGGGGAGTCTGCTTGAGATTCTCTCCCTCTCCCTCTGCCCCTCCTCCTGCACTCTCTCTCTCTCTCAAATAAATAAATGAACCTTAAAAAAAAAAGAAAAAATCAACAAGTAATGCTAAAGATAGTTTTCCTTTTTAAAAAGTGAATCTTTACTTCACATCATATACAAAATTTCTGGGTCTTAAATAGTTCTATGTAAGAAAACAAAAAAAAATAGTAGAGAATATGAATATTCTTCATGACTGAAGGGTATGGAATATTTATTAATGTATCTGAAAACAGAAAACATATAGAAAAAAGTATGATAATTTGATTATATTAATATTGATTGTTTTGTCTGAAAAGATAGCATTAAAAAGAGTGAAAGTCAAGTTCTAGGCTGGAAGAATATATTTGAAATGCATATAACTGACAGAGAATTAGTACCTAGACTTCAAAATACCCTCCTATCAATCAAAAATAAGACAGAAAAATACTAAATTTTAAGAGTGGCAAAATATATAAACTGATTTTATTGAGGAGGTTGTAGAACCTATAAATATATGAAAAGAATTTCAACTTCTTCAGAAGTTATGGATATGTAAAATTTAACTACAATTAAATATCCATCATGCCCCTAAACTAGACAGTAATTTAAATGTTTGCCAATAATGGTGTGGTAAGGATGTAGAGAAATAGGAAATCCCATATATTGCTGCTGGTGGATGTGGAAGTTTTTACAGCCATTTTGGGGAGCAATTTGGAAATGCTTATGGAGTTAAATATGTGCATACCCTATGACCTCCATACCCTATGGCTCAAGTATATAACATAAAGAAACTCTTCCGCAAGTGTAGAAGAAAAAAATATATAGAAATAACTTTTGTATCAGAATTTTTTGCTAGTGCAAAACAACATTAACAATAATAAAATCCCAAACCAATGCATTTGGTAAAGTCATCCAGTGGAAATCTGAAAATGGTGGACTTGATTTGCATTTATTAAGTTGATAAACCTGAAGCATAGGAAGTTGAAATAAGGGAATTTTCAGGAAGGCATATAGTGTAGGGTACTATTTATATGAAAAATTATGCACATTATTTAGAGACATGTACATAAGTAGCAAATTTATAATATACATGGGAATAATAAAAATTGAATTAAGGATTATGGTTATCTCTGGCAGGAGTGGGCAAAAGTGGGGGTGAATGTGAACTAGGATTTCAGCTGTGCTTATAGAGGTTTATTTCTTAGTCTGAGTAGTGGTGACCCATTGTTTATATTGTTTTATAATAATATATCATATATCATAATATGTATAACATATATATGATAACACATGTCATCTATAATGATTATTTATATAATTCCCTTCCTCATGCCTGAAATGTTTCAAAATAAATAATACGTAACACTTAATGAAGGTAGGAGGCAGTGAAGGAGAGTATTGCCAAAGAGTAAACCACAGATTATGGTAATTTGAAATGGTGTAGCAGACAATGGATTTGAAATGCACACTAAAGTGATAACTGGCCAATCCTATACACTTAAATGGTGTGTTTGAGCCATAGCTCAAATCTTTTACATTCTACTTCCTATGCTATATCCCTTATCAAATATAAATATTTACATGCCCTTTTAGTAGCTTGACCATTCCATATATATATATATATATTTTTTTTTTTTTTTTTAACCAGGCAAAGCCCAGGGAATTTTGGAGATTCCAGGTGTAATTGGGTCTGACTTTGCTTTCCAGGCAGTCACACAGTAGTTGCAATAAAACTGTTTTGCCTCCCAAATGATCAGTTAAATCTTCTTTAAATATCCAGCATTTGAACACATGAAAATGTGCCATATCACTTTATATCCAGGTAAGGCTATGTCACTTTATCTCCAGATAAGACTCCTATCATGCAACCATTGCTAATCATTTCAAACTGGAGAAGAGAAGCACTTGGTTTTTCAGCCCTGCAATATTCCAAGGTTGACTCTGTCAACTTTGCCTCCCTTAACAATATAAAGGAATCCCTTAAGAGTGTTGTAATTTCCTTTACTTCACAGAATGACTAGCTGTACTCTGACTTCTCTGTTTTATAGGATTTTGCTAAACACAGAACAAAACAGCCAATACGCATCAATACTCTTAATCTATTCTTACATTCATCTTAGTGGTATAGCCTGATGATTCACTCTGCTATTCAAAATAAGGAAGGTGCCTCTTCTCGGGACGATGTCGATAGGCATTCAGAATGGTCCAGCATTTGACAACCATCATAGGTTATCCTACAATACAGTCTCTAACAAAAATAGGTTGTCCTGAACCCCTGGTAATAGAATCATTTATCTTTATACCAAGAAGGTTGGGAAAGCACCAAAATTCTCATGTGGCACGTGCCCAGGCTGATTTCGAGGAGTTTGTGCTGTGAGACCTACAGTTCTTAAGAGGTTGTCTAAAATGAAACAAACAAACAAACAAACAAAAACATGTCAGCAGGGTCTATGATGATTCCATGTGTGTTAAATGTGTTCATGATGGAATCAAGCATGCTTTCCTCATTGAGGAGCAGAAAATCATTGTGAAAGTGTTGAAGCATAAGCACAGAATCAGCTAAATAAAAATATGAAATGTTTTTTTGAGTAACAACAACAACAACAACAAAAATAGTAAAAGAAAAACAAAAAAGGAAGGTGAAAGTTTGACCAAATAGTCTGCCAATGCATTCCAAGGGTCACCAGGTTTCCAAATGAAATTTCCAATTAATATTTGTTAGTCTTTATTATTTACCTCCCAGCCTTTCCATTCAGTCAATTCCACATTTATGTAGCATCATAGAAATAGGTACCAAATTCTGTATCACTTAGGAAACAGAAAACAGAAATAATATGGGCTTAAATTATTTTTTCTCTCACATAGCACTATTTGAAAAACCAGCAGTTCAGAGCTACTTCTGGGGAAAAGCAGATCCCAACTGGCATGGGACCTCCATAGTACTTCAGGAACCCAGACATCTTCTCTCTTTCTCCTCCTCCATGATTAGCATGAGGTCCTAACTTTAGAGTCACAAGAAGTCACCTGTAATTCCATCTATAATGCCCACATGCCATGCAGCAGAAAGGAGGACAGTCAACAGGCTAACTGTCCTCTATTTAAGAAATCCCCAAAAGTCTCAGTTAGCAACTTTTACCTACATCGATATGACTACATTCCGCTGAAAGGGAAACAGAGATCTGTAATAATTTAGCTGGGCTGCCTAGAATAAAGTTGCATTTCTGCCATTCTGATATTTATTAAAGTTTTAACTCCTTATCAGGGCTATTTCTCTTTTATCAATTGATTCCCCAAGATATTTTCTGTTCTTGCAGAATAACTTAAGTGTCATCATGGTGGGTTGAAGAGGAGCAGTTCATTGTTTTGCTAACCTTGAGGCTTTCACTCACCTCTCTCTACATCCCTCATACACCTGGTCACAGGGCATCCCATAGATGTTGGCTATACAAGTGTTTTATGCTCTGGGTGCTGTCAAAGTTCTGGGGTTTGCCTTCAAGTGACTTAGCATCATCTTGGTTGTTTCTGAAGCTTGACTGCTTTCTCATTCAGTTCTTGGTAAATCAATTCAACCTGCCACCATCTGCAGGACCACATGGCAGGCCCTCTGGCTCACAGTGGGAATATGCAGGAATGCTTGTATCCTTTCAAAATGATGGAAAAGCTGAGCAATAGAAACTCTAGCCTCTTATCTAAAAATGTGCTGCTGTATTTTTTAATGTGCTGCAGTTAAGCCATTGTTTTTGACTTAAGAACAATCTCCTGTCAAAGACCAAAGTGCATAGCAGTATACTAAACATCCATTATTTATGAGTTCCCTCTTGCATCCTATAGGAGCTTTTTTTTCACTGAATACTCACCTTCTTTGGATTCACCCTTAAGGACAACAGCAAAATAATTTGTTATATGTTTCTCTTCCCTCTCTCCTGTACTTTTCCTACCTTCCTTCTGGAAACAAAAGAATTATCTACTTTTCCTTCCTGTAAATTGGTAACTTGTTGACAACATATTCTAATTCTTTTTCACTGTATTTGTAATTGCTTTCTCTTCTCCAGTGTAATAAATCACATGGCTTAAACTTAGTGAAAGAAGGATAGCAAATGAATTCATTTTATGGAGAAAAAAAATTGTTTAACATTTTTTAATATCTAATAGTACTGGCCCTTGGCGTTTGGAGACTCCTGTATATGTAGACATTCATTTATCCTCAACTCATCATTCTCTCAAATCTCATAAGAAGAAATAATATAAGTCCTGTCTGCTCAGGTCTTCATTATCGCTTAAAATGTTTGCTGACTCAGTAGTCCATAGAATGCCAGTGTATTTTCTTCAGCCTGGTTATGTTGCCTGCAGAAGGTAGAAGTCAACTTTGGTTTCAATGTCTACTGCTTCTTCAAGGGACTATAAATGAGTGAACTTTTACACAATGGATTGAAGGAAGCAATAGAAAGGTGATTCTTTTCTGAGTAGCGACTGGTTCTTTCATACAGCACCTGAAAAGACATATCTCTTGCTATTACAAATAATATGAACCTTTCAGTCTATTTCCTGTCCACTTATGACAATTTCTTCTTATCTTAAAAGAAGATTCTTTCATCATCTCCTGGCTTTCAGTTCAGTCATCCCTTATATTGACTAACAGTGAATGATGATTTGTCAAAATTGCCTCTCTAGTATTTTCTCATTTTGGTCTCAGTCATCAAAGCATTATATCAGTGTGTAAGGTATATCAAACTAACACACATCACTCTTATTAGCTTTTCAGCTTGAAATCCTATCCTTACATATTAGTTAACACTCATAAAGCATTTGTAACAAGAAGACACTGTTCTTTGTGCTTTATCTGTATTTATCCCATGCAATACTTATAACAACCCTACTAATATCTTCATCTTACAGAGTGAAAGACTGAGGAAGAGAGAAGTTTAAGTAACTTTTTAAAAGTCTCATGGTTAGAAAGTGGTGACTAACCATCTAACCAGGATTCAATCCAAGCAACCTGGCCCAGAATCTGTGTTTAAACAGTAACTATACTGCCGTTCTCAGGTCGATCACTGAATCTGATAAGTTATATTGCCTAATCAAATAAAGTTGTTGAACTTGAAAATTAGTGTATAAGACCCTGGAAGGATACATTTGCCAAATAAGTTCTATTCGGAAATGGAAAGAATCATTTTTGAATGGTTTACTTCAAACAACAAACCTCTGTATTTCCATGCATCACTGGATTTTCCTTAAAAATATATGACAGAGATAGGTTCAGAAAACTTAAAGATAAAAATGTATTTATCAGTCTTGAAAACATCACAATGATTGTTGACCTGTGAGCAGATTTTAGGAAGTGATATAGCTAAAATCTGCTTAAGTTATAAATGATAGGAGAGTATGTACCAACAACTTGATGAGAGGGGAAAACCAGAAAGAAATGGTTATATCAGTAATTAAAGAGACAAGAATATTTTATAAACAATTGTAAGGAGAAATTATAGACTTCTCAGAGAATAAGGGGAATTAATGCCACTAAGGAAGAAATTAGATATAGGACAGAATGTATATAAGTGATAGAGACAAATCTGCAAAGAGAGAATCTATTGGTATTCTGAGCTACAGCAAAATGTCAGTGTCTACTGATTAGCAATTCTTTCAAGATAATTAAAAGTGGAAAGATTACAGAGTTTTCTTAATGGCATGATGGGAGATGATTCAAGTGAGAAACAATTTTGGCGTGTGCAATGGAAGAGTGAAAGTTGTCAAGGCACCGAAAGCAGGGAGCATTAGGGTATTTACTTTTCTGAATGGTATGATAGGAGATACAATAGTCTTCCCTTATGCATAGAGGTTTATGCTCTAAGGCCCTCAGTGGTGGCCTGAAACCACAGAGAGTATGGAATCCTATATTATTGTTTTTTTCCTATACATATATAAAGTTTAGTTATAAATTAGGCACAGCAAGGAATTAGCAACAATAACTAGTAAGATAGAATAATTATAACAACATTCTATAATAAAAGTTATGTGAATGTAGTGTCTTTCTCTCTCAAAGTATCTTACTGTACTGTTACTTACCTTCGTCTTCTTGTGAGGATGTTTGAGATGATACAATGAATGCCTGCATGAGGAGCTGAAGTGAGATGAATGACAGAGACACTGTGATGTAGTGTTAGGCTACTGTGGACCTTCTGATGACACATTAGAAGGAGGATCATCTGCTTCCAGACTGTGGTTGACTTCGGGTACCTGAAACCGTTGAAAGGGAAACCACAGATAAGGGGTAGAGGGCCTGCAGCTATTCGAATGAGAAACATCTTGGGAGGATGGCAGAGAAAGACTGAAAGTCACAAACGTCCTGAAATCAGAAAGCATTTAGTTTTCTCTTTGGGAAATTGGAGGGACAAATATAGCAAGTGACAGAGATACAAAGATGAATTTCACCTAATATCACGTTTTTATTATAAACATTTCAGTTAGTAGAATTGATTGCAATTTTAGTGTCCAAAAGCAATTAGAGACAAATAAATGTCAAATTGAAAGTAATGCAACTAATGCGAACGGATGTGATTTTTCGGTGCTATAGAAAACTACAGTTGACCCTTGAATAACATGGGTTTGAACTGCATGGGTTCACTTACATGTGGATTTATTTTCTTTAATGTTAAAAAGTGTATTTTTCTAAAAGATCACACAAAAGCTGAGAAAAGAAAGATGTCAACTAGCGCACATCAAAATCTGGACTGAGGAAGAACAGAAAGCTGCTGAAAGATCCTGGCAGCTGGAGCAAACTGCAGAGATCAAGACGGCCGCTGGCCAAACCGAGCCAGCAGCCACGTTCATAAACCCCACAGAGGTGCTGCAGTGACAGCGAACTGCTGGCCCCAATCTTCTCTCCTTCTCAGAAAGGGAAAAGCAGGAACTCACTCTTTAGACGTGGTCTTGGGGTTTCCTCCTCCTTCATGGCCTTCTCCCAATCTCTGTCACTGAATTCCTCAATGACCACAGTCGACACTCATGCAGGCAATGTAGGCCGATTCCAAGTCTCTATGGTTTGAGCAGGGAGTGTAAAAACTCTGCATGCCACAGTGTATGTTGTGTTTTGTGTGTGTTGAATGTGTATGTGGATATTCTTTTGAATCCCTTCTGGAGCTTGAAGGGAGAAGCTGTTAGTGTCTATTCTGCATCTTCCTACAAATGCTACAGTTGCCATCAAAGACGTGCAAGTTGGCTGAGGGACAAATTTCAAAGCCAACTGCTGTACATACCTTGTCGGCCTCCTGTTTCACCAGGTCCTGGTGTTGCAAGGTGTCCAACAGCAGCTTGGCGGCGCCCTCGAAAATGAGCCACTGACATTTCTGGAAGTCTCTAAGTGCTCCTGGTACTCACCCAAGTCCAGCCTCGCAGTGGGGGTCGCCAGGGTTGGGGGAGAAGCAGTGGTGGTGGAGGCGGGAGCTACACCTGCTTTCTGGCTGCCTCACCTCATCAATGGGGCCACGGGGCTGTGGCTGGGGTTCCAGTGGGCCTTGGAGGTCCCAGGCCACTCCTGCCCTACTGGTTTGTCAGCTGTGCTGCTCCTCACCGGCCACATGGTTCTTTCAGTAGTTAGGTTTTGGGTGACTCCAAGTTACACTGGGATTTTTGCCTGTATCGCCTGGCGCCCCTAAGCCCACACTGTTGAAAGGTCAGCCATACTCGGTAGGCGGTGTGCTACAGTTCTAGTCTATGCACATGTAACGGAAGAATCATCATGACAATTTATCTTCTTTGTCATCCAGTATCATTAAGTTAGCTTTCTTTCCTGTACTTTTGTGTAATGGTACTTTTTCACCGATATGAATCTTCATCTAAAAACCACAATTAGACTTTTGTTGAATTCCTAAATAAGTAATGACTTCGATAAAGTTGGGAAATTCTTTTAAAGACTTTTGAGGAAGACATGCCTTCTCAGAATGATTTGGCTTGGGCTTTGGGTAATTGTTTTTTTTTTAATTCTTTATTTTAAAAAAGTGGGAGGGTCATGGGACAAACAGTGTTCTCATTCTTAAATTCCCTAATTTCATAGAAAAAAATTCTCAGGTATTTAACCAATAGTCTTGTGGCTGATCCTCTATTGACTTGGTACAAATTAGCAAGATAGCTACTATTTTCCTCTTTTGTTTCCACAGGCTCTGAATAAACCACTACAAGTCTCTTCTTAGCAATTGGGAAGCCAGTTCCCAACTCACTAGTGTGAATGTCTATCTGAGTTTTAGATGGACCTGGAATGTCCTTTGATCACCAGTCTTATTGTTGTCCTCTACAACTATTATTGCTTAGCAAAATCTTTGGTATAGTTTGTAAATGTCCTTCACTATTCCTTTTTTGGAGGGCAGGGAGAGGTGTTACCCTGCCAAAAGGGGTCATCCCAACATAAAAAGGGAGTATGTTTATGTGTTTAGTAATCACTGAGAAATTTTCATTTAGCAGAAAACAGTGCTATAATACTTTAACATTGGCAAATAGAAATCTAATATTTAAACAAAATTATAGAAAATGGTGCTAAAAACTTACCTATAGGTTAAGGTTTAGCATGCTCTCGTGATTCCATCAGGTGCCAAGGTCTTAACAAACAAACTCTGCTAAGAGTAAGTAAACCAACTGAGGGTTCGAGAGGGGAGGGGGTGGGGGGATGGGTTAGCTGGGGATGGGTATTAAAGAGGGCACATACTGAACGGAGCACTGGATGTTATACGCAAACAATGAATCATGGAACGCTACATCAAAAACTAATGATGTAACGTATGGTGATTAACATAACATAATTTAAAAAAAAAAAAAAAAAAGAAGAGCAAGTAAACCAGATTAGTCTCACTATGTTTGTTACTTTCCAAATCCCCAAAGATCACAGTTGACAACAAGGAAGGAAATTGGGACTGGCAGTAGAGAATGTTAGCATTTTATTTAGAGCTTATGATCTTCCAGATGTTGTCAAGGTTGAAGTTTTCTTCTTTATTTCTTACTGTAAATCTAGGAAGTCAGCATTATTATTACCAATATTATCCTATTTTACAAACACCTACAGATTATATAAATCATGCGAGGTGAGATAAGTCCTTTGATTCTAGCCTCACTGCTGAGGTATACAACCAACAAAATCTTGTTGGTTTTGTTCATATCTTGACCAAAATACAAGTATTAAGGTGTATAATATTTATAGTTTAGAATATCTTTATATCTAGAGTATCCATATGTCTACTATATAATAGAAAAGATAAATAAAAAATGTGGTATAATCATACAATGGAATTCTGTACAGCAAAGACAGTTACAACAGTGTGGATGCATCTTACAAAAAATATGTTGAGTGAAATAAACTAGATATTATATATATTCTATTCCACTTAAGTGAAGGAAATGAGTATCATTTGTGATGTTAGAAGTCAGGGTAGTGTAACTCTTAAGGGAAAAAGGGCTTCATAATGACTAAAATGGATATGAGTAATGTTTCTCGAGATACTAGCAATGTTCTGTTTCTTGATTTTGTTACATACATGGGTTCATATATATATATATATATATATATACATATATATATATAGAGAGAGAGAGAGAGAGGAATATCATTTATTGCTTTAGGAGGTATCTGTTCTCTTTCATAACAGTATTTTAATAAACAAAAGTTTCTAATTTATCAAATTTACCAAACTTTTTTTTTTATTATTATGGTAAGCATCTTTGTATTCTGTTTAAAGAAATTTTGCTTATTCCATGGTCAGGAAGATATCCTCATATACTTTCCCCTAAAGCATTTTTAAGATACCTTCCACTTTGCAATCTATAATCCTTCTGAGCTGCACGGATATATGCATACATATATGTGTATAGTATGTTATAGATGTCAATATATATTTTTAGTAAGTGTCACTTTTGTCCTGAGCCAGGGTGGATCTGCTTCTATACATATTTTGTTGTAATTTGTGCCAATACCATACTATCTTTTTAACACAAGGTTAAATAGGTGTGACTATTTGGTATTACAAATTCCTTCAGCTATACTCTTCTCTAAGTTTAACGTGTCTTTTTTGGTTCTTTTCACTTTTAAAATAATTTTAAAATCTTTAAAATTCAGTTGTAAATTTCCAGTTGTAGAGCTTGAATAAATTTTGATTGCTATTGAACTGCATCTATAGATTATATTTGGAAAGTCAACATCTATAAAATATTGAAACTTCCAATTATGTATTTAGTTCTTCTTTAATTTGTCCTAGCAATGTTCTATACTTATCAGTGTGAAGATCTTATACAATTTTAGATTTATTCCTAGGAATTTATCATATGTAATGCTATATTGTTTTAAAGATTTATTTAGTAGAGAAAGAGAGAGAAAGAAGGAGCAGGGCGAGGAGCAGAGGGGGAAGAGCAGAGGGAGAGGGAGAAGGAGAGGGACAAGCCGACTCCACGCTGAGCTCAGAGCATAATACAAGGCTTGATCCCACGACCCTGAGATCACAACCTGAGCTGAAACCAAGAGCCAGACACTTAACCAACTGACTTACCCAGGCGTCCCCATATGTAATCATATTTTAAATAATATCTAAACTCTGATTTTCATATTATTTGTTCCTGGTGAACAGAAATTCTATTGATTTTGTATACTGAATTTGTATCCAATATTTATGTCTTTTACTTATATTTCTTACCTGAATATAGTGATGAGGATCTCTACCACAATATCGACAAATGTGGGCATTTTTGTTTCATTCCCAAACTCAAAGAAATCATTTACTATTTCATCATTGCACATGATGTTTGCCATTTTTGGTATAAAGTAATAGCTTAAAGAAATTATCTTCTGTTTGGTTCACTAAATAAATTTTTAAAAAATAGAGGTTGAATTTTATCAAAAGTTTGATTTGCAGCTATGAAGAAAATCATATCAATTTTCTGCTTTTTTTTTCAGTGATAAGCTGCCCTTGCATTTCTGAAACAACCCTAGTTTGATTATGATGTGTTATCTTTCATATGTATATCTTGATTTTGCTTGCTTATATCTTGTTAATGGTTTGTTTCTTTGGTTGGTGTGTGTGTGTATGTGTGTGCTTGTGTGCATGTACTTTATCTTTTTGACATCCATGAGATCTGTAGTGGTTTCCCTCTTTCATTTCTCCTTTTCTTAGTTAACCTGGCTAGAGGCTTACTGATTTTATTGACCTTTCCAATGAACCAAATTTTGGTTTCATTGATTTTCTCTAATTGATTTCTTGCATTCAATTGCAATGATTTCTACTTTAATTCTTATTATTTCTTTTCTTCTGCTTACTTTGATTTTAATTTGTTCTTCTTTTCTAGTTTTCTAGGTTGGAAGCTTAGATTATTAATATTAGATCTGTCTTCTTTTCTAATATATGTATTTGGTTCAATAAATTTCCCTATAAGCACTCCTGTTGCTTCCATAAACTTTTAGTTGTATTTCATTTTCATTTAGATCAAAATATTTTTATTTTTTTTTGAACTTTCTTTTTTGACTCATGTTTTTCAGAAGCATATTGTTTGATTTCCAAGTACCTGGGGATTTTCCAGCTATTTCTCTGTGATTGATTTCTAGTTTAATTCTATTGTGGTCTAAGAATAGACAATGTATCATTTCTATTCTTTTGAATTTGTTAAGGTGTGTTTTTATATCTTATGAGTTCTTCTTTTATGTCCTTTTTAGGATTAAGTATTAAGGTTGCTAAGCATCATAAAATTTGCTAAGAATTTTTTTTTCTAATCTGTGGAAGATTAGCATTATTATTATTATTATTTTTTTGTCCCTGTAAATGATTGGGAAAAATTAACTGATGAAATATCTGGGCCTCTGTTTTCTTTGTGACAGTGATTTATAATAAGATATTTAACATCATTAGTGTTCAGATTTTTCTGTATTTTCTTCTGTCAACTTTGTTTAGTTGTAGGATTTTTTTTAGGTATTTGTCCTTTTTTATTTTATGAAATGTATTCATTTTAAGTTTTTATTTTCTTTTGGTGCCTCTAAAATCTGTATTGATGTCCCCATTTTTATTTCTGATAATAATAATTATTCTTTCTCTCTCCCTCTCTCATTCACTCTCTTTCTACCTAGCCTTTTTAGAGGTTCATCATGTTTTATTAATCTTTTACAGAATCAGCTTTTAATTTGTAGGTATTCTTTTTCTATTCTTTAAAGATTTTTATTTATTTTATTTATTTGAGAGAGAGAGATAGAGAGTGAGGGAGAGAGAGAGCATGAGCAGGGGACAGAGGAAGAGGGAGAAGCAGACTCCCCATTGCGCAAGGAGCCTGATGCAGGACTCCATCCCAGGACCCTGGGATCATGACTTGAGCCGAAGGCAAACGCTTAACCAACTGAGCCACCCAAGCACCCCTTGTAGGTATTCTTTATTGTACATTTGTTTTTTCATTTGTGTATGTTCTTATTTTTACTATTTCCTTCCTTGTAGTTGCGCTTACTTTTTTTCTTTTAGAGAATGTTTCATGTGTCCTTTATACTTTAATCATTTTCCCTTTTGTTCTATTTCTGTGCTTTAATTTTGATATTTTTACTGATCTGTTGTTCATTTCACTTCTAGTTGTTACTGCTGCATCTAACATGTCAATAGTCCATTTATTAAGTTAATTTCAAATATGGTTATTTTCACTTCTGTAATGTTTATTTAACTTTTTTAGCACATTCATATCTTTTATAATATTCCTTTTCTTGTCTATTCTTTCCATTCTGTCCCCTATTATTTTAGACATATAGATTATATTATTTTGAAGTCCTTGTTTGAATAGCTCTAATTCCTAAATCCCCTCAGAATCTACCTCTATGACATGGTTTTATCTTGAACATTATCTTAAATATTGGCCACATTTTGTTGCCTTGTAATATGTCTACTGCTCATTATTATACATTGGACATTTTGTATAAATTAGCTATAGAATATGATGTTATCCTTCCTCAAAAACCATTCTTTATTTTCTGTAATAGAAATTTGAGGCTGATCACCTCAGTCTTGCCAGAAATGAGCCCGGACCTGAGTAGAATTACCATTTAGCAAGATTACATCTGGTTCATCTTTAGGATGTGACCCTCTAAGAATTTCAATTGAAACCCTATCAAGTCTTCCTTTCCTTAGCCCTGAAAAGCCATAGGCAACTCATTTCAACTCTTAACGTTTTCAGCAAAGCTCTTTAGCTTTCTTTCCCTTGCAGATTCAAAATTTAGTACAAATTTTGAGAGGGAACAGCTGTGTTTTGAGACTGCTCCATTCCCTAATTCAGTCACTTCAACCCAGAGTGGAGTTCTAAAATCTCTACTCATTTCAATGTAACCCAACATAAGCATCTGCCAGAGGGCCAGTCTGTTTTCTCAGGCTTTTGTTGGATCTATAATCATTATATAGCCACATTCCATCAGTATTACTTCACTCTTCCCTCTCTAGAGCATTCATTTCTTGCATATTTGACTTTCATGGGCAGTATTATGTTATTTTACGGTTGACATTTTCAAGGAGATTTTAGTATATAAAATAACTCATGTCTTATAGGAATATTTTCCTGTGAATTACAGGTATGCATTTTCTGTTTTATGTCTTTGATATTAAATTAGAATATATTTTGTGAAATGATCCATTTGCAGTAGCATTGCAAGATAAAATAATTTGATAAAACTATATCTATCTATGAAAAAACTTATTGGGACTATATATATCTGGAACAAATATATAATTCCTTGTTTGGAAAAACAAAGCATTATAAAGACGTCATTTTATTAAAATATTAATTTTAATTTGCATATAAATTACAGATTATTAGAATAGTGCCTTAAATTCCTAGTTCTAAACATATACAAATTGTAGTTACCATGGACTTATTCTAACAGCCTATAATCCTACTCTTGAATAATGTGTGATCTGCAAAACTGACCACTAAGTTATATCATTGAATGACTGAGTAAAGTCTTTTTTTTTTTAAGATTTTATTTTTTATTTATTTTTTTATTTTTAAAGATTTTGTTCATTTATTTGACAGAGAGAGACACAGCTAGAGCAGGAACACAAGCAGGGGGAGTGGGAGAGGGAGAAGCAGGCTTCCCGCGGAGCAGGGAGCCCGATGTGGGGCTCGATCCCAGGACTCTGGGATCACGACCCGAGCCGAAGGCAGATGCTTAATGACTGAGCCACCCAGGCGCCCCTGAGTAAAGTCTTAAGAAGTCCTGAATGACTGGCACATTTCAGATATATGGAGCAAAAGGTGGTGCTCTATTAGCTTTTTAAGTGAATACTCAACTGCTATAATTTTGTTCTTGAGTAGATGAATGAGGATAGAATTTAGACAGCAAGTAGAAGAGCTATATTTTATAGTAATAAAGAAAGTTTGTCAAGTATTAGGAAAAAAGGAAGTAAATAAAGAATAGCTCAAGTTACATAGATATACGTGGAGAGGAGAGCTTATTGTATTTCTTCTTCAATCTTCTTTGGGAAATATCAATCAAAATCATCACTTGAGTGTGAGGATGGATTAATTGGTAGTGGTGAGAGAAGAAATCATGAATTACTCATCTATAAGAGTTCAGTAGGGAGTGGACTGCAAATATACAGTATGAATGATGGACAAAAATAAAGACCTTAAGATTAATTATCATGAATTTAAAGTGAGACCTGTCAAAAGTGTGCTTTTGTTCAACCACGTTTAACTGCATGGGTGCAGACAAGAAATAGATAGAATGCTGGATATAAGGTTTTATTTTACCTACACAAGCATAATGAATTAAAGTATAATGAAGCAAAAGCACGCAAAGAAGTTGAGGATATATTTATGTACATAGTTATAATTACTAACTAAAATTTAAGCTCATTAAAGAATGAAATGAGACTATGTAGTTGGTGAAAGATAGATAAAGGAGAGAGAATCAATAGAAAGTAAGTCCAAATGTGAATCAAATTTTGGTGGGGTAAGCTACTATAGGGAATGAGATAGAAACTAAGTTTTGTTAGAGAGTTAAATGACTGAATCAAGATTATGAAGGAAATATAGTTTGTTATTGATCAAGTGACTATATTATTTTTCATATAATCTGGTACATCTTTAGTCACTGGAAACATTCAGTTTATATTCATCCAAGAAATTGATCTGAGGTAGGTGACCACTGGAGTAAATGGGTGAATTGGTCAGTAGAAGGCAAGAGGGAAAATATTTATGATTGAAAGATTAGTCATGGAATAACCCACCAGTGATTAACATAGAATTATCTTGGAGATAGAGAATGAGCCTAAAACAAAAATCTCTAAAGAGAGTGGGAGAAAGCATGGATTATCAGATGACTGCAACAAAGGCAAAAAGTGAATTGTGTAAAACAAGAGCTGGAAGTGTCAATTTTGTTTGTGTGTTTGTTTGTTTAACAACTATGTATTCAGCATTTGTAATCTCCGCTATACTTTAATTAAATGAATAAAAATATTTTGATATTCATTGTTGTAGCAATGATGCCAAATATTATGTGCTTAATTAATATTTGCTGAATAAATGAATCAGTTAAATGAAACACTGCATATGAATGTGTATTTTCCATGTGATGCCATAAATATATTTGGATCAAACTTTGTAATGATGAAAATTATTTCCAAAAAGAGGATATTATTACTACATGATGTGGATTTATTTTTCTTTTTTTTTAAGTAGGCTCCACACCCAGCATGGATCCCAATGCAGGGCTTGAACTCATGACCCTGAGATCAAGACCTGATGTGAGATCAAGAGTCAGACAGACACTCAATTGAGCCACCCAAGTGCCCTGTTGTGGATTCATTTTAAACTGCAGGCATATCTATTTATTTTTATCTCATAACTCTGCTACAAAAATCATAGATTGAAATCACCTAATTAAATCAAATCAACTTCAGTCATTACAATTGTTTTAAATGGAATTGTATTCATCTCAATGGAGTTAAGGGAAAGCATGGGCAAAATGCAGTCTACTAAGAGAGCCCTGCTACAGATTTTGGTATAATACTGACATCTAATAATTTTCAGGTTTAACAGTAGGCAACATCACTGTACAATCAATTGTGGTAGGAATTAATCCTACCACATTAATAATGGAAAGTAGCCTTCTCTTTCTTGAATTAGATAACCACTCATAAGCAAATAAGAATGTATTCTTAATGCTGCCCAGATTCACCTCTTCACTGGTTACATTTACTGAAAGAATTAGGATGATGTTTAACTTGTAATATTTTCTCTTGTTAATGATTATGGAATTGGAGCATGTGGGTATCTGACATTGCACTTAGGTCAGCAGTTGATCTCTTCTTTGAGAATCCAAATCCATCCCAAAAGGAAACAATTATTTTTCTTTTGATAGGTCAAGGAACACTACATTCATCAAACCAGTTTTAAAAAAAAAAAGGTTCTTGTATAAAACTTCATATTTAACTGTTTCAAATTATATTCCTTAGAAAGTAAAGTCTCTTCTTGGAGGAGCCTGGGTTGCTACAAGAGAAGTGAAGGGGAAATTCATGAATGTCCCCTTGTGCCCTTCAGCCTTCATTTAACCAGAGAAACTCTACTTAAATCTGTCTCATGTGGAAGTTTTACATATTTTTGTTAAAATGTTATATTGTTTGATATCCTTTAGTGCATTTGTTTTCATTTCATTTACTCCTAGTGCTGCATGTTTAGTGATAGATATGAGTGCCAAACTCTTGGATTTATCATAAATAAAGGGCCAGTTTGGGCTGTTTATTTATTCTAATGTTGTTGGTTTATTGCCTATGAATTCTAAGAACTTGGTATATTTGATTTAAAATAGATGTAATTCATAAGATAAATGATATTTTTTTCATAAATGCAAAGAGTTATATTGTTGAAGTTGAAGCAGATTTACTCTGACTCTGAAGAGATTAGAATTACATTTAGCAAGCAGAAGTTTCAGGAGCCTGATTTTAGCTCTATATAACAAATACTGTGTGTGTGTTTTTTAATATGATACTGAATAAAAAAGAAATGGGATACTTTCTTTGATAGAGTTCTGTGTCACTATATCTATTCTGCAGGGATGTATGGGGACTTCAATGAATTCATGGTTAGAGCAGAGAATTTCAAGCATTTCTTCTGAGTCTAACACTGTGTGAGTTGTCTTCATCTAAATTAGACTAATTACTTGTACAAATAACTTAATACATCTAATTTGATTTTACAGATTATATGAATAAGGTCCATCTGCTTATCTGATAAAAAATCTAAACCCTTATATTGGTTACCAAGATTGTTAATTTTATTACATATGCCTTAATTTGTTTGCCCACATTCTATTGCTGAAATGGAAGTAGACTTTTAAAAAATTAACAGTTTTCAATAGATGTTAGCATTTGCTCACCTTAAAGGAATAAACCCTTACTTGTATGCAAATGAAACATTATTTTTAATACTTGTATTTTGCTTCAAATGTTCAATTTAAATAAAAAGTATCTTTTAAAAATTGCTTCAATTACCAAAACAGGTCTTAAGAAACAGTAAAATAAGTTCAGAATAAGGAAAACACTTTTGCTCCTGTTTTGCTACTTCCTTTAAGTTACTTTCTTGTAAGGGTGTTTAACTTCTTGCATGTCCGCTGGGATGCTATGAAGCCATAAACCAAAGAACTATTACTGCTTCCAAGATGGCAATGTATAGACTTAATCATACTGTTTAAGTTGACACACCTCACAATAGTCAAGCATTCTGTGAATCAGTGCTACCAAATCCCTATGCTTTAAATCGCTATGTTTAAGTAATCAACATGTTTTTTTCTAAGATCTAAGGCTTGACAGAAATCCTAGGTATAAAATCATTTACCTCCAAGAGGCTGCTTAATCATCAGTCAAGGGATTTGATGACATGAACACAGTCCATTAATATCCTATAAAATGATGAGAAAGTTGAGATCTCACCAGGGCTGTATTTTTGCAAGTCTTTATGGTTGACATATCTTACAGAGGATAAAAGTACTAAAATACACTGTTCGGGATTAAAATCACGTGTTTTAATCTCTGCGAGGATTATTTCTTTTTAAAAGCATATTATTTGAGTTTCCAGCTTCCAGTACACCAAAAGATAGTGCAGATGCCTAAACATTCAAAAAGATAAGTTTTCAAGTGTCAGAAAAGTATGCAATGTTTGGATATTATCAGACTCAGCAGACAGCCAGACGGAAAGAAATACTTAAATGCTTCACAGAAGCAAAAATAGTAAATTGATTAGAGAAGCTGCATTTTGGAATGATAGCAATACAATTTATTCTGTCAGTGAATGTTAAAGAATATCTTCCCAAATGCACACACTCTGTTTTTAATTCTTTTTCATATGAAAATAATACAAATTTGACTTTAAAACTGTATTATAATTTGTTTTAGGCTAGACCTCTTTATCGTGGAATGGTTAAAATATCATAATTCCCTTAGCCATTATTGAGTTGTTTTGATACATCTGAGTGCTCCTACAGGCATTTTCATACTAGTGTATGTATAGTCCGTTACTTATTAATTCATGTATTAATTATTTTAAAATCACATTTTAATTAATTTGTTTATGTATTTACTTATCATTTACTCAATAGATTTATTTAACAATCCAGGAAATATCAGGCATGAGCTTAGACTACAAGATACATGTATTTGAGGTTTTGGCTAAAGGAAAATAAGTCATTAACATATAAATCAGGAAAGTCATAAAATAATTGCAACTTTTTTTCAGTTAGATCAAATGATTTATTTTATCTCTACAGTAAATACTACTGAAAGATCATATATTTGAACTGAGTTACTTTATCCAAATTTGTAACTTAGTATGAGATTGGCAATTTAAGGCAGTAATTAGACCTTTCTCTAACTTTATTTCAGACTTGCCATCTTTAGCATGGATATTTCAAACATATGAGAATAACCAAAATAGATAATATAAAAGTGACATGAAACTTCTGAAAAAAGGTAATTTTATTTAATTGGATTAATAATTCTAGGTACTGAAAAACATTTTCCTACTATTTTTATTTCCATTATTGGTCCTACTTGTGTCAAAAAGCATTTTAATCATCTGTTTAAAGTCAGTCATTCTACCTAGATAGATTGATAAATAAATACTCACTCTGGTCCCCAGAATGGGAAGTAATGTAAAGTCAAGTGGCAAAGAGTATGGAGTGCTAAGGAGGAGGGAAAAAAGAGTTGGGGACAGTAATTCTATCTACCACACACCTAAAAAATCCTGTTAGTGATTATTTTACATTTCAGGGAAAACATTTCCAGGGTTAAATGAACATGGTTTATTGCTCTGAATAAAAACATGAATATTTACAGCACAAAAAGAAATTAGTCAAAATCTCCATCAGAATTTTAATTGAACATGATCTTGCCCAACTAGCTTCAGTGCATATAGAAAAAGTTCCAGATATTCTAGGCAATGAGTATGGCCAAACAGTTTATTAATTTTTTTCAAGTTTTTATCTAAATTCCAGTTACGTTTATTATTTTTTTTTATAGTCAAGGTATGAAACCTAGCAATGATTAAACAAGAGTTATATGGTTCTCCTTGGTTCCAAGGAAGTGTACTACTTAATTTTACTACAGGAAAATTCTTAATTCTTTAAGTAATAATTCTATTCTTCAATAATAGAAAAAGTCCCAATTTATTTTTTAAATGAGCATCTAACATATATAAGGCCCTTTGCATTCATTGTAACAGTTCATCAGTATAAAATCCCATTGGATTATGTTGTTGCTGTTGTTGTTACTCTATTTTCCAGACAAGGGTAAAGGAAACACAGCAGAGATAAATCATTTGCCTCAGTTCAAAGTCCTGCTAATGTATTTATATAAAAATCTAGATAGCAAAATATAATTAAAGCTATAGTACAACTTGAGATCTATGTAGTAACAATTATATATCATAGTTGAGATTTTGATAATAATAGAATATGGGGAAATGGGCATTATCATTTTGGCAACCTGGCATTATTTATTAAATTGAACATGCACATATTATTTCATGCAACAATTCATCCAGGAGGAGTATTTTTTCACATATTTACTATCAACTGTACCTAAGATGTGTATTAATTAAGGTTCTTTAGAATATTATTTGTAATAACACACACAAAATGTAAATAACACAAACATTTAGTAGAAGGCTAATTAAATTCTTGATAACCAATCCATACTTTAAATGACTTTACTCTAAAAAATAAAAAAATAATTAATAAATGACTCTGCTGTTGTAATAGAAGTTCTTTAGGATATAAATTTTTTTAAGATTTATTTAATTATTTTAGATAGAGAGCAGATGGTGGGTTAGAGGGTGGGCAGGGGGCAAACTCCCATCTGAGTGTGGAACCCACACAAGGCTCTATCTCAAGATCCTGAGGTCATGACCTGAGCTGAAATCAAAGAGTCAAACAGTTAACCGACTGAGCCACCAAGGGGACCATTTAGGATATATTATTAACTAAATTAAAAAGCAGTATATTGAAAATGTGGATAATACATTCCCACCTTATAAAAATGAAACATATGATTATAGGCAAATGTTACGTATTAATACATACGACATTTTTTATGCTGTTTATGTTTTGAGAATGGAATTATGGGCCTAGGTTGGGAAGATGGCTCACATATTTAAATACATTTTTATCATTTAGTTTTTAATAGGTGCAAATTTTTATTTCATGATAAAAAAGGAGAAAATAGTAATAATTTTGATAAAAGCAATTTAGTGTTATCATATGCTAAACACTGTACTAGCACTTTATATTCAACGCAATTTAATCCTCAAACCATTCTGAGGAAGACAACATTATTACCCTGGTTGTAAAGAGGAGATGAAATAGAAGGGCAAAGAAGTTAAATAACTAAACACCAATTAAATAGCCACAAGTGCTAGGTTGAGAAGACCAGGTTTATCTCATTCCCAAGTTTGTGCTTTTAAATACTTCACTCAAACTTCACAAATCAAAATAATATCCAGTGTGGAAGAATAGAGTTCATATAACAATCTCCTGACCTACTTTTCATTTGACCTTACTTGCCTTATACTTAAACGTAAAAAGAACAAGCGGTTTTGTATAAATTAGAGATAAGTTAGCATCCAGGGAAAATTTTTTTTTTTTGTCTGTATGTGTAATCTGAATATTTAGTTCTCTTAAGAGAGATGGGAAAGGACCAATATTGGCGTACAAATATAAGGCTCTCTCATTCCTGGCATGACCTGTGAAATGTCTTAATTTGTATCCTCGTGTCTTTCCAATCTTAGTGCAAAGAGCTCAATACATGTTGATCCTAAAACAAGTAATCATTTTAAATATAAATTATTTTTATTTTCTCTATAAAAGACAAACATTTTGACATATTCACCTGTTCTTTAAAGCTTATCTTAGTAGTGGAAGCATCTGTGAAAAAACCAACCAGCTGTGAATCTAAATATAGAGACGGATTCAGTGTTTGCAACATGAAGGTGGAAATATGCTGCTGCCTCACACGTGAAACGATAAATGACACTGCTGTATGTTAGAGAGTTTGCCATCCTAGCAATCCAACTTAATGCTAGTTTATCTCACTGGGAGATGTTTGTTATTCATAGTCACATATTTCACACTATGTTTTTCTAGTGTGAACATA
>NW_023270454.1:46796280-46837694 GCF_011800145.1 Mirounga leonina
TCTTTCTTTCTTTCTTTCTCTTTCTTTCTTTCTTTCTTTCTTTCTTTCTTTCTTTCTTTCTTTCTTTCTTTCTTTCTTTCTCTTCTTCTTCCTAATAGATACAATCTCACAGGGCACAAAAATACTACTTTATAGGGGCGCCTAGGTGGCTCAGTCGTTAAGCGTCTGCCTTCTGCTCAGGTCATGATCCCAGGATCCTGGGATCGAGCCCCGCATCGGGCTCCCTGCTCAGCGGGGGGTCTGCTTCTCCCTCTCCCACTCCCCCTGCTTGTGTTCCCTCTCTCGCTGTGTCTCTCTCTGTCAAATAAATAAATAAAATCTTTAAAAAAAAATACTACTTTATAAATGGTAAAAGAAGAGCAAAGTTTAAGGAAATTTCAGCTAAAACAATCCAATTAATGTGAACCTAAGTTAGGCATTGTATTTTAAAGAATTAAAAGAAAAAATAAAAGATAGGAAAACAAATTTCCTGAAGAAAAATATTTTCAGTTTGTTTTCTGAAAATAGGGTTGTATCCATTTCTCACTTTCTTTTATAGTCAATACAATCCCATACGAATTAAATTCAGAGTTAGAATTATGTGAAAAAAAGAATTTGCTTACAGAAATGCAATTATATTTATTGTGTTATATTTGCTAAGACAGAAAAAATTACTCATATATTTCAACAATGGAGATTGAAATAACTTAAAACTGTATTAATCAACTAAAAAAGTCATTAATCAAACACCCTGTTTTTCTAATCATTCAGATTTTTTGACATTTCTCTACAGAAGTGATAATGAACATCTGGTTTTATATGGTTAATGAGTGTGAAATGATATTGAATTTCTTTTTCCCTAGGGCTCCTATGTCATTTTCCTATCCCCATTAGAGAATAAGTGCATAAAAATATAGCTATTTGTAATGCAGACATTAATGTGAAATAGTCACAGTACAACTTCTTAGTGTTGTCATTACTGGTGTATTTTTCAGAGTGTGTAATAATTCTTACAGATTTAATCCATGTGGCTACCAAAAAAAGATGTTAAAATGAAATCCAGGGACTTAAACAGTAGAATACCAAAGTATTTACCCACTTTTAATATAGAAATTGTGCTAGTGGAGAGAATCCTATAATAAAGCTATGAAAAAATTGGAATTTTAATTCAAAATATTTGATTATGCCTTTTTCATGGAAGAGGAAGACTATTACAAATGTATCTATTGGGCAATAAGTTTATTAAGGAGGATAAAGAAAAGAATATAGAAGAAAGAAATTAAATTTAATTGAACACCATGTGCTTTATATGCCTGAAAATATGGCATTTGTTTTATCTTTTATAATTTAAAAATAAAGAAATTTAGGTAACAAGAAGTTCAGTATCTTGCCCATGAACACATAAGTAATAAGAGGATTGACCCAACTCTAGTCAACTTCAAAACCCTTTTTATTTTTTCATTTCTCTTGATAGCTCATATTAAAATAGCATGGATTCTAGGAAGAGAGATTAACAGTAGAAAACAAACACAAAAAAAAGGTTTAGAAACAGTGCCACGAGTTTGTCACTATTTAAAATATAGTAAAAGTATTGTTGTACATTGGACAATAATTCCATAAATGTTCTGGTAAATTTAGTCAGCCCAGTATTTCCTTAAAATATGATTGAGGCCCATATACAGAAGGACCGCCAAGGGTGTTTTCTTAGAATCACTTTCTGGGCCCTACACAGATCTATTAATCAAAATCTTTGATATTGAAATGTGGTCATTTAGAGATTATAAAAGTAATTCTCCAATTCACTGTTTAAACACAAACACACACAGATAAATAAGAACTGGTTGCCCATCAATACTAATGAATTACTGCAAGGTATCAACTTTGTAATTTTGGATAAAATATAACAGTCTATGAAATGTTTTTTGAGTGAAAGAAATAATGGCACTAAATTTATAGTAAAAACATACTTAAGTAAAGATGTACATGCATGCTTGATTATAAAAATTGTATATTTTATGTATGAATGTATGTTGAGCAAGCATGATTCATGAACATAATAAATACATACTATATTCTTGTATTCTAGTAGTTATTCTGGTTGAGGTGATCTTTCTCTTGCCCTGGATAAAAACTTAATAGACAATCTTGTGGTCACTTAAAAATTTCAAAACAGTCTCAATCAGAAACCCAGTCCGAGATATGAAGCAACACTTCAATCTGCAAATAAAGCCGAATCTACAAAGTAAAGCCAAAGTTGAAGAGAACCCGTAACTATGGAAGAAAAATGTAGTGGGCTTTTTCTTTTTTCCTCTGATGTGATTCATCCAGATCTAACTGAAGCGTTAGTGTCTTTGGAGCTTTTTTGTGGGAATGGAGAAACAAAAGAAGTAACAGGGATTTTCTTATTTGCTGATGGATTTCTGCTCTTTGGGTCTGGCAATGTTTAAAGTTGATTTCTCTAGTAACAAGTTAAAGACAAGGAGTGGGAAAGTCTTAAGTGGAAGGGAGAGTTGAAATATGAACTTTTCACCTTGGACTGGAAAGAATCATGTTGGTCAAAGTTTAGCTTTTACTTCATAGGAAATTAGTTAATGCCTGCCTGCCATGTGAGAAGTGACACCTGCCCAGGTGAACAACCATCCTGGTTTGCCAGGGACTGAAGCATTTCCCAGGACTTGAAACTTTTAGTGCTCAAACCAGAAGAGTCCCAGACAAGCTGGGACAGGTTGGCCACCCTACTTTTAAGTCTAGAGCATTTAATTATTTTAAGAATAAAATCTCTTGTTTGGAAATTTAAAAATAAACAAATAAAGTTGATTTCTTGGGGCTGCTGGGTGGCTCAGTTGGTTGAGTGTCTCGTGATCCCAGGGTCCTGGGATCAGCCCTGCATGGGGCTCCTTGCTCAGCAGGGAGCCTGCTTCTCCCTCTCCCTCTGCTTGCTGCTCCCCTTGCTTGTGATCTCTCTCTCGCTCTCTCTCCATCAAATAAATAAATAAAATCTTTAATAAAAAAAAAGTTGATTTGTCTCCCTGTGCTTTTTGGGCTTATTAAATACTTTTCTGCTCCACTCCTTTGGTCCCACCTCAGCCCTGGTTGTCCATTTCGCCAATATTCCAGTTGTCAGTCTTCTGGGTCCAGTTCTGTTGGACAGTGTTTTTTACCCTGACAAAGTTTCTTATCCAACCTTTTCACTGACAGGTTTTAGAAATGTAGGGTGTTCAGCTTTCTCAGGCATGAGAAAAACAATTGTCTTACATGATTTCAATCAAGCTTTCTGAGTGACGTCAAGGAAGCATCCCTTAATAAGCTTTGGAATTACAAGGAGGTGAGAAAGGGGAATGAGAAGGAGGTGGTAAGAAAAGGCAATGAGATGGTAAGAAAAGGAATCATATCCTGGCATCAGCTCTCTCAAAAAAAAAAAAAAAATCCCCAAAAGTCCTAATTTGTTTTCCAAATATTGATTCTTTAAAAATTTTGAAATTGGAAAATGGCCAAGTAATATAAAATCAGTTTACTTTTATTACTATTTACTTATTCATTTATTCATTCAGTCATTTACTTATTTATTTATTTGTAATTCAGCATATGGAAGGCTGTCTTACACATGCTTTGGGATATAATGTCTATAGTACTGATACATAAGAGAGAAATGATAGGGGTGCCTGGGTGGCTCAGTAGGTTAAGCGTCTGCCTTCGGCTCAGATCATGATTCTGCGGTCCTGTGGTGGAGCCTCATGTCAGGCTCCCCGCTCAGCGGGGAGTCTGATTCTCCTTCTCCCCCTCCCTTTCCCTTCTCTCATGCTCTCTCTATCTGTATCTCAAATAAATAAATAAAATCTTTAAAAAAAGAAGAGAAATGATAGCCCCATTTTTGCAGCCTGATATATATGTGTGTAATTACATGTGCATTTAATGGGTACATTCGGACAGAAAGGGAAAAGAAGAAAAAAAAGGAGGGATAATTGTTTAATAATCCTCTAGTGATTTTTAATATCATAATGCATTTTTAAGTGTTAAAAAGATCTTCTAATGGTCAGTTAAAAATAATAATGATTATTTTAATTGAAACTGTGCTAATGGTTTCATAGGAATGAAATACAGGCATATATCATTCATATATTGTTTTATTTTCCTTCCTTAGAAGTGCATTTATTGAAGACATTTACCATATAAGTACAATAATCTTGTTTTTTATTTTATTACTCTTAATTTTGCTCCCCCTTCACTGTTCTTCATTTTTTTTCTTTGCAAAATCATCTTCCTCTATCTGTATATATATTTTTTAATTTAAATTCTATCTATGTTTGTAATATTGTCATTCCTTAGAGCTTGTCTCTTGTCCCTCTCCTCTTTCCATATACTCATTCACTAGGAGATGTCAATGTTTCATTGAAATTTATCTCCATTTAATTACTGATGACTTCCTAGTATATATTCTTTGACTAGATTGCTCATTGGATAGTACCACTATTGTAATATCCACTTTTCTATATGATTTCACTATTGAATGCATTAAATAAAGCCTAAAATGGAACTCTCTTTAGTTCTCCCTTTCTGAGATGTGTGTTCTATCCTTATTTTACCCCTTAATAAATGACATCTATTAATTAGTATTAATAAAGGACTCTATTCAATATAATCTCTGATTTCTTTCCTCCCTACCATCCCCCAGATCCAGTCTGTGTGAAGGCAAGTCGTGTTGATTTAATTTCAAAACATATCTCAAATGTGAATATTTCCTTAGGGAAATCTTTTCTGCCATCATTATACCCATGCTATTCTATTTTTTTTTTTTTTTACCAGACTACTACAACAGCCTCCTAAATATCTTCATATGATCACTCTTGTTTCTCTCCAACTTAGTCTGTGTCTAGCAGTTAGAAAACTCTTCCATATGCATAAACATTCATTTTTTTTCCAAGGCACTTGGAATAAATTCCAATAAATTTTCCCTGAATTTTAGGCCCTAAATAATCCAACTCCTACCTGTCTCTTCTGCCTCATCTAATGGACATTTCCCTTAGGTAAGCTACAGCCCTCCTGGTAGTCGACCAGTTTCTCATACCCCCAAGATGTTTCTCAGATTGGGATTTGGTTACATATTATTTCCTCTTTGGTGAAAGCTCCATCCTCCACTTTTATTCTAGGTATCTATTACTGCATAACAAAATACCCCAACACTTAGTGGCTTAAAACAATAATCATTTATTAACTCTCACAATTGTGTAGATCGGGAATTTAGCTGAACGGTCCTTCTGCTTTCCTTTGCATGGAAGGCGGTTGCTCAATGGCATATAGTTGGTGGCTGATCTAGTGTAGAGGCTTCAAGACATTTCATTTACAAACCTGGTACCTTACTGAGGAAAGGACCAGTCTCAGCGAGCCCATATTTCCTCCTCATATAATTTCAGGGCTTCTCCACCAGGCACTAGCCAGCTATTTGGACATAGTTAGTCAGGCCTCCGAGAGCATTCAAAGAGATCAGAAGTGAAAAGTAGTCTTTTAAAGCTAGTGTCTCAAAACTGGCAGATTCAATTCCAACACATTTCATTGGTCAAGGCAGTCAGAGTCTCCCAGATTCAAGACAAAGAAACATAAGCTTCACTTCCTGATATGAAAAGTGTCAATGAATTTGTGGACATCTTCATTGTGCCACAACCTCAAAGGTCTTGTTTATATTCTAAGCAAAATATTGCCTCCTCCTAAGTCTTCCCTAAGCAGCATTGTTAAATGGAGTATCTACTATTGATATTTCTCTCAGAGCATTGTTTCCTTGTTTATCAACATTTGTGATTTATTATTATTATTATTATTATTATTATTATTATTTTATTTTTTTTTTTTTTAGAGAGGGAGGGAGAGGAGGGGGGAGAGAGAGAGAGAGAGAATCTTAAGCAGGCACCACACCCTGCACAGAGCCTGATGTTGGGCTCGATCTCAAGATCAAGATCCTGAGATCATGACCTGAGCTGAAATCAAGAATCAGAGGCTTGGGGCGCCTGGGTGGCTCAGTTGGTTGAGCGACTGCCTTCAGCTCAGGTCATGATCCTGGAGTCCCGGGATCGAGTCCCGCATCAGGCTCCCTGCTCGGCAGGGAGTCTGCTTCTCCCTCTGACCCTCCTCCCTCTCATGCTCTCTGTCTCTCATTCTCTCTCTCTGTCTCTCAAGTAAATAAATAAAATATTAAAAAAAAAAAAAAAAAGAAACAGAGGCTTCACCAACTGAGCCACCCAGGTGCCCCTATTTTTTTAAAGATTTTTTTTTTATTCATTCGAGACACAGAGATACAGAGAGAGCGAGCATGAGCAGGGGGAAAGCACAGGGAGGGGGAGAAGCAGACTCCCTGCTAAGCAGGGACCCCAATGCAGGGCTCGATCCCAGGACCCTGGGATCATGACCCGAGCCGAAGGCAGACGCTTAACCATCTGAGCCACCCAGATGCCCCACCCCTATTTTTTTAATTAAAAATTTTTTTCTATGCTTCATCTGCTAAGAAATAATTAGTAATAAGACAAGAATGTTCACCTGTTTATTTCTGCCTTTCTAGTGCCTAACATAGTACTGATAATATAGCAAGTATTGAGTGGATATTTAATAAATAACTTTTTAAGTAATAAATGCAAATTGATATTTTTTATCCAAACATTTTGCACAAATGCAGAATACTGCAATTTTGAGAACAATTCCTATGAAAAAATGTGTGCAAACAAGTTGGTCATGAATTCAGGGTAAGTTACTATGGCTATTAAGGGATTGGGGAGGGACTATGGAAAAAAACAAATGAACAAGAGAATGCATTAAAAGAAACACAGTGAAAGGGCGCCTGGGTGGCTCAGTCGGTTGAGCGACTGCCTTCGGCTCGGGTCATGATCCTGGAGTCCTGGGATAGAGTCCTGCATCGGGCTCCCTGCTCGGCGGGGAGTCTGCTTCTCCCTCTGACCCTCCTCCCTCTCATGCTCTCTGTCTCTCATTGTCTCTCTCACAAATAAATAAAGTCTTAAAAAAAATAAAAAATAAAAAAAAGAAACACAGTGAAAAAGTCCTCAACATCGCTTGGCATCAGGGAAATCCAAATCAAAACCTCAATGAGATACCACCTCACACCAGTTAGAATGGCTAAAATTAACAACTCAGGAAATGACAGATGTTGGCGGGGATGTGGAGAAAGGGGAACCCTCCTACACTGTTGGTGGGAATGCAAGCTGGTGCAACCACTCTGGAAAAAGTTGAAAATAGAGCTACCATACAATCCAGCAATTGCACTACTGGGTATTTACCCCAAAGATACAAAAGTGGGGATCCAAAGGGGTACATACACCCCGATGATTATAGCAGCAATGTCCACAATAGCTAACTATGGAAAGAGCCAAGATGTCCATCGACAGATGAATGGATAAAGAAGATTTGGTATATATACACAATGGAATATTATGCAGCCATCAAAAGGAATGAAATCTTGCCATTTGTGATGATGTGGATGGAACTGGAGGGTATTATGCTGAGCAAAATAAGTCAATCAGAGAAAGACATGTATCATATGATCTCACTGATATGAGGAATTCTTAATCTCAGGAAACAAACTGAGGGTTGCTGGAGTGGTAGGGGTGGGAGGGATGGGTTGGCTGGATGATGGACATTGGGGAGGGTATGTGCTATGGAGAGTGCTGTGAATTGTGTAAGACTGTTGAATCACAGACCTGTACCTCTGAAACAATACATTATATGTTAAAAAAAATAAAATAAAGAAGCTAGCAGGAAGGGAAAAATGAAGGGGGGTGGAAATTGGAGGGGGAGACGAACCATGGGAGACTATGGACTCTGAGAAACAGACTGAGGGTTTTAGAGGGGTGGGGAGTGGGGGGATGGGTTAGCCTGGTGATGGGTATTAAAGAGGGCATGTTCTGCATGGAGCACTGGGTCTTATATGGAAACAATGACTCATGGATCACTACATCAAAAACTAATGATGTAATGTATGGTGATTAACATAACATAATAAAAAAAAAAAAAGAAAAAGAAAAAGAAACACAGTGAAACAGAGTCATGGTGTTCCAAACATGCTGGTCAGTCACATTTGAAATGATATATCCAGGTCTGGGAGTCACATATTTAGAAAGATAGAGAATAACAAGTATATGGAGTCAAGTGAAAATGTAACATGAAATACTTCAGGGGACTTGGAATGTTTAGCTTATAAAATCCTGTGGGACAAATATAATTGATATCTTTAAATGTTGAGCAGCTATCACATGTAAGATTTTTTCTATTTTCCTCAGAACTCTGATTAATAACCTGCCAAAGATGAATTTTACAGTTAAAATACTTAAGCAACCCAGAATGATTACTCTAAGGAAAAAAAGAAAGATTTAACATGTTCCTGCCAGTATTTCTTTAGGCTGCTATAGTTGCTTCATCTCCTCACCCCTGGGATTAGATTTGAAGCTTTCTTGTCACCTTTGGTGTAGTAATTACATTGATTTTCAGTCATAAAAAGTGGGTCAATTAAATACTTTTTCTTTGTCATATTAATCATTTACTTATATTAAGGTATTAACTGTTTTAAGTACCCATACTGTGTAAAATCTCAGAGGCGTGGCCGTGAGGAAATCATAGCAGACCCTGTTGCAGGGGTTTCTCTTTGTCAGAGAATACACCTGGGCTCTGGCTCAAGTGAATGAAAATAAAATTCAGCAAATTAATTAAATTAACGACACTACCCTGTTCTCTCTATTTTCCTTTCAATTTTGTTGTGAACCTAAAACTACTCTAAGAAAAAGAATCTTTAAAAATCAGTATAAAAAATTGTAAGTTCCCTAAATGGCCTATTTTCCAAATTTACTGAATTTACACACTGACCAAAAATTTATCTGTATAAACTGTCTTTCAAATTTGTTACAACACATATTTGATATTGCAGAGTTTTGAGAGATTTTGAATATTATCACAAAGTTTGGCCTGGGCAATTTACTATTATTTTAAGCATCTGTTATTTACAGCAATGTCTAAAGATCTTTAAAATTTTTCAGATTGATTTCTTCAAGTTATTTTTCTGGTTTTCCATACTTTTGGCTTCTTAAAATTGTGTCTACGAATTGCCAGGAAGAAAATCAGTATCAGTGGCAAACAATGTATCCTATGGCTTTCTTGATGTACCTATTTTATACCTATTTACTCCTATACCTTGATGTACCTATTTTTTTTTTCTAAAGGCAAAATTTAGCACAAACAAAAAAAATAATAAAATCCTTCCTTTTTCTCTCCACGACACTCGAACTCTTTCCAGAGGCTATTCCTAAACTTAGCGTGGGGAACCCCTTTTTAACTTTGAAATTACCTCTCCTAAAGTCTCTGTGTTTGCGAGTGCCAGGGGGTGGGGAAACAAAGTGAAGACTTTGATCTTTTGGTCATTACTCTGTTTATAAATTGTGACAATACTTTGGAATTAATTGTATTTTCAAGATCGAGGTCTGCTTCAACATGAACCTCTAACAGTGTTAGATTTTGTTCAAAAAATAAACTCAACCCTTAAACATTTTTCTGCTTTTTAAGTATATGCTTTTGAAAGAATCTGAGTACTTCACGACTAAAGTATAGCAAATCTGTTGGCTAGCACTGTACTGCGGAATGTAGGGTCCCCGCTAGCGCACCTAAGAATGGTTGAGAGATGCAGCGCTTCATACTGTAGCTTCTGCCACCGCAAAGCAGAAAGCACATTGACGCAGATGCAACTTAGGCAGCACTACGTTGGTGTTCTTTCAAAAATTGTTATGAAGATGACAATACAGCTTGTTCACAATGACAGCACTCAAATTTGGTTGTGAAAATAACCAGCGCCTTGCATGGCTTGTGTAATAAAATGTAAAGCGTATGAAGATATAAAAAATACATAGAGCAGAATGCAAGATGATTTCACTGTCCATGTTTTCTTCACTAAAGAACGGATAAAGGGCGCCTGGGTGGCTCAGTCGTTAAGCGTGTGCCTTCGGCTCAGGTCGTGATCCCGGGGACCTGGGATCGAGCCCCGCGTCGGGCTCCCTGCTCGGCGGGAAGCCTGCTTCTCCTTCTCCCACTCCCCCTGCTTGCGTTCCTGCTCTCACTGTGTTTCTCTCTGTCAAATAAATAAATAAAATCTTTAAAAAAAAAAAAACAGATAAAGATTTATAACTACTATAATTAAAGCAACATTCTCTCATATGATCCACTTTTTTAATTTTATTTTAGTCTGTGAGTTTTTCATACCATCTCATCCCATGCTGTGTGAGTTATATTTTTTCTTACTTCTCGATCTTATTACTAAGTCAGAGAAAGTTGTTAATCTTTGCTTATGTCCTTGATCAAATCAAATAAAAAGTCAATCATCAACTGATTTCTAGGAACCCTTTGCTTCTTTCCATGACCATAAATTATTTGAATATCAGAAAAATAATATAGTCTTAAAATAGTGATAACTTTACTGCTAAGTAGCTTCAGCTTTTCCAACTTGAGCACTTTGTTCACGAGTTTTCTGAAGTGCCTCAGTCTTTCTGACGCCCTCCACATTCAGCAGGATGTGGAAATGGGTGGGTGTGGTATTCCACCCGACTTTCCCTCACTCCCTGCGTTATTTTAAAGGACACACAGACAGCATAAATTTTACCCTTAAATAAGCATGCATTTTTAAGAAATATTCACTTCTTAAAAAATTATATAACCTGAATCCCATTATTATACCTTAAAAGGGGAACACTTCTTTAATATCATTTAATATCCCTTCATGTTCGCAAGTATTCATTTGTCTCATAACTGTATTTTTTTTAGATTTGAGTTTTTTATCTGACAGGGAGAGAGAGCACAAGCAGGGGGAGCAGCAGAGGGAGAGGGGGAAACAGGCTCCCCTCTGAGAAGGGAGCCCGATGCAGGGCTCAATCCAGGGACCCTGGGATTGAAAACTGAGCTGAAGGCAGACCTTAACTGACAACCACCCAGGCGTCCCATTAACTGTGTTTTTCAGTAAGTGGTGTTTTGTTTTTTTTTGTTTGTTTTTTTTATATCAAGATCCAAAAAAAAAGAACTACATGTTTCATTTATTTTATATACCTTGGCCTCTTTTAATCTATAAAATCCCTTCACTTTTTGTCTTGCCCTTTATTTTTGTTTCATTTCTCCTATATAACTTTCCACATTTGAGGTTTAGCTAATTGCATCCCTATATCATTTAACATATTTCTCTATTTTCTATGTTTCATATAAAGTGATTAGATCAAATGGTTTAATCAAGCTCAATTTTTATTATTTTTTTTATCAAGAATATCTTATGAGTCTCAAGATACCTGGTCATCTCTCATTTTGCGATCTGTTATAAAATTCTCCGTCAACTTTTCATTTAATGTGTTAGCAGCTATTCAAGATCATTGGCAACACACATTTCTCCACTAGGGATGCAAATTTGTGTTGTTTCAATGCTATAATTTTTTCTGGATATATTAGCTGTAGTTCTTCCATAAAAAAATTTACTCATGAACTATTTGGTTACCCTTAAGTATATTTCTACACTAAAGGAAAGGTAAATGGTTCACTTTTTCCTGTTATTTATTAATTTCCAGAAAAATGAATTGCTGCCCTAGCAACTTCCAGAGGTTATCAATGATATTATTAAAATCATTATGAGCTCATGGATTTTTTTAAACATGTTTGAAGTGTTCATAGCAATAATTATAGTTCTTAATGTTTAGCCATACTGTTTTCAACTGGTGGAAGCTTCTTTACTTTGACTCCCACAACTTTCCAACAGGACTCTAATAGTCTTTGATAGTTTCTTTGTGTTGCTTTTTGATATGAAAATAATTCCAGCCTTATGTTGTACAGTTCTTATCAGAGTGGAATCTAACCTTTCTCCAAGAAGTTTTGATTTTACTAAGAAGTGTTACTTAGAGACCATAGTCTGGGTTCTTTATATCTGTTTTGACTATTGCTCCTGGGCCTTTTTAGTTAGTAGCCAGAAAATAAACATATTATATTGTGGAAGAGAAAATAAACATACCATGAGTTCGTATTCTAGTTGTAATTACTGAGTTTTTATCAAAATTTTTTTCTTTTATTTTTTCTCTCTGTTGTTACTCAAAATCTTATTTCCTAAAGACAATATACTTGTTTTTGATTTATCATCTATGTCTTTCTGTACCTATCTAAATGTACATATCTATCTACATGTAAATCTTAAAAGTAATAATGCCAGTATTATTTCTATGAATATGGTTATCAAATACTATTTGATATTTCTTTTCAGTTCTTTTTAATCTTGACATATCCCACTAAGGATGTACTGTCACATTACTGTTTTCAGGTCATACAAAACAATTATTCTATGGTTAAGGCATCAAACTGATATGTAATTTAGTTTTGTTTTCCACTTGTAGGGTTTTTTAAATTAATTTAGATTTATTTCTTATAATTATTTAAAACAACTAGAAGTCTCTAAAGTGTTATCTGTAAAAAATACATTCAGAGAACTATACCTTCAATTTCTTTTCCCTTAAGTCTCTTTACTTATACTCTTTCAATAGTAATTTTCATTAGTTTTTTGTTTCTACTTCCACTTGAAAAATACAGGCATTTATTATACATATTATAGATGAATAGATTTATAGATTTACCTCCTCTTACACGTATATCTTAATCCCTTCGTAAATGAAAGGTAATACAATAATCACATTGTTTTGCTCCTTTAAAATATTTTTAGGGATTAATCTATAATCATGTATAAAGATTTTCCTCATTGTTTTTAGAGATTCATCGTACTCCATTCCATGGATGTTCTGTAGTTTCTTCAGCTAGCCCCCTGTAGATGAACATTTTGATTATTTCTGGTGTTTTTGTTTTGACAAATAGGACAACAATAAACACCCTTGTGCACATGCCATTTCAGTTATCATAGGATATCTTTGGAAAAGATTCCTAAAGGAGATATTTCTGTTTAAAGGGACAAATCAAAAGGCATTCTTTCTAGATATTACCAAATTCCTTTTTACAGATGTTGTCTAACTTTGTATTTCTACCAGCAATATATGAATGTGTATTTTCCTACACTATTTTCATGATATCTAGAGTAGAAGATGAATCCTCCTACTGGACAAAATACACATCAGACCACTTTTCCTGTAATAACATTAAGTAAGTCTATTGCCTTTAGAGTTTCAATAGGCATAATTTTTTACAATAATAGTTATTTTTGAAAAGGGCTTATCTAATCATTTGGGCATCTTCTTTCAGCAAACACTCTCTTAGATCAGTGGCAGTGCTTGAAGCAATATGGGTAGCTTATCAGTTTATTTGGTTTCAGAAGACCTAAAAATTTAAGGAAACTTTTAGGAATTGGTCCTACATCCTACTTGGTAGCCTTGATCCAACATGAAGGCTCTATCAGCATTATTCTCTAAAGTGGCATATTTTAGGCTAGCTCTTAGGTCCACCTATTTAAAGGGATAACCAGAGAATGGCCTTCTCCAAAAAGTGAGCATTTACAGGGGCCTGCAGAACTGTCATACTTTTTTTTTTTTAATATTATCTTTGGGCTTTAGTGGTGCCCTCATCACCAGAAGGTACACGTGTTATGGCTTACTCATCTCGTTGATGACCTGTTCCCCTAGGAAGCATCTCAGAACAACAAAGTCACTGGAGAGTTGAAGAGTGTAGATGAGGGCAGTTAACCACCACAGTGCCCCTGTCAGATGTCCAGCTGGCTCACATAGAACTAAACATAAGGCTGATTGGCTTTCTGCCCAGAGAAACCAGTGTATCCTGAAGGGTGTCATATTGACAATTATGGATATGCAAAATTGTTCACACATTCAAGGTTAAGAGCAACTTATTCTGAGCTCAGATTCTTATGCAATTTGTTTGATGGCATATGGGGTCATTTTGGAGCCTAGTCTCTAGAGGCAAGAATTGCTGCTGCAACTCATTTGTTCTAAATTATGGTTCCTGTTCAAATAGTTTAAAAATTAATCTTCCTTTTAGGTTTTGACTATTGTTTTAAAGATTACCTAAGGAAAATTGGGAAATAATGTAAATTAACACTAAGTAATAAAAAAATAAATGTATTGACCAGAGCTGAGTGTGACAATGATGGATGATCTCTATTGAAAATAACAGTGTCTATTTGATAATTATATGTCATCAAAAATAGCATAACAACATGACATTCAATAATTAAAATTGCCCTCCTGTATGTCTTGTAAGGGGATTCCCAACAAAATAATTAACTATTTTCTGGATTTCATATTAAAGATAAACTACCAAAATGTACTTAATGTTTTATAGTTTTTTATAATTACTCTAGGCAGTGTCTTTATTCTGTATATTTATGATAAAACTTATATCTTATTCATTTGAGGATCACATAATCTGTTCCATTTTGGAGGGACTATCAGAATATAATTATCTTTTGTGTCATAAACCTTGCACGTGGGGACATTGTCAGAGAAGATTTATTAAGTGCATTTATCATCTTTTGAAAGAAAGACCAGATATTAATAGAAATATTTGGGTCCTATTTGTGTCAGTAAAAGTCATATTTATTCTAAATCTATAAGGCAAATGCATTCTCAACCATTTCTCAGATAACATAAGGGGAAATATTAGTTGAATTAATTTTTGAAATTATACCTAAGTTTTCCAAATCAGTTGTCAATGTGTAATATTATGTTCATAAAAACATTATGGCATAAATAAGTTTGAATGAAATTTTAAAATGCTTTTCATTTTCTTTTTGAATATCTTACCATTATTAGAAGAGATTTTGTTCTTTTCCTATGAGCAACAATAAATACAGAATATTTAAAATGACTCATGTTCTTTTGTTTTGATTTATATCTTATTATAATAAGATCTTAGACTAAAAGACTCCTTTAGTTTATTAGAGTTTTAATGAGTTTAACAGTTACTGTTTTATTCCTATTTCTACTTATCTGTGTATTTCCCAAATTTGTTTTACCACCATTTCTGTATGTTGTAGTTAGGGTCTTTGTTCATTTGCCGCTAGTTGTGAAGATGAGACTGCTGTTGATTTCAAATAAATACTTGATTATTAACCAAATCTTGCGTAACGCCTATCACTGGCAAACACTTAGAAAAAATATGGGGAAATCCAAAATGAAGATACTTTCAAATAACTTATAAAATACAAAAAGAATGGGCATTGTTATGAGTACATATTAAAATGTTTTAATAGTTCTATTTTTATTCATCTTAGGCTGGTAGAACCATACTTAACTAAACTTATTTTTAATTTAACTTGAAAATAAGACATTCAATTTATTTATTTATATATTAATTTATTTTTGAAGATTTTATTTATTTATTTGACAGAGAGAGACACAGCGAGAGAGGGATCACAAGCAGGGGGAGTGGGAGAGGGAGAAGCAGGCTGCCCATGGAGCAGCGAGCCCAATGTGGGGCTTGATCCCAGGACCCGGGGATCATGACCTGAGCCGAAGGCAGATGCTTAACGACTGAGCCACCCAGGCGCCCTAAGACATTCAATTAATTTTTTTATTTTTTTTATTTTTTTTAAGATTTTATTTATTTATTTATTTATTTTTTTGAAAGATTTTATTTATTTATTTGAGACAGAGAGAATGAGAGACAGAGAGCACGAGAGGGAAGAGGGCAGAGGGAGAAGCAGACACCCCGCTGAGCAGGGAGCCCGATGCGGGACTCGATCCCGGGACTCCAGGATCATGACCTGAGCCGAAGGCAGTCGCTTAACCAACTGAGCCACCCAGGCGCCCAAGATTTTATTTATTTGACAGAGAGAGAGACAGCGAGAGCAGGAACACAAGCAGGGGGAGTGGGAGAGGGAGAAGCAGGCTTCCCGCCGAGCAGGGAGCCCGATGTGGGGCTCGATCCCAGGACCCTGGGATCAATGACCCGAGCCGAAGGCAGACGCCCAACAACTGAGCCACCCAGGCACCCCAAGACATTCAATGTAGATGAACTAATCTATTTGTTTCTCTTTGAGCGTCAACTGTTTCTTACCACCTAAAATTTGACTCTTTTTTTTTTTTCGATTCAATTCTTGTTGTCTTTCAAAAAATGCATTTTTCTAAAACAAAATTCTTAATCGCATTCCACTTGAATTTTCTTTTCATTTTACCACTTGTCAACATTCGGGTACTTTTAATCCAACTTTACTAATTTTGTATTGCTTTTAAGAATTTTAAAATTTTCTTCTACAAATATATTTTGTATCTTGAACCCAGTTGCATATTTCTGTATTTTGCATTCCTCCCATGTCCTTAAAGAATTATAAGTGAGTCAAAGATACTAATTACTACAATAATTTATAAAGTATGATTGATGATGTGAGAGGCTTCAATTTATATGTATCTTAGGTAAAATATTGAGAAAAGATAGTAAAACAAGCCATGTGAGGGTGTCCATAATTGTTTTTTCTTCTTTAGACTACAGAAATATATATGACAATAATTTAAAAAAATAGTTAATTACTGTGGTAAAATGAAAGATTACCCCAAAGTCTTCACCCCTCCCTGAATTCACATACTTATCATTGCCTTAATTGTAAGAAATTTTATGTCACCACTCTTTGACTTTTCACTTTGGCCAGTGGCATGAGGCAAAAGTGAGAGTGAAGTGGTATCAAGTCTAGGCCTCACTTTCTCTCTTGTGTCTTTCCCATTGCTGTGAGAATAACATGACCTGGCTAGCTTACTGGGGTAAGCTGGACCCACTTTATGATGAATGAGCACATTACTTTGATTTTCCCAGGTCTACCATGAAACAACACATCACCCAGAAGCCATCAAACTAATGCATAGCTCAGGCTATAGCTTGAGGATGAAACCCTGCAGGATTTCAAGACTTTCTGAGCCAATGGCCATCGTATAGTATGGCGTTGCTTTAGGTAGAATACATGTGTCTCAGAACCAGGGAATGGGAGAAGCACTTACTTGGTGAATTTCTGCTTCCTATGTTCACAGTTTTAGTCTCTACTGGACTGGAGGTCAAAGTTTCTGTGGAAGAATAATCCTAATAGAATTAAGATTCCACTAAACAAAAGCTAAGGCTGCCACCTGATCACTTGTGTTCTTCAGTCCAGTAGACCAGCAGACAAAGAGAGGAACCACTATAATGTTGTGACTAATTAATTCTGATTATCATGAGATGGCAGTTGTTACTACTTGTTGGGGGCAGAAAATACGTTTGGGACTTGATAGATTTATTCTTTTTTTTTTTTTTTTTTTAAGATTTTATTTTGTTTATTTGAAAGAGAGAGAGAGAGATTACAAGAGGGGCTAGGATCAGAGGGAGAAGCAAACTCCCTGCTGAGCAGGGAGCCCGACGCGGGACTTGATCCTGCGGGACTCCGGGATCATGACCTGAGCCGAAGGCAGTCGCTTAACCAACTGAGCCACCCAGGCACCCCTGACCAGTGTGATAATGGTAGAGCTAGAATTAGGAATAAGTTTCTCTGATTTTTGCTATAGATTCTATCAGTTATATAATGTTTTTCCTCTTTGTCAATTCATCTGTAATTAAAAAGCTTAATGCTTACCCAAGCTCTTTCACTTTGAACTCTAGGAGACAGTGTGCCATATATATCAAGAAACATTTCTAGTCATACCAAAGCTATTCTGAACGGAGAAGTTTTACTTGTATTATTTGAGAATGATATTATTTCTGTGTTTAAAAAAGATGTAGGTTGGGATATAGATGGACTTTAGTGCATGAGGGATTAAAATAAATTTATTGCAGGGGCGCCTGGGTGGCTCAGTTGGTTAAGTGACTGCCTTCGGCTCAGGTCATGATCCTGGAGTCCTGGGATCGAGTCCCGCATCAGGCTCCCTGCTCGGCAGGGAGTCTGCTTCTCCCTCTGACCCTCCCCCTCTCATGCTCTCTCTCTCTCTCATTCTCTCTCTCAAATAAATAAATAAAATCTTTAAATAAAATAAAATAAATTTATTGTGGGACGCTTGGGTGGCTCAGTCGGTTAATCCTCTGCCTTTGGCACAGGTCATGATCCCAGGGTTCTGGGATTGAGTCCCGCATCTGGCTCCTTGCTTAGCGGGGAGCCTGCTTCTTCCGCTGCCTGCCTCTCCCCCTGCTTGTGCGAGCACTCTCTGACAAATAAATAAATAAAATATTTAAAATGAAAGTGGGACATTGTCTGCTCAGATCTATTCATGCACCACACTATAACCACTCAACCTACAAATGTTTCTTAAAGGTAGTAAGCAGTCACAATATTTGAAGAAAGGATTTATGAGAGAGTGTCAAGCTATACCCCTGCTGAAGCTGTTAATCTTGAGAAAATAATTAATATTCATCATTTTTCTCTTCTGTCAAATGTTCTTGATGCTCTTCGCTCCTGACTGGACTCTATGCTTACTTGTATTGTTGAACATGTAAAATAGCTCAAATCTATATTCCCAAAGACATCTTTACCCCTGGCTATCATGCTGTTTCTAGGCATGTTGGTGCAACTGCCCAGTCACAGTTATAAATCTTTAAAAAATAATAAATAAATAAATAAATAAATAAATTTATTGAGGTATTCAAACTAGTGTCTTGAACAGAGTCCCCAACAGAGGGAAAACAATGAAAATATGTAATAACCATGTCTTATATTTACAAAGAATATTGTAAACTAGAAGTTATTTCCACTCCATATCTCAAGGTTCACAATGACTCTTGAAGTGGGAATTAACTGTGGCCATCTTATATAGTAAGCCATTCAGACTCTCAACTGTGGATTGTTCGTTGTTAAATGCATTTAGTAAGTACTTAAGTCAAAACTACTAATTAACTTAAAATTAAAATAAAATATTTTTTATAAAACAACATTACATGTAAATACACTATGAATTAAAAGTAACCTTATGTTAGAGTCAAAATACAGGCTAGGAAATAGATCATTTTAAAACTCAGTATGCTAATTAAAATCCACAGGAAAATTTGCTCTCACTGATCAGTACCAAGAAACACTTGGCTTCCCCTGATGACTTAAATGCTTTCACCTGATCAGTACCATTACTAAACTAAAATCTGGAGAGACAGAGGCCTACAGAGAGAAACAAGATCCTAGCATTTGCTTGTCTACAAGCTACAGATTACTATTTAAGCTAGTAAAAAGAATAAACTAAAATCTGAATATGACCTAGGGTGAGAGTGTAAAGCCATTAAGGATTGCGGACATGCTAAGTTTGAATTCTCTTGCAGGCTTTTTCTCCAAGTACTCCTTAGGAGTCCACAGGGAAGACCACGTAGAATTCAGAGAAATCCTGCCCATAGCACTACCTGAGTGAGAGGAACAGTGCTAAAAGTCCAGCCAGACTCATTTTCACTATGATGTTTACCTATGTGTCTGTTCTTGGTATTTATTATTTATTTTTTCTCCTTATTTTGGGTATGATTTTCCTACTTTTTTTTTTCTACCTTTTTTTGGCTAACTTTTTGATTTGATGCAATGGCAGGCAGGCATTGAGGAATTTACCTTTTTGTATGCTAGATATTTTTATACCCGTATAAATATTCTTGAGCTTTCTTTCTGAGACACATTCAAGTTATTGGTAAAAGTTTGACCCTTGGGGCACCTGGGTGGCTCAGTCTGGGATCAGGTCATGATCCCGGGGTCCTGGGATTGAGGCTTGCTTCGGAGCCTGCTTCTCTCTCTGTGTGCACTCTCTCATTTCTTCTCTCTCTCTCAAACGAATGAATAAAATATTTTAAAAAGTTTGATCCTTTTGTGTCTTACTTTTAGGATTTGTTGAGCACATCTAGAATAGTGCTCAGTCCATGAACTAATTATTTCCCCACAACTAAAGCAAGATGGTCTGTGTTCTCTGCACATTGTTTCATGAATTCTGAGGTCTCACCATTTGATAGTGAAATAGGAACCATTACCAGTGGGGTGTATTGTGCCAGGCACTGTTGCTTCTAATCTTTTTGTGTGGTTCTTTCTTTGGTTGAGTGTTTATTCCCCATAGTCATGTGCAGCTGAATACTACAGAACCTCTGCAGATCATTGTAGTTCTCCCTCTGTGGAGATCTCTCCTCTCATCCTTTGTCCCACAAACCTCTGGCCTCCTTGTTCCCTACAGATTCTCTGCTCCATCTCAACCCATGAAGTTGGTCAGCCTTTTCCTTGGTTTGTCTTCCCTGTGCAGCAGGCTTGAAACTCTCTCAAGGGAATAAACTGAGCTAATTGTAGGGATCACCACATTTGTTTCCGATCTCTCAGGGATTAATATCCTTTGTTGCCTGATTGCCAATGTCTTTGCAAGATATTCCTTCATTATTTTGTTCATTTTCTGGCTGTTTCAGGTGGGAGACTCCACCATGTTAATCCATCATGGCCAGAAACAGATAACTTCATTGTGATTATTATTCTCAAGGAATGAGATAATCTTCAGAAAAGCAGATACATAAAGTAGCATCATTTGAGAAACTTTTAAATGAAAGGATAAAAAATATTTACACATAAAAATGGTTAACATAGTACATCTGAGAGAATTCAGTTAGCTACCATCGGATACAAATTACAATATGGAAGAATTAAAAAATAGTACCAAAAATTTTTATGCAAATCCTAGGCTGTTCTGAGGAAGCTTTGACTAGACAGAGACCCGTCTATAGTCTATAGTCCCAGGACTTGTAACACATATACACAAGGGCACAAACAATGCAGTGAGAAATTGCTATGGTTCAGTCCTTTCTTCGTGTACACACCTTTGACTTCCATGTGACCCCCTAACCAAAGCTGGCTTATTTTTTCCCTAAATTGCTCCCTCCTAAGCAAAATAATATATCCCTAATTTTGGCTGAGCAACATCTAGACTTGACTCCCTGGATTTCTGAGAGTTGGCAAAGGTTTCCCAGGCCCACGCTTTATCTATGTATTAGAATAGTGGAGTTATTACCTAGAAGTGCAACCTGAATCTACCAATTGGTTGTCCCAGTTGATACACTTTCTTGCAATTCTGGAATCTCTGTGCCTTAGGTGATTTTTCTGTGTTCTTGCATATGCTACATTTAAATAAGCAGGTTTAATTTCAAGACTAGGCTATTCAAGTTTGTCCTAACAGCAATCAATTTAACATATCGAATTTTTTATGCGCATTATTCCATGGTCCCATGTTTTGGAATACATGTTCTATTCAGTAATCTATATCTTCTTTTTTTAAAAATGATTTTGTTTATTTATTTATTTGAGAGAGAGAGTGAGCAAGCAGGAGGGAGAGGGAGAAAGAATCTGAAGCAGACTCCACACTGAGCACTGAGCCCCACACAAGGCTCAATCCCACGACTGACCACAGGATCAGGACCTGAGCCAAAACTGAGTCAGACACTTAATCATCTGAGCCATGCAAGCACCCCAGTCTATATCTTCTTTTCACATTCACATTCAAACACACATATGCACACAACACATACACAAGTACAAACACAGAAAATAAAATTAAGGTAAAATATTATAATTCAGCAAATTTTCTTAGCTAACCCAGATCTAACAACTAATCTCTTGGCATCTGCACATAACTACTTAATGCTTCTTAGCATATTTTATTTAACAGTATGTACTTAGAGTACTTTTTCCTACTCTGTAATTCCTATTCTATGCCCATCTCTCTATATCCATTATCTCTTTTTTATGTCAGTCTTTCCAAACAGATCTCAAGAAAGTTTGGAGAGAGATAGAAAAAGCAACATATAATATTATTGCATAATAATATTATAATGCATAATATTAATATATTACATTCCTTAGTAAGTGTCCATATTTTAAGTACATTATTAAGAAAAATCTAACTTTCCTATACTTAAATTTTTTTTCACAATTTTACTATTGATTAAAATTAGGTTCAAGAAGATTACTTTTCAAAGTTGAAATACGTGGCACAAGCAGGATTTAGTTCCAGTTAAAGCTGGAGCTATATATCTCTTGGTCCTGATCATGTCATCCAGGTCTTATTTATTATAGTACCTGCATACATATTTATTGGTTGAATGAATATCACCTCCATGTTTTCTCCCTTATTGATTCATTCATTTGTTTATCTTTTTGTTTACTTCTGGTCCCAATCACATGTTTAGTTCTTTACTCAAAAGCACTTAAAATGTTTGGCACATATATGGTGGGGACTAACAAACATTTATCCATGATAATTCATCTTAGGAAATACATGCTTACTATTTTCTTTTAATGAATGAAATGAATCCAAGCTTTGCGATTGCCAGGTTAAAGATAGGCAATCATATGGAATCCCAGAAAAATGAGCTGCTCAAAATAGAGAGGAAAAGAGGAATCTATTTTTCTTTATCTGTAAGACATATTGGAGTTACTAAGCACTTTCAACAAGTAGCACCCCTGTAAATTGTCCACTGAGTTCTGAGAAATAAAAAGAGTGGTAGATAGAAAACAAAAATATTCCATTACAGTTTCTAAGCAGTACGTTGGAATACTAAATTATGTATAAAACTAATAATAATTTTGTATTCTGCAACTTTATTGAATTTGTGTATCAGTTCTAGCAATTTTTTAGTGGAGGCTTTGGCTTTCTATTTAGAGTATCATGTCATCTGCAAATAGTAAAAGTTTGATTTCTTCTTTGCCAATTTGGATGTCTTTTATTTTTTTGTGTGTTGTCTGATTGTTGTGGCTAGGACTCACCATAATGAAGCAGCAGAGAGAGAAATAAAGGAATCAATCCCATTTATAAATGCACCAAAAACCATAAGATACCTAGGAATAAACCTAACCAAAGAGGTAAAAGATCTGTACTCTGAAAACTGTAAAACACTGATGAAAGAAATTGAAGATGACACAAAAAAATGGAAATATATCCCATGCTCATGGAATAGCATTATTGTTAAATAATAGCAAATATTAAATAATAGCAAATAGCAAATAGCAAATATTGTTAAAATGTCTATACTACATAAAGCAATCTACACATTTAATGCAATTCCTATCAAAATACCACCAGCATTTTTCACAGAGCTAGAACAAACAATCCTAAAATTTGTGTGGAACCACAAAAGACCCTGGATAGCCAAAGTAATCTTGAAAAAGAAAAGCAAAACTGGAGACATCACAATTCCAGACTTCAAGTTATGTTATAAAGCTGTCGTGATCAAGGCAGTATGGAACTGGCACAAAAACAGACACATAGATCAATGTACCAGAAAAGAAAACCCAGAAATGGACCCACAACTATATGGTCAATTAATCTTCAACAAAGCAGGAAATAATATCCATTGGGGAAAAAAAAAAAAACAACAAAAAACAGTCTCTTCAACAAATGGTGTTTGGGAAACTGGACAGCAATATGCAGAAGAATGAAACTGGACCACTTTCTTACACCATACACAAAAATAAATTCAAAATGGATGAAAGACCTAAATGTGAAATAAGAAACAATTAAAATGTTAGAGGAGAACACAGGCAATAATCTCTTTGACACTGGTTGTAGCAGCTTCTGATGAGATTTGTCTTCTGAGGCAAGGGAAACAAGAACAAAAATAAACTATTGGGACCTCATCAAAATAAAAATCTTCTGCACAGTGAAGGAAACAATCAGCAAAACAAAGTCAACCTACGGAATGGAGAAGATATTTGCAAATGACATATCTGATAAAGGGTTAGTATCCAAAATATAAAAAGAACTTATAAAACTCAACACCTAAAAAAAAAATAATAATAATCTAACTAAAAAATGGGCAGAGGAAATGAATAAATATTTTTTCCAAAGAAGACATACAGGTAGCCCAAGAGACACATGAAAAATTGCTCAATATCATTCATCATCAGGGAAATACAAATGAAAGCTACAATGAGCTATCACGTCATTCCAGTCAGAATGGTTAAAATTAACAACACAGAAAACAACACTTGTTTTTTATAGAAAAACAACAGTGGTGATTGACAAGGATGTGGAGAAAGCAGAAACCTTTTACCTTGTTGGTGGGAACGCAAACTGGTGCAGCCACTCTGGAAAACAGTATGGAGTTTCCTCAAAATGTTAAAAATAGGGGTGCCTGTGTGGCTCAGTCAGTTAAGCATCTGTCCTCGGCTCAGGTCACGATCTCAGGGTCCTGGGATCGAGTCCTGAGTCAACCCTCCTGCTCAGTGGGGAGTCTGCTTCTCCCTCTCCCACTGCCTCTCCCCCAACTCATGCTCTCTCTCACTCTCACACTAGCTCTCTCTCAAATAAATTAATAAATAAAATTTTTTAAAAATTTAAAAATAGAACTACCTTATAACCTAGCAATTACATTACTAGGTATTTACCCAAAGGATATAAAAATACTGATTTGAAGGGATACAGGCACCCTGATGTTTATAGCAGCATTATCAACAATAGCCCGGTCGTGGAAAGTGCCCAAATGTCCATTGGCTGATGAATGGATAAAGAAGAGGTGGTGTATATATATACACACATATATGTATATATTATTATTCTATAATATTATATATATAGAATATTACTCAGCCATCAAAAACAGTGAAATCTTTCCATTTGCAACAACATGGATAGAGCTAGAGAGTATTATTCTAAGTGAAATAAATCAGAGAAAGACAAATACCATATGATTTCACTCATATGTGGAATTTAAGAAACAAGACAAATGAACATGGGGGGATAAAAAGAGACAAAAACCAAGAAACAGACTCCTAACTTTAGAGAACAAACTGATGGTTACCAGATGGGAGGTGGGGTGGAGGGATGGGTGAAATAGGTGATAGGAATTAAGGAGGGCACTTGCGATGAGCACCGGGTGTTGTATATAAATGTAATTTATGTAAATTAGAATGTAGTGATTCAACACTAATAATACACTGTATGTTAACTAACTGGAATTTAAATAAAAACTTAGGAACAAATTTAAAAAAATTAAAAAATAAATTCTCAGATCAAAAAAAAAAACCCAATAATGAGATTCTTAATATCATATGTCATAATTAATAGTTACCAACCAAGTCACGTTAGCATAGAATAGACCTACCCCTGAAGGAACAACAGAGAATGGATTATCTCTGTTAACTTGTTTACTATCAAGATAAAGAAGGACAGAAATTAGCAAAGATGCCTGGTTGATTATTTCCAAATTCACCAGTCTTAAAATTATTCCATCTCCCATGGGCAGAGTGAATAAAGGGAGAGATGCTAGGAATTAAGGTAATTCAGAACCTTTCTCACAGAATAAATCATCACACAGAGAAGAATCTTTCTCTAATACTTTATAAGTTTAATTAATAGTTATGATCACTGGCTGAAAGGAAAACATATGGAAACAAGTTCATTCTGGATTTAAGAGTGGTGATTATTAAGCATACTTTAGTGAAGCAAAAATTATATTTCCAAAGATTCTAATACTCATCAGAAATTTTAGAAAATAGAACTATTTTGATATTCTTAAATTTGCTTCCACAATAATGTCAAATAGCCAAACTCGTTGAAAGGTAGGGAAACCATTTTCAATGCATCTGCGAAGCTATTTCAGACAATTTCATTTTTTTTAGGTAGTAAGTTCTGAAAACAGAAACTGTTGAAAGCTATCTGACCTGAATTTATTCCACAAAATTTTATTCCCATCTGAGTGTGTGCCTGTGATTTATTCTCTGTCACTGCTGTATCTACATTAATGCACCATTATGCATAGCTGATGTTTCAGATGTATAACCATCACTCTTCCTGAAGCCAGAACTTTATGATTACGTCAGACATTGTCTGGCATAATGTATTTAGCTAGTTGATTTTACCTCTACAGTTTCTGATGAATCTGGAATAATTACTTAAATATTTACTCTTCTATGTTTAAAATTTGCTAGAACAAAGAGATTATGCATGCAGAGTGTGCAGGGGGGGTGAAGATAACAAATGATATATTGAGCACAGCCTAATGTGGCTTTACTGGAGTAGAAACAGTGGTAATAAATCACCTGCCAATGTTAATAATAAAATACTGCATTGGCCTCCATCAGCCACAAGAGAAAGGTTAAATGTTATTTCTCACAATAACCCTGTGGTCTCCATAGCTGACACCTCCAATATTAAATCCCATCATTATTTTCTATAGAAAACATTTGATCTTTATTCCTAATGGAACATTTTTATAAATAACTACTTTGCAAATATCTAATATCCTTGAAATACCTTCATTCATTTTATGGTTATTTTACTCTATAAAAGTATCTCTTCTCTTTAGTATAAAACTATTTTTAGGTAATGGGTCGCTTTGGGAGGTTGAAATTCATTCTGGTCAACTATAAGGGACCTTTTAATGATTGGATTCATATGAGCTCAGTGTTGGTGTAGGTTGCAAATTGAAATATTATCCCTGAATAAGCTCAGTGATTTATGTTCTAGTTTATTTATTAAATCAAATCTCAATTTTGTTCATATTGCATTCCAAATTACTCTTATATCAAACACCAACCTCATCTCTTGACCTATCTATTCAACAATTATTTCCCTAATATGCTTTCTGTAAACAATTAATTGTTATACAGTGGGTTTGAAGGGTATGTTAGTCTCAAAGGAAGGCATGAAATGTATTTAAGATGTACACATGAGGCTTACATTTATGAAAGTACTGAGATATATACACATAAGCTTATGTTTGTGAAGATATTGACATATGCACATGTAAACGTATGTTGATGAAGATATTAAAAATGTACACAATACTGAATGATAGCAGACCCTTCCAACCGTGGTCACAAATGAAATCCCACTCTTGGTGACCTCACCTATAGCTGTGCCACCTCCATTGCCTATTGCGACATTGCCCACTCCTATTTCTAGCGTCAGACTGGAAACCTGGTAATACTTACAAAATAGTTTTTCAGCTGTGACGGTCGTATGGTATCCTTCCTGGGCTTCCTCTCTTCAGGGGACCATTTTAAAGGAAACATTCTATCAGTAAACAGGAGAAGACCAAGGTTATTAAAATAGTTTTATCTTCCGACATTCCCCAAACAACAGATCTTCAAGGTGTCAGAGCAGTCCTGGGTAATGTGCAAAGTAGAGAGAATGCCTTCCTGCACAGCTTGCCACAGAGATTTAACTGGGCACCTAAAGCAGCATGTCATGTGACCGTTCACACACCCCTCCACCAAATCCAACAATGATTTTTGGACAATTCAACTCAAGACCTTGCTTTGAAAAGACACATTTCTTTGATAAAACCATCTTCTATTTATACAAGCTTTCAAATCTTCACATACAGTTTTTCTGAACTTGGAGCTATAGAGTTGCTCAGACAACCTAACCTGAGTGTCGTCTTTCCTTTCCACTACAGGATTGTGAACAACTTAAGAGCAAATGCTGTTATCTTTCTTTCTCAAAGCTGTATCCCCGTAACAATTCTTGGCATAGAATAGGTTATATCCCCGGGGTTGTTCCTGGCAAAGGTCTTTGCTTCTATTTGCTTCCTGTACTGAAAATGAGAAAGATTGAACCCATCTTAATACTTACTGTATCCCCAGCACAGTTCTGGCATTGGATATATTTTTTAAAATGAATGCATGAATAAATTAAGGACAATTGGATGGTTTTTCCAGGGTGGTTCAGTCTATATAAAAAGATAATTCAAGGGCACCTGGGTGGCTCAGTCGTTAAGCATCTGCCTTCGGCTCAGGTCATGATCCCAGGGCTCTGGGATCGAGCCCCGCATTGGGCTCCCTGCTCGGCAGGAAGCCTGCTTCTCCTTCTCCCACTATCCCCTGCTTGTGTTTCCTCTCACACTGTCTCTCTCTTTGTCAAATAAATAAATAAAATCTTTTTAAAAAAAGATAATTCAATATTCTACATCATATAAAACTAAAAATAATGTATATATTCATTATATTTGAAATTATGACTTTTCAAGTTTTTCTCTGACAATCAAGTTTTGAAGTATATAGGATCAATTATCTGTTTTCAGGACAAAAGTACCTAAGTACCTCTAAATGGCTTAAAAATATAATAACAAAATATTTTTGCAGGACATAGAAACTAGAATTCATTTCTATAAAGAAATTGTCACCCTTTTTTTGGTCTTTGCATCAATCCCTATTAGAACCAAATATGGACAAATGGAAATGATAATTCTCTATTATTACCTATGTTATTCTCTATTATTATCTATATAATTCTCTATTATCTTATATTTCCATTCAGTTATCTTATACTTGAAGCCTACAACCAATCAGGGAATGTATATCTTTCTTTTAATATTCCTGTTTTATAGATTCCTCTATTACAATCTTCTTAGCCTATAAATTATATATTTGGATAATTTGGGAAGGTGAGTTGCATGTACTACTATTACAACAGAATTCTGAATTCTGTGTGTAAATTTGGACATATTTCAAAAGGAGAGCGACTATAGATTAGTTCAGCTTCTTAAAGGTGTTTGGACCCAAGAAGATTAAAGGTCCAAACCATGTTCTTCATGTTCAGAATATACCATCCTCACAATATCTTAAACCAACACTTTTTAGGGACACCTGGGTGGCTCAGTTGGTTAAGTGGTTGACTCTTGATTTTGGCTCAGGTCACGATCTCAGGGGTTCTGCCTCTGCCCCTCCCCAGATTGTATGTGTGAATGCTATCTCTCTCTCTCTCCTCTCTCTCCCCTCTCTCTCTTAAAAACAACAACAACAAAAACAACCCAAAACTTTTTAAATCTAATGCTCCTACTCTAAAACAATATTTTCTTTCAAATTACTTAGTGTGATCCTTAAGTTTGTCCATAATCAGAAATTTCTCTATCTAGCCAGACATAATCCTAACACAAAAATACCATCTTCAAATTAGCTTCCATATGTTGTACAGTTTGCAAAGCCAAGTTCTATAGGTAAATAATATTATTTATAAATATTCACAATATATTAGTTTATTCAGACACACGCTGTATATTAAATTACACCTTGGTCTTTGCCTTCATTATTCCCTGGCCTTATTACCATTCCTGATTCCAAGTCCCATATTGTTTTTTTTTTGTTTTTATTTTATTTTATTTTATTATTTGATTTTATTATGTTATGTTAATCACCATACATACATCATTAGTTTTTGATGTAGTGTTCCATGATTCATTGTTTGCGTATAACACCCAGTGCTCCATTCAATATGTGCCCTCTTTAATACCCATCACCAGGCTAACAAATCTCCCCACCTCCATCCCCTCTAGAACCCTCAGTTTATTTCTCAGAGTCCATAGTCTCCCATGGTTCGTCTCCCCCTCCGATATCCCCTTTTCATTTTTCCCTTCCTACTATCTTCTACTTCTTTTTTTTTTTTAACATATAATATTATTTGTTTCAGAGGTACAGGTCTATGATTCAACAGTCTTACACAATTCACAGCGCTCACCATAACACATACCCTCCCCAATGTCTATCACCCAGCCACCCCATCCCTCCCACCCCCACCACTCCAGCAACCCTCAGTTTGTTTCCTGAGATTAAGAATTCCTCCTATCAGTGAGGTCATATGAAACATGTCTTTCTCTGATTGACTTATTTTGCTTAGCATAACACCATCTACTTCCATCCACGTCGTTGCAAATGGCAAGATTTCATTATGAGATGGCTGCATAATATTCCATATTATATATATACCACTTCTTCTTTATCCATTCATCTGTCAATGGACTTCTTGGCTCCTTACATAGTTTAAATATTGTGGACATTGCTGCTATAAACACTGGGGTACACGTACCACTTCGGATCACTACATTTGTATATTTGGGGTAGATACCCAGTAGTGCAATTGCTGGATCATATGATAGCTCTATTTTCAACTTTTTGAGGAACCTCCATGCTGTTTTCCAGAGTGGCTGCACCAGCTTGTGTTCCCACCAACAGTGTAGGAATGTTCCCCTTTCTCCGCATCCCCGCCAACATCTATCATTTCCTGACTTGTTAATTTTAGCCATTCTGACTGGTGTGAGGTGGTATCTCATTGAGGTTTTGATTTGGATTTCCCTGATGCCGAGCAATGTTGAGCACTTTTTCATGAGTCTGTTGGCCATTTGGATGTCTTCTTTGGGAAAATGTCTGTTCATGTCTTCTGCCCATTTCTAGATTGGATCATTTGTTCTTTGGGTGTTGAGTTTGATAAGTTCTTTATATATTTTGGATACTAGCCCTTTATCTGATATGTCATTTGAAAATATCTTCTCCTTTTCTGTCAGTTGTCTTTTGGTTTTGTTGACTGTTTCCTTTGCTGTGCAAAAGAATTTTATCTTGATGAAGTCCCAATAGTTCATTTTTGCCCTTGCTTCCCTTGCCTTTGGCGAAGTTTCTAGGAAGAAGTTGATGCAGCTGAGGTCGAAGAGGTTGCTGCCTGAGTTCTCTAGGATTTTGATAGACTCCTGTCTCACATTTAGGTCTTTCAACCATTTGGAGTCTATTTTTGTGTGTAGTGTAAGGAAAGGGTCCAGTTACGTTCTGCATGTGGCTGTCCAATTTTCCCAACACCATTTGTTGAAGAGACTGTCTTGTTTCCATTGGACATTCTTTCCTGCCTTGTCGAAGATGAGTTGACCATAGAGTAGAGGGTCTATTTCTGGGCTCTCTATCCTGTTCCATTGATCTATGTGTCTGTTTTTGTGCCAGTACCATCCTATCTTGATGATGACAGCTTTGTAATAGAGCTTGAAGTCTGGAATTGTGACGCCACTGGATTTGCTTTTCTTTTTCAACATTCCTCTGGCTATTTGGGTCTTTTCTGGTTCCATACAAATTTTAGGATTATTTGTTCTATTTCTTTGAAAAAAGTTGATGGTATTTTGATAAGGATTGCATTAAATGTGTAGATTGCTCTAGGTAGCATTGACATCTTCACAATATTTGTTCTTCCAATCCATGAGCATGGAACGTTTTTCCATTTCTTTGTGTCTTCCTCAATTTCTTTCATGAGTATTTTATAGTTTTCTGAGTACAGATCCTTTGCCTCTTTGGTTAGATTTATTCCTAGGAATCTTATGGTTTTGGGTGCAATTGTAAATGGAATCGACTCCTTAATTTCTCTTTCCTCTGTCTTGTTGCTGGTGTATAGGAATGCCAGTGATTTCTGTGCATTGATTTTATATCCTGCCACTTGACTGAATTCCTGCATGAGTTCTAGCAGTTTTGGGGTGGAGTCTTTGGGGTTTTCCACATAAAGTATCGTATCATCTGCAAAGAGTTAGAGTTTGACTTCTTCTTTGCTGATTTGAATGCCTTTTATTTCTTTTTGTTGTCTGATTGCTGTGGCTAGGACTTCTAGTACTGCGTTGAATAGCAGTGGTGATAGTGGACATCCCTGCCACGAGAGGGAAGAGGGTCAGAGGGAGAAGCAGACCCCTTGCTGAGCAGAGAGCCCGATGTGGGACTCGATCCCAGGACTCCAGGATCATGACCTGAGCCGAAGGCAGTCGTTTAACCAACTGAGCCACCCAGGCGCCCCTAGTTCCAACATCTTAATAATGTCTGTATTGATTAGGTCCCTGGCAGTAGGTATTGCCTCTTGTTCTTTTTTTTTTTTTGAGGTGATTTTTTTCCATCTTGTCATTTTGTCCAGAGGACAATATATGAATGAGAGAACAAAATGCTAACAGTGTAACAATGACCCCAGAAAAATATACCCTAAACAAATCAGAAGAGACCTGAACCTGGGGGAAAAGAAAGGGAAAGAAAGAAAAAACAAACCATAAAAACAAAAACAAAAACAAAAACAAAAACAAAAAAAGATAAAAAAGAATATGATCAAATAAGATCAGGCTGGTGAATAGAGCAGAGCCACACACTAGATTTTGGGCGTATTATGGTCTGTTAGAAGAAAGTGTCTCCCGAAATTTTAAAGAAAGAAAAACTTATATATGTACAAAAATAAGGGTTAACATGATGAAGAGACGGACTATGACTGAAAATTATAAACGATTTTACAAAAGGAATTGATAAGATAAGAAGTTGTTTGAAAAAAGAAAGAAGAGGATTTAAAAAAAAAAAGGGAGAGAATGTGATCAGGCAGGAGACTAGAACAAAGCCATACACTAGAGATTTAAGGTATAGTTTGGTCTGTTAGAAACAACTGTATTCCAAAATTTTAAAGAGAGAACAGCTTATATATATACCAAAAATAAGGTTAACTACTATGAAGGGATAGAATATGTCTCTAAAAATGAAAAATAAAAAAGATTTTTAAAAACGGTATTGATTAGATGTTGGTTGAAACAGGGTAAAAGTAAAAATCAGGGCACCTGGGTGGCTCAGGTGGTTAAGTGTCTGCCTTCAGCTCAGGTCATGATCCCAGGGTCCTGGGATCGAGTACCGCATCAGTCTCCCTGCTCAGTGGGGAGCCTGCTTCTCCCTCTGCCTCTCTCTCTCTCTCTGTGTCTTATGATTAAATAAATAAAATCTTTAAAAAATAATAATAAAAAAAGAAAAATTAAAAAAATAGAAAAAAAAAGAAAATTAAAAAAATTAACTTTGAAAGACTAAAGAATCAAGGGAAAAAAGCCATGAATTCTATGTGCAGTATTCCTTTAGCACTGGAGTTCTGCTATTCTCATTGATTTGTAAACTTGGTCTTGGCTGGCTGTTCTTGCTGATCTTCTGGGGGAGGGGCCTGTTGCCATGGTTTTCAAATGTCTCTGCCGGAGGCAGAATTGCCCCGCCCTTGCCCGCTCCCGGCTAAGTAATCTTCTTGGGTTTGCTCTTGGGAGCTTTTGTTCCCTGCAAGCTTTCCGTACAGCTTTGGAGGACAAGAGTGAAAATGGTGGCCTCCCAATCTGCATCCCAGAGGAGCCGAGAACTCGGGGCCCCAGAGTTCTTTTTTTTTTTTTTTTTGAGGTGATTTTTTCTATTTTGTCCCCCAGAGAAAAGCAGTCAGTCACTCCCGTCTCCCCAGTCTCAGCCGCACTCCATGCTCACCCGGCCTGTGACTGAGCATTTCTATCTCTGGCACCCAACCCTGTGTGGAGTCTCCAAACCCAGCAGATCCCTGTGGTGTGCTCCCACACCTCTCCTCCTGGGGGAGGAAGGTGAGTTTCCCCCGATCTGACACTTGTTGGGTCCCTGCTGGAGGAGCAGTGGCCCGACTGTGCCATGGATCAAGGTTTATGGCAGCCCCGAGCTGAGAGCCTACTCCTCAGCTCCCTCTCTGCAGCCAGCTCCGTCTCTGCAGCCGGCTTCCCCACTCTGATACCTGGGAGCTCTGCCGCACTCAGGCACCCCCCGGTCTTTCTGTGACCCCGAGGGTCCTGAGACCACACTCTCCTGCGAGGGTTCCACCCCCCACTTAGCCACTGGAGCGGCGTCCCTCAGCGGAGCCAACTTCTAAAAGTTCCGATTTTGTGCTCTGCTGCTCTATCACTTGCCAGAAGCGGCTGACAGAGGCTTTCTCCCCCCGCCGTCTATCTGCCCGAATATCTCCTCAGATTCACTTCTCTGCATGTCCTACCTTCCAGAAAGTGGTCGCTTTTCTGTTCAGAGTTGCTGCTATTCTTTTCTTCGATCTCCTGTTGAGTTTGTAGGTGTTCAGAATGGTTTGATCCCTATCCAGCTGAATTCCTGAGACCAGGTGAAATTTAGGTCTCCTACTCCTCCACCGTCTTGCTCCTCCCACTTCCATATTGTTTTGATTCATAAAGTAGGAATATTCACTCCAACCCCTTCAATTGACTTAATTCTTCAAAGTCAAAGTAGGTCTCTTCTTATTAGTGATGCAGATCAATCTGATTTTATCTTTCTCTAAATTCCAGATATGTGGTGGTGTGTCTTTTTTGCGGGAAATAAACCATATTTCATTTATATCTGATGAGTTTGTAAAGAGCGACTAGAATGAATATAAAAGCAAGAAAAACATCAATGGAATACTAGAACAAAAATTTCCAGAAAAGTATAAAAACAGGGATTTCCAGATTTGAAAAGCCCTACTAAGGTACTGAGTGGTATACAAAACTAAAAGACCCAAAATTACACATATCCTTATGAAATTTACTTAAGTAATGTTCAACATTTTTCATTAAAAAAAGTATTTTTAAAAATCAAAATAGTCGGGCGCCTGGGTGGCTCAGTCGTTAAGCGTCTGCCTTCGGCTCAGGTCACGATGCCGGGGTCCTGGGATTGAGCCCCGCATCGGGCTCCCTGTTCCTCAGGAAGCCTGCTTCTCCCTCTCCCACTCCCCCTGCTTGTGTTACCTCTGTTGCTGTGTCTCTCTCTGTCAAATAAATAAATAAAATCTTAAAAAAATAATCAAAATAGTCAAAATGGAAAGAAAAATACCTTCTGAGGGAAAAATGTAAATTATCTATAAATTAATGGAAATTGAATATGCTCCAGATATCATAACATTAATAATAATAGTAATTATTATTTTTAATTTAATAATAGTAAGAAAAAACAAACTAAAAGCAAATCTTTCAAAAATCACGGGGAAAATTGTTTTGAAACCAGAAGTATATTCCCAGGTAAATTATATACATTGTGAGGGTAAAATAAAGACATTTCAATTATAGAAAGACTCACAAATTTATCTCCCAATAACCTTTACTGTATAACAACAACAGAGCAACAGTGGTGGAAGCAAAAGTATGTATTTCTTAACTGTTGCTTAATAGATGATGCATTTAACATATTATTTTAAATGTTGTATGGGTGAACTGTCTCTATAGATTTCTTCTTCATTTTTACTAATTCTGGTAACTGTCACTTTTATTTAAAATTAATATAGAATAATGTAATTTATTTGTATATTCTAGAAAAACTAAATGTAGAAAACAGGGCACTAAATAATATTATTGCATAGATACATGAATGAAACAAAATGTACCATTTTATATACAAAATTATATAATTGTTCACAAGCTATTACATTTTTAGAAAACTTCTCCTATAAGTAAGCAGATCTACTTCATTTTTTAAATTTTATTTTATTATGTTATGTTAGTCACCATACATTATATCATTAGTTTTTGATGTAGTGTTCTATGATTCATTGTTTGCGTATAACACCCAGTGTTCCATTCAATACATACACTCTTTAATACCCATCACCAGATCTACTTCATTTTTAACATCACCATCACAATATATATAAACATATGTGTATACATAAAGGTATATATATACTTTTTTTGTGAGAACAGTTAAGGTCTACTCTCTTAGTTAATTTCAATTATATAATGTAATTTTATCAACTATAGCTACCATGCTTTACATTAGATTCTCAGATTTTATTCATCTTATGACTGCAAGTTTGTACTCTTTACCAACCTTTGCCTGTATCCTCCAGCCCCCAGATCCTGGCAACAATCTTTCTACTCTCTGTTTCTGTGAGTTTGACTTTTTCTTTTTCCAAATTCTACATATAAGTGATACCATGCAGTATTAGTCTTTCTCTCTCTGGGTCCTTTAACTTAGCATAATGTCCTCAAAGTCTACTTATGTTGTAAATAGTAGGATTTCCATATTTCTCATGGTTGAATACTATTCACACACACACACACACACACACACACACGATCACATTTTGGGTTTTTTAAGATTGATTTTATTTATTTATTTATTTATTTATTTATTTATTTATTTATTTATTTATGAGAGAGAGCATGAGGTCGGGGGGAGTAGCAGAGGACATGGAAGAAGGAGGGGGAAAGAATCTCAAGCAGACTCCACACTGAGTGTGGAGTCCTACTCCAACTCAATCTCATGCCCTGAGACCATGACCTGAGCCAAAACCAAGAGTCAGATGCTTAACTGACTGAGCCACCCAGGCACCCTTATATATAATCACATTTTCTTTATCCATTCATTCATCCATTGACAGACAGGTTGTTTCCATATCTTTGCTATTGTGATTAATGCTTCAATAAACATAGGAGTACAGATATATCTTCATATTCTATTTTCTTTTTTTAACTTATTTAAATTCTAGTTAGTTAACATACAGTATAATATTAGTTTCAGGTGTACAATATAGTGATTCAACAGGTGCCACACAACACCTGGTGCTCATCACAGTACGTGCCCTCCTTAATCTCCATCACCTGTTTCACCCATCCCCCCATCCCACCTCCCCTCTAGCAACCCTCAGTTTCTTCTCAATAGTTAAGAGTCTTTCTTGGTTTGCATCTCTTTCTCTTTTTGTTTTCCATTTGCTCTTTTGTTTTGTTTCTTAAATTCTAACAGGTGTGAAGTGATATCTCATTATGATATGATTTGCATTTCCTTGATAATTAGTGAAGTTGAGCACCTTTTTAAGTACCTGTTGGCCATTTGAATCTCTTCTTTGGAAAAATGTCTATTCAGTTCCTCTGCCCAATTTTTAATCAGATCATGTTGTTTTTGTTTGTTTGTTTGTTTGTTTGCTATTATGTTGTATAAGTTCTTTATATATTTTGGATATTAACTCCTATCAGATATATGATTTGAAAATATGTTCTTCCATTCATTAGATTGCCTTTTCATTTTATTCATGTTTCCCCTTGCTGTTCAGAAGTTTTTAGTTTGATGTAGTCTTGCTTGTCTATTTTTGTTTTTGCTGTCTTCGCTTTTAGTGTCAAATCCAAAAACTCATTGCTAAGACTGAGGTCAAAGAGTTTTCCACCTATGTTTTCTTTTAGGTATTTTACAATTTCAGGTCTTAAATGTAAGTCTTTATTTTGAGTCGACTTTTGTGTATAGTCTAAGATAGGCGTCCAGTTTCATTCTTTTCCATGTGGCTGTTCAGTTCTCTCAACACTGTTTATTGAAGAGACTATCCTTTCCCTCTTGTGTATTCTTCACTCCTTTGTCATAAATTAATTGGCCATATATATATGAGATTATTCCTGGATTCTCGATTCTGTTTCATTGATCTATATGTCTGTTTTTACACCAATACTGCCGTGTTTTGGTTACTATACCTTCATATTATAATTTGAAATCAGGGCATGTGATGACTCTAGCTTTGTTTCTCTCAAGATTGCTTTGAATATTTGGGTTCTTCTGTGGTTCCATACAAATTTTAGGATTGCTTTTCTATTTCTGTGAAAAACTGTCATTTGGAATTTTGATAGAGATTGCACTGAATCTGTAGATTGCTTTGATGAATATGGACATTTTAAGAGTGTTAATTCTTCCAGCCCATCATCATGGAATATCTTACATTTATTTGTGTCTTCTCCAATTTATTTAATCAATGTCTCATAGATTTCAGTATACAGATCTTTCAGTTCCTTGGTTAAATTTATTTGTAGATATTTTATTTTTTTATGGGATTTTATTTGAGGTTGTTTCTTAATATCTACTTCTGAGAGTTTCATGTTACTGTATAAAAATATAACTGATTTTGTATACTGATTTTGTGTTTTGCAACTTTAATGAATCCATTCATTAGTTCTAGTATTTTCTTGGTGAAATCTTTAGAAATTTCTATATACAGCATCGTGTCATCTGCAAAGAGAAAATTTTTACTTCTTCCTTTCCAAGTTGAAAGCCTTTTATTCCTTTTTCTTGCCCGATTTCTCTGGCTAGGACTTCCAATACTGTGTTGAACAAAAGTGGCAAGAATGAGTATCTTTGTCTTGTTCTGGTCTTAGAGAAAAAGCTTTCAGCTTTTCACCATTGAATATAATGTTAGCTATAGGTATGTTGTATATGGCATTTATTATGTTGAGTTATGTTCCCTCTTTTTCTTTTTTTTAATAAAGATTTTATTTATTTATTTGACAGAGAGAGAGATAGTGAGAGCAGGAACACAAGCAGGGGGAGTGGGAGAGGGAGAAGCAGGCTCCTGCCAAGCAAGGAGCCCGATGTGGGGCTTGATCCCAGGACCCTGGGATCATGACCAGAGCCGAAGGCAGACACTTAAACGACTGAGCCACCCAGGCACCCCGAGTTATGTTCCCTCTTTTTTCAGTCAGTTGAGAATTTTTATCATTAAAGGATGTTGTGTTTTGTCAAATGCTTTTTCTATATCTATTGATATAATAATGTGTGTTTTTTTTAAGATTTTATTTATTTGTCAGGGACAGATAGAGAGAGAGAGAGCACAAGCAGAGGGAGACGCAAGCTCTCCACCGAGCAAGGAGCCCGATGAGGGACTCGATCCCAGGACCCTGGGATCATGACCCGAGCTGAAGGCAGGCGCTCAACCCACTGAGTCACCCATGTGTCCCTAATCATATGATTCTTATCCTTCATTTTGTTAATGTGGTGTATCACATCGATTGATTTGTGGATGTTGAAACAAATTTAAATTCCTGGAATAAATCCTGCTTGATCATGGTGTATGATCCTTTTAATGTACTATTGAATTAAGTTTGCTATTATTTTGTTGACAAATTTTGCAACTATGTTTATCATGGATATTGGCCAGTAATTTTCTTTTCTTGTAGTGTCCTCATCTAATTTTGATATTGGTGTAATACTGACTTTGTAAAATGAGTTTGGAAGTGTTTTCTTTCTTCATTTTTTCAGAAGAGTTTAAAAAGGATTGGTATTCACTCTGTTTTAATGATTGGTAGACTTTCTGGTTCTGGGCTTTCCTGTGCTAGAAGGCTTTTGATTACTGATTCAATCTCTTTACTTGTTATTTTTCTGTTAACATTTCTATTTCTTCTTGATGCAGTCATACATTTGAGGAATGTATTAATTTCTTCTAGGCTGTCCAATTTGTTAGTGTATAATTATTCTTTGTCCTTTCTTATAATCCGTTGTAGTTCTGTGGTTATACCATTTTGTTTAGATATACATTGTACTTGAATTCATGAATGTAGCAGCATATTTAACCAATTGGCTGTTCATTGACACTGATTACATAGTTTGTACACTTTACTTTGAATAATTATTACTTAACTTCCTTCTAAAAGTGTTAATACTTACCTTCCCTAAAATAGTTTTTTTTTTTTTTTCCTTGCTTTTACCAATAGTAGGATGGTAAATTTGGAAACAACATATTTTTATTTCAAGTATATTAGCTCACATAGAAAATGACCCAATATAAAGTGTGTGTGTGTGTGTATATATGTATGTGCCAATCTAAGAATCATATAATCACATGTATGTGCCAATCTAAGAATCATATAAACCATTAAAATGTCCCCAAAACATGTTCCATTAAGCACCTGCTAAAATAGAACTTAAGTCTTCATACTTTCAAGACACCTCAACTTTAGCCCATTTATAGTTTGAAATTTCAACTGAAAAATCACTGATCATTTATTTGACATGGATTAGGCTTCATGTTCCTTTAGATTTTAAGATATTCGCAAATGCTCTATTTTCTTACCTTGCTCCAACTGGCAAAAAGCCACCGGGAATCTAATCATGAGAAAAAACATCAGACAAATTTCAGTAGAGAGATATTCTACAAAGTACTTGACCAGCATTCCCCAAAACTCTAGGCCATCAAAAATAAGGGAAGTCTGAGAAACTGTTACAATCTAAAAGAGCCTGAGGAGAGATGACAGTGAAAAGTAATGTGGGGGTGCCTGGGTGGCTCAGTCTGTTAAGCATCTGCCTTCAGCTCAGGTCATGATCCCAGGGTCCTGGGATAGAGTCCTGCATTGGACTCCCTGCTTAGCCAGGAGTCTGCTTCTCCCTCTCCCTCTGCTGCTTTATGTGTGTGTGTGTGTGTGTGTGTGTGTGAAATAAATAAATAAATCTTTTAAAAAAATAAATAAAAATCTAAAAAAATACTAAGATAAAAGAAAAGTAATGTGGGATCCTGCATGGGATTTTAGAACAGAAAGAAGATATTAGTGCAAAGTAAGGAAATCTGAATAAAATATGAACTTTACTTAATAATTATAGGTCAATATTGGTTTATTAGCTGTAACAAAATTTTTATATTATAATATATTAACAGTAGGGAAAACTGGTTGTGAGCCATTCAGGAACCCTCTGCACCACCTTTGCTGCTTAAATAAATAATCTATACTATATTTTGTTTTATTCTCTGTAAATCTAAAATTCTTCTAAATAAAACATCTATTTAAAGAAGAAAAAAATAAGGAAGTCTGAAACTGCTTCCAGTACACTTTGTGAGGATGTTCCTATTTCTATGCCACCAGAGTTTTCTCAAAACTTCCTGAAGCCTCCAAGCCTGAAGGGTACATGGTGGGGCTACTCTGAAGAATGCAGCACTCTGGCTTTCACTCCAACTCTGTGTGTTATTTTGTAACAGCTGTGCTTCTGCCCCAAATCCCCCCAGAAAAAGACTTTTAAAAATGTCTTTTCAGGTTTTGGACCTTGCAAGACAGAGAAGGATGCAAAGTGAATCAAAAGGGGCAAAGGAAGACTGTCCTGCATGCTCAGAAAACTCTGAAAGAAATTTGTTTTTCTGTACTGGATTTATAACCACAGACGTAAAATGAACTAAGTTTTATATATCATCAAAAAAACCAATATTAAGTATTAAGAAATAATAGCAATCATCTCTGCATCTTAATGTGTTAACTATGTACTTTTGATTTACATTTAAATCAATGGCATTTGCAGTGTGTTTTCATTAATAGAATTACAGACTTTTCATTAAATGGTTTGTGTTTTGAAAAACTGAAGTCATCTTGGGCAAAAGACTTGCTTCTGAAAATGACTTAGGAATTCATAAAAGACCATGAATCAAACAACAGCATCAAATGAATTTACCAATGGTTTTCTTTGCTATCTACTTTTAAATGCCAAAAACAATAATACTTTTTTAAATGGTGGAAAAAGTTCAAATATTTTAGTATAATTTCACTTATTTTCTGCTATCAATTTTATTTATCCTGAAACATAGGTGTTTTTCTCTATGTAAAAAGAAACACTCTGACATGTAAATTTTCTTTTTAAATTTGTTTCATATCTTAAAAATACAGCAGAGCTTCAAATAGAAGACAGTACAGCCAATTACTTAATAGAATGGAAAATTATTTTGAGATTTCTATGCACATTTCTTCCTTTAGTTATAGATAATGTTGTTATACTAATAATGGCATGAATATGTGTATATGTACATCCAGACATTCATAAATCACTACATGGTAGTTAATTTTATGTACCACCTTGACTGGGTCATCGAGTACCTAGATATTTGGCCAAACATTATTCTGGGTATTTCTGTGAAGTTGTTTTTAGATGAGATTAACATTTAAATTGGTGGACTGAGTTAAGCAGATTGTTCTCCTACTGTGGGTGGGCCTCATCCAATTATGTGAAGCCCTGAATAGAACAAAAAGGCTGACCCTACTCAAATAAGAGAGAGGTCTTCTGCTTGACTGCCTTTCAACTGTGACAGTGGCTTTTTCCTGCCTTTCCAAATTTCAGCTCTTCCTGATTCTTGAGCTTGTCAGACTTCAGATTGGAACTATACCATTGGTTTTCCAGTTGGCCAGTTAACTCTGCAGATCTTGGGACTTGTCAGCCTCGGTACAGTGTGAGCCAATTCTTTTATTATTATTATTATTATTATTATTATTATTATTATTATTATTATTAT
>NW_023270454.1:46837704-46866965 GCF_011800145.1 Mirounga leonina
ATTATTATTATTATTATTATTATTATTATTATTATTATTATTATTATCTATCTACCTATCTACAGAGAGAGACAAAGACAGAAAGAGATTGAGCCAGAGAGAAATCAGAACCAATAAGATGTATGAATATAGGTTTACTTTCTCTGGAGAACCCTAAACAATACACACTGCATTTGATTATATGACTAGCCAGTAACGTAGTGACCTATAAGCAATTATTTAGGGAGCCATAGGTACTTAAAGACTTTTTGGCTCAGGAAAGAAGTCATGGAAATGTTATTCGATCTTTGCTTTCAAGTAATCTTATGAATTCCGGAAGTTCAAGATACCAGCTAAGGCTGTTTATGGAGGAGTAAAAAAAAAAAAAAAAAAAAATGCTGTGCCTGGAATTTTAAAAGTTTAATATAAGAATTTATATCTCAATTCTAAAAGAATGCTTGCAAGGTCAATTTACTTCTAGAAAGTTCCAGTCATAAGTTTCCTATCAATGGATTCACACTATGGACAACTAAGGATCCATTTAACATCAATTTTGGCCAAACTTTGGAAGAAATAGAAAAAGAATTTGTAAAGAAAGTAAATTTTGGCCAATTTGGCCATTGCAGGAAGATATTTACATTGTGTCTAAAATAGTACAGTTTACCATGGAATAAGTTGGTGTTTCTATGCCTTCAAATTCGCATCAACAATATTTTACAATGCCAACCCCAGGGAGAACCACAGCAGCAAATGAGGCATCCCAAAGGGGATTTCAACAGGACCTTATATGGAATGTTTAGCTATTAGGACTGTCAAAGGCTGGTTGCAGTGGCAAGGAGCAGGCTAGAGTTTTGACCTTCAAGAGGAGTACCAAAGACACAAGGGAACAGTAACCATCTAGTTCATATTCTGAGGAGGCAAAAGAGTAAGCAGTGAAAGTGAACTAGGGAGTGCAAGGAAGTGAGGGAGAGCTTGGATTATGCTTGGCAGGAATGGCTTTTTCTCCAACTTTAACATGGGGTGCTGGAGACAGTAGGTCAATTTCTCTAGCTTGTTGGGGAGCTGTACTTACTTGGTTTTTTATTCCCTGGACTTTGTGTGACCCAGTCAGGTTTCTATACATAGAAATACCAAGAAGGGTTTTTTCTTTTTTTTTTTTTTTCCTTTTTTTTGAATCATGGCATTATGAAGCTCTACAAACTGTATTCTGAATGGTTGAACTGAACTCCTAATCAGCCTACCTATACATTTTTTTATTCATCATATTTGTATATAGGAAACTCAGATGGATTGTGATACTGAGTTCCATGATTTTCCAAAATTAGGAGATGGTGTAAACTCATTTCAAGTATATAGAAGGGAAGAGTTATGATCCTGACAAAGTGTTTCTTTCAAGCCCTAGTGGTCACCCATGCACCCTCTGTTTCACTTTACTTCTTACTTACTACCTACGGCCTTGCTACTTACCATCAGTGTGTTGACATCTGCTCTTAAATCAAGGATCATATAATTAGTTGAGATAGTAACTGAATCTTCATAAATTGATTTTTCTGGAAGGTTTTGCTTTCTAACATAATTATGCTTTTAGGTTGGTAAAGGTATCTTTATCATATATCAATTCTTTGGAATTCTGTGAGTATAAGAGATATCTTTTAAAGATCTACTTACCCCAGAAAGAGTCACTTTGCTTGGATTTGCTTGGATTCTTAGGTGAAAAAAAGAAAAAGTTGTTGTTTTTTTATAACACAGAAATAGGATTGTCATTATGCTTCTATGCAATCTCATTTAATTTTCTCTCTTCCACTCACCTCACTAATTCAGATTTTGCCTACTTAACTATTTTCTGCCTGCTGTCACATAAACCCTAAGTGGATTTATTGCCTAAGCCATCTAAACTAGGAGACACTGAAGAATTAGAGATGTTTGTGACTGAAGAGCATACATATGCAACAGAGAATTATACACTATTCACAAAATAGAAGCTCATATGCTACTCAGCCAATGGAGGAATACCATAGAACATCAAGTGACCATGCAGACAAACCAGGCTTTACGAGGTGGGTTCTTTGAGACCCACCAAATCATGTGGTATCATAGATCCAACAGCTATCTACTCCAAGACAGAAGGAGTATATCTGGAATTGGGTGGGGCCAGGGTTATGTTTGTAAGTAAATTGCATGAGTGACTGAGACTTCAAGTTTATCTGCCACTGTTGCATTGGCACCTGTCCTCAGCTCCCCCTCTGGCTACATGGGAGTCCATCATGGGCAGCTAATGTTGAAGATAAAAGGCCAAGGAAAATATCACAGTGTGTAGGCTTGTGGGTATGAAATGAAATGGGACGAATTTATAGGATAAAGGGTCCTTAATGAAGTCCCATGAACTCCAGAGCATGAGAAATACACCATACAATGTTTCAGCACCACATCAATGAAGTTTTTAGGCTCCCAATGGTCTGGATTATTCTGGTATATCCCCTGATATACCAGAATAAAAACAAATTATGGTATCTCATACTTCCCACCATAAAGTAAGCACCATGCCTAGTAGTCCTCTTTGATTCTGAAGAGGTGAACCTGAAAGACAGTGGTAAGGAGAAATTCTCTGAATGGGCAGAGCTTCAGGTGTTGTACCTGGCCATCCACATTGTGCAGTAAGAAAAGTATCCTTAGAGGGGCGCCTGGGTGGCTCAGTCGTTAAGCGTCTGCCTTCGGCTCAGGTCATGATCCCAGGGTCCTGGGATCGAGTCCCGCATCGGGCTCCCTGCTCGGCGGGAAGCCTGCTTCTCCCTCTCCCTCTCCCCCTGCTTGTGATCCTGCTCTCACTGTGTCTCTCTCTGTCAAATAAATAAATAAAACCTTTAAAAAATAAAATTAAATTAATAACAGGGTTACTTGGAAAACTTCCAAATATTTGGAAATTGATCAATACACTTTTAAATACCCCATGGGTTAAAGAGCAAGTATGAAGGGATATTAAATGACAAAATTTGAACTAATTGTAAATGAAAAGAGAATCTATCAAATATTTGCATAATCCCGCTAAAGTAATGCTGGGAGTGGAATTTATAGCATTGAACACTCATTTTATTTTTTATTTTTATTTTTATTTTTTTTAAGATTTTTATTTATTTATTTGACAGAGAGAGACACAGCAAGAGAGGGAACACAAGCAGGGGGAGAGGGAGAGGGAGAAGCAGACTCCCTGCTGAGCAGGGAGCCCAATGTGGGGCTCAATCCCAGGACCCTGGGATCATGACCTGAGCGGAAGGCAGATGCTCAATGACTGAGCCACCCAGGCGCCCTGAACACTCATTTTAAACAAAAGTATAAAACAGCCGTCTAAAGTTCTACCTTTAAAAGAACAAAAAAAAAAAAAAAATACATAAATTAATAAAAAGGAGACCAAATGAGATTTAAAGTAAGCAGAAGGAATCAAAAGAATAAAGCAAAAAGCAATGACATAGAAACCAAAGAAAATAGACAAACTCAATATAATGAAAAGTTGTCTCTTTGAAATGAGTTATAAAACCAACTGAATTTTATAAATGAGAAATTTAAGACTCCAAAAGGTTAATTCATTTGCCCAAAGTATTATAGAAAAGCAGAGAGGGAATCCAAATCTCTTTCTTAATCTGATATCTCCTAATCACTACTATGAGAGGTCACATAGTTTGTCCAACAAAAATTCCAGATTCTTCACTGAAATAAGAAATTTGATAGAGGGTTTTTGTTTGTTTCCTCCAGGTATAGATCAGAAAGACACTCCAATCCCATTTGACCAATCAAAGAATCACAAAGATATTTGGCTTTAAGAAATCAGAGATGCCAAATTAAAGGTTACTATGACAAAATTTCATTAATTAAGACAATCCATGATTAAAAGTTTAGTTACACAAGCTTGAATAGCATTCTCCAAAGTTTGGTTGTCATAAAACATTTACTGAATAAAAAATACATATAAGGACACTGTTTTTATATAACCCAGAGTATTAAATGTGTTTCTTTCATCTGTGAGGAAATGGAAAACATTTGATCCTTCTAATTTTGCTGAGGCTTCTTTCATGCACATTTAGAAGAGTTTGCAGTTTCAGATCCTTAACCACAAAGAGTGGAGAGTTCTTCACATCTCTGTTTGCAATTTCTCAAAGTTCAAACTTTATGTACTGAGTCATCATTAATTGCTTATGTCTATGACTGCAGCCCAGCTTCACAAGATGCTAGAATTTGTGTTTTGCTAAATTGCATTTTACTCTACAACTGCATTTTAGACCTGTGAGAGACACTCTCGAAAGGCTGTCTGATATATCCTGTGACAAAATTTGGGTGGTGGGTGTGAAAAGCCACAATGGCTTTTAGTGGAAAGGGCAGATTCTTGACTGAGTCTGGCCTCACAAATAATCTTTCTGTGCATGTATTCATGAACTTTATAATACTAATCATTTCCTGACTTGAATCTCATATTTTTATTTTCTATCTCATGCCTAATATAGTATAAGTTATGGTGTCTTTTAGAGTGGTTTCCATGGAAAGGAATAAGAACATGCGACTAAAATCAGCATTAAAAAGAGAACTTATTTGTTCGCATTACTGAGGAACACAGAAATAGAATTAGCTTCAGGTAGAATTTGAATTCAGAGTCTTAATGTCACTAGATCTCTGGGTTTTTTTCATCTTTTGTCTCCTCTCTACTAATCTAAGAAGGCTTTAATCACAGCTCAACATAGTGGCTTCCAATAACAAAATGGCTACATTATTGCAGCTTCAAATCAGGGAGAACAACAACAAAAGGAGTATGTCTTTTAGTCGATGCCCATTGTTAATTGTTAATCGTTACTATTAACAATAGTCTAATTGTTAATATTGATTCAACTGGTTTGGGTCATGGGTTTATCCCAGAACCCATGGCAGTGGCCAGGGGTTGGAATTATATTGTTTGTCTCTATCCAGGTTCCATTCCCAGTACTACACCCAGTGTTATATGAATCACATGAAAGATTGGGGAAAGGTGTTTTGTTCCTTCGTTTATTTGCCTGAAGGAAATCTGGAAGTCCCAAGAGCAAAAAATAGATGCTAAAGAGGCACAGTGATTATACAGTATAACTACATATATGAAAAAGATAAGAGAATAATTTGGGAGAATTGTTTTCTTTTTTCTTTTTCTTTTATTTTGTTTTTTGTTTTTTTCATTTCAAACCCAGCAGAACAACTTCCTACATAAGCAGCACTTAGTGGCACCTTTCATAATGCTGTGCCACTTAGCACCACTGTACTGATTAGTTTGGTAGGAAGTTATGATCAGAACAGTCCTTGGAGCTACTCTACCTCTGTGTGTGCTGACAGGAATTCAGAGAAGCCTTGCTTGCCTGGTGGGAAGACAAATGTCTTAAGAACTGAGGGGAATTTTATACTCATGTTTTAGAGATGACTGTAGGTTACTTGCTTCAGGAGGGTGAAACGGGGAGCTGCCACTCCGTGATAACTGAAAGAGTGTTTGAACATGTAATGCTTTGTGCTGGAACTGAGGAAAGAGTGAAGGGCTTGCCAGGAAAATGGGCTGTGCTTTGGGTATCTCGACCGAAATTCAACATTTCTATTCAAAACCCAATGTCTTAAATCAATAACTCTGCCAATCCAGCAGAAATTGTATCTACAATTTCCCCATAGTTTTCTCCCAACACCCATATGGGCAATGCAGAATTTAATGTGACCTGTGACATGGATACTTTTTCTATTCTTACTTATCATCCTTAAACAATTATAATTGCTCCCTCAGGGAATCATTCATGATATTCTTCAACAATTCACCCCTACAGATGATAGGCTATTTTCAAGTGCAAGTCTAACACAATAAAATGCATTATAATGTGTAGTCAAAAAAGACTTGCTGAGGATTGAAATAGGTTGTTTAGTGGAAAATTATAAACCTAGATTTCAATCTCTCATCCCTTTACTATCCTTAGGGACTCAAATCTCTATGAAACTTTCCTAAATGCACTTTTTTCCCTGTTATTACCCTCCTTTTTATAAGTTAACAAAACCTAATTTATTAAAACAAACACTTCTAAGATAGACCGCCGGCTTTGTGCTGTTGGCATTTTAATTGTATTTACTTGTTTATTTGGTCATTCTCAGTGTCTGTACCACACAATGGTTCCATTTTGTAGTGTTTGATGCAGCAGATGAAATGTTATCACTGAATTTTTAATTCTTTGTTCTTTTATTTTTTAAGTATTTTTATTTTTTTTAATTTTTATTTTTTTTATCTTTTTGAGAGAAAATTTGCGTGCTAGCAGGGGAGAGGAGCAAAGGGAGAGGAAAATAGAGAATCTTAAGCAGACTTCACACCCAAGGTGCAGCTGGACTTGGGGTGGGGGTGGTCGATACCAGGACCCAAGATCATGACCTGAGAGGTTATCAAGAGTCAGAAGCTCAACCAATTGAGCCACCCAGGTGACCCAATGCTTTGTTCTTTTAATATTCTGTCTTTTCAACTGCAAATATAATTATTTTGGAAATACTTGAAAAGCTGAGTTGTCAAATCTATACAACTCTCCCATGTCAAATTTGTTATATCTTATTCTTTCTACCTAGTTTAAGTGGATAAGGCAATGCCGCAAGAGAAAGAAAAAATAATCAGAATGAAATGAGTTCAACATAAGTATAGAAATCCTCCAACATTTATAAATTGCAGATCTCTACTTGTGTTAGACACTGAAAGATGTTTATGTTTTGGTACTGTCCAACTGTTGTTTGAAATTCTAATACAGTTTCTGCAAATGTGGCACAACGTTACATATCTTGGAAACTGAAGTAAAATATTTAATATTTGAAAGTAGCATGTTGTTCCACGTAAGGGATGGGGTAGAGTGGGGATTGTGATATGAGAATAGATAAAAGGTTTTCCTTTAAACATGATCCTAGGAGTTGAAAACAAACCAGTAATTTAGTGACTTGGGAACACAGACAATAAAAATATATAACCTGCCAAAATGTGCATAAGATTATTTTATTTTATTTTTATTTTTTAACAGATTTTATTCATTTCTTTGAGCAGGAGCAGAGGGAGAAGGAGACTCCCAGCTGAGCATGCAGCCTGACATAGGGCTCAATCCCAGGACCTTGAGATCATAACCTGAGCCAGAAGTCAGGTACTTAACTGACTGAGCCACCCAGGCACCCCTGCATAAGATAATTTTAAATATACTACATAACATTAAATAAAAATTACATACGTTACATAAATATGTAACAGACAGGTATCACAACCCAGAAACTCAAATCTAGAAACATTATCAGTTTTTCATTTTCTTAAGGCAAATTCAATACAAAGCCAATCCTCCTTTTCTTCAAGGAGAAAACTCTCCAAACTCTTTCTATAATGTTTGTGGTGTTAAATTCTCTCATTTCTGAAGGTCACATAAAATCCAAAAGATCTCATAAAGTTGGAAAGACCTCAAACAGTTATTAGAGTCAATGCCAATGTTTTAAACTAGACAACACAAGAGAAGTTCTCTTAAGCAAGCAAACACATACCACAGCTTAAAAAATTAGGAGAGCACTGTCCTTGTTATCTTGAGTAGGATTTAGAATATACTTTGCTACAGAAGTTGTTATAATCCCATGATTGCCAATTTAATATGGAACCTTCCTAAAATGCAACATAGACAGGAGGAATGATGGCGGAGGAGTAAGGGACCCTATTTCAACTGGTCCCCAGAATTGACCTGGATATCTACCAGACCACTCTGAGCACCCACAAAACCAGCCTGAGATGTAAGAAGGTCTGGATCTCTACAAGCAGAATATTGCAGGCGGTTGGTTTTGAGGTACAACGCAGGGAGCCCGGATTCCGTGGGCAGATATTGGAGGATAAATGGCAGCGGGAGGGCGCCTGGCTATGGGGATCCTACACCACCAGTGAGCGACACCCTCGCACGCTGCAGATGGGGCGCAGACTCGCCGATAGGTAGTGGCGGGGAAAGGACTTTAGGGCAGCCCCCAGGGCAGAAACCCGGAGCAGCGGGGTCACAGGTGAACTGGGAGTGGCTGGCAGTTTTAGAAGCACAAAGGGCAGAGACGTGCCCCGACCTGGAGGCAGGACTGGGGGCGCTGCGGTGGGGCACACAACCCAGGATGCTGCAGTTTATAGCAGCATGGACAGAAACGGAGACAGTGTGGCCTGGAGAGCTCACCGAAGAACAGACTGTGGTCTCTCTGCTCTGAGGCAGAGGGTCGGAAATGGTCTCTTCTGCTCTGACTCACGGAAGAGACACAGAAAGCCACCAGGGAAAGCCGCCAGAGAACAAAAGCCCCCAAAACTGATTCCCGCTGAGCCCATCCCCCACCACAGGGGGGCAGGGCAACTCCTCCCAAACAGGGTTGCCTGAGTAACAGCGCGGCAGGCCCCTCCCCCAGAAGACAGGCTGGGAAAACAAGAGGCCAGCACCCCTAAGGTCCCAAGAAAACAGGTGCATCTTGCTTGGGTTCTGGTCAATAATTTGGACCCTAAACATTCTCTCAAACACTCATCAACAGAATGACTAGGAGGAGGAACTCCCAAAATAGAAAAGACTCAGAGATTAGACTTATGCTGCAGATTTACAAATGGATGCAGATATAACCAAGATGTCAGAGATGGAATTCAGGCTAGCAATTTTGAAGACAATGGCTAGAATGGAGAAATGAATTAATGGCAACAAAGAGTCTCTAAGGGCAGAAATGAAAGCTGAATTGGCAGAACTTAAAAATGCTTTCAATGAGATCCAATCCAATCTAGATAATCTTTTTTTTTTTTAAGATTTTATTTATTTATTTGAGAGAGAGAGAATGAGAGAGAGCAAGCACATGAGAGGGGGGAGGATCAGAGGGAGAAGCAGACTTCCTGCCAAGCAGGGAGCCCGATGCGGGACTCGATCCAGGGACTCCAGGATCATGACCTGAGCCGAAGGCAGTCGCTTAACCAACTGAGCCACCCAGGCGCCCCCCAATCTAGATAATCTAACAGCTAGGGTAACTGAGGCAGAAGAATGAATATGCGACCTGGAAGACAATATAATAGATAAAAAGGGAAAAGAGGAGGCCAGGGAAAAACAACTCAGCATTCATGAAAATAGAATCAGAGAAATAGGTGACACCATGAAGCGTTCCAATATCAGAATAATTGGAATCCCGGAGGGAGTGGAGAGAGAGAGAACTAGAAGATGTATTTGAGCAAATCGTAGCTGAGAACTTCCCTAATCTGGGGAATGAAACAAACATTCATGTCCTAGAGGCAGAGAGGACCCCTCTCAAGATCAAGGAAAACAGGCCAACACCCCGTCAGGTAATAGTGAAACTTGCAAATCTTAGAACCAAGGAAACCATCTTAAGGGCAGTTGGGGGAAGAGATTCCTTACGTACAGAGGGAGGAACATCAGAATAACATCAGACCTACCCACAGAGACCTGGCAAGCCAGAAAGACCTGGCAAGCCAGAAAGGCCTGGCAAGACATATTCAAGGTACTAAATGAGAAGAACATGCAGCCAAGAATACTTTATCCAGCAAGGCTGTCATTTAGAATGGATGGAGAGAAGCAGAACTTTCACGACCAGCAGAAACTGAAAGAATATGTGACCACTAAGCCGGCCCTGCAAGAAATATTAAGGGGAGGTTCTATAAAAGGAGAAAGACCCCAAGAGTCATATACAACAGAAATTTACAGGGACAATCTATAAAAACAATGTCTTCACAGGCAACATGATGACAATTAATTCATATCTTTCAATAATCACTCTCAACGTGAATGGCCTAAATGCTCCCATTAAATGGCACAGGGTTGCAGATTGGATAAAAAGACAGGACCCATCCGTATGCTGTCTACAAGAGACACATTTTGAACCTAAAGATACATCCAGACTGAAAGTGAAGGGATGGAGATCCATCTTCCATGGCAGCGGACCTCAAAAGAAAGCTGGGGTAGCAATTCTTATATCAGACAAATTAGATTTTAAACTAAAGTCAGTAATTAGAGACACAGAAGGACACTATATCATTCTTAAAGGGTCTATCCAACAAGAAGATCTAACAGTTGTAAATATCTATGCCCCCAACATGGGAGCAGCCATCTACATAAGCCAACTGTTAACCAAAATAAAGAGTCATATTGATAACAATATGTTAATTGTAGGAGACCTCAATACTCCCACTCTCAGCAATGGACAGATCACCTAAGCATAAAATCAACAAGGAAACAAGAGCTTTGAATGATACACTGGACCAGATGGACCTCATAGATATTTACAGAACATTCCACCCTAAAACAACAGAATACTCATTCTTCTCGAGCACACATGGAACTTTCTCCAGAAGAGGCCACATACTGGGTCACAAATCAGGTCTCAACCAATACCAAAACACTGAGATTATTCCCTTTGGCAGAAATTCAAACACTTGGAAGCTAAAGACCACTCCGCTCAAGAATGTTTGGGTCAACCAGGAAATCAAGGAACTTAAACAGTTCATGGAAATCAATGAGAATGAAAACACATCGGTCCAAAACCTATGGGATACTGCAAGGGCGGTCCTAAGGGGGAAATACATAGCCATCCAAGCCTCACTCAAAAAATAGAAAAATCCCAAATTCACCAACTAACTCTACACCTTAAAGAACTAGAGAAAAAGCAACAAACAATGCCTAAACCATGCATTAGAAGAGAAATAATTAAAATTAGAGCAGAAATCAATGAATTAGAAACCAGAAACACAGTAGAGCAGTTCAATGAAACTAGAAGTTGGTTCTTTGAAAGAATTAGTAAGATCGATAAACCACTGGCCAGACTTATCCAAAAGAAAAGGGAAAGGACCCAAATTAATAAAATTATGAATGAAAGGGGAGAGATCACGACTAACATCAAGGAAATAGAAACAATTATTAGAAATTATTATCAACAACGATATGCCAATAAACTGAGCAATCTGGATGAAATGGAGGCCTTCCTGGAAACCTATAAGCTGCCAAGACTGAAACAGGAAGAAACTGACAACCTGAATAGGCCAATAACCACTAATAAGATTGAAGCAGTGATCAAAAACCTCCCAAAAAACAAGAGTCCAGGGCCTGATGAATGATTCCCTGGGGAATTCTACCAAACATTCAAAGAAGAAATAATACCTATTCTACTGAAGCTGTTTCAAAAAATAGAAACAGAAGGGAAACTTCCAAACTCATTCTATGAGGCCAGCATTACCTTAATCCCCAAACCAGGGAAAGACCCCATCAAAAAGGAGAATTTCAGACCGATATCCCTGATGAATATGGATTCCAAAATCCTCAACAAAATCCTAGCTAATAGTATCCAACAATACATTAAAAGGATCATCCACCACGACCAAGTGGGATTTATCCCCGGGATGCAAGGGTTGTTCAACATTCGCAAATCAATCAATGTGATAGAACACATTAATAAGAGGAGGGAGAAGAACCATATGGTCCTCTCAATTGATGCAGAAAAAACATTTGACAAAATACAACATCCTTTCCTGATTAAAACTCTTCAGAGTATAGGGATAGAGGGAACATTCCTTAAGTTCATAAAATCCATCTATGAAAAACCCACAGCGAATATCAACCTCAATGGGGAAAAGCTGAGAGCCTTTCCCTTAAGATCAGGAACACGTCAAGGATGCCCACTCTCACCACTATTGTTCAACATAGTACTAGAAGTCCTAGCAACAGCAATCAAACAACAAAAAGAAATAAAAGGTATTCAAATTGGCAAAGAAGTCAAACTCTCTCTTTTTGCAGATGACATGATACTTTATGTGGAAAACCCAAAAGACTCCACCCCCAAATTACTAGAACTCATCCAGCAATTCAGTAATGTGGCAGGATACAAAATCAATGCACAGAAATCAGTTGCTTTCTTATACACTAACAATGCAACTGTAGAAAGAGAAATTAGAGAAACGATTCCATCTATAATAGCACCCAAAACCATAAGATACCTCGGAATAAACCTAACCAAAGAGATAAAAGATCTATACTCTAGGAACTACAGAACACTCATGAAAGAAATTGAAGAAGACACAAAAAGATGGGAAAATATTCCATAGTCATGGATAGGAAGAATAAACATTGTTAAAATGTCTATGCTACCCAGACCAATCTATATCTTCAATGCCATCCAGATCAAAATTCCAATGACATTTTTCAAGGTGCTGGAACATACAATCCTAAAATTTGTATGGAATCAGAAAAGACCCCAAATCACCAAGGAGATGTTGAAAAAGAAAAACAAAGCTGGGGGCATCATGTTGCCTGATTTCAAGCTATATTACAAAGCTGTGATCACCAAGACAGCATGGTAATGGCACAAAAACAGACATATAGACCAATGGAACAGAATAGAGAACCCAGATATGGACCCTCAACTCTATGGTCAAATAATCTTTGACAAAGCAGGAAAAAACATGCAATGGAAAAAAGACAGTCTCTTCAATAAATGGTGCTGGGAAAATTGGACAGCCACATGCAGAAGAATGAAACTCGACCATTCTCTAACACCATTCACAAAGATAAACTCAAAGTGGATGAAAGACCTCAATGTGAGACAAGAATCCATCAAAATCCTAGAGGAGAACATAGGCAGTAACCTCTTTGACATCGCCCACACCAACTTCTTTCAAGATACATCTCCAAAAGCTAGTGAAACAAAAGCAAAAATGAACTTTTGGGACTTCATCAAGATAAAATTATCTTCTTCACAGCAAAGGAAACAGTCAACAAAACAAAGAGGCAACCCACAGAATGGGAGAAGATATTTGCAAATGACACTACAGATAAAGGGCTGGTATCCAAGATCTATAAAGAACTTCTCAAACTCAACACCCAAAAAACAAATAATCAAGTCAAAAAGTGGGCAGAATTTATGAAAAGACACTTCTCTGAAGAAGACATACAAATGGCTAACAGACACATGAAAAAATGTTCATCGTCATTAGTCATCAGGGAAATTCAAATCAAAACTACATTGAGATACCACCTTACACTAGTTAGAATGGCAAAAATGGACAGGGAAAGAAATAACAAATGTTGGAGAGGTTGTGGAGAAAGGGGAACCCTCTTATACTGTTGGTGGGAATGCAAGTTGGTACAGCCACTTTGGAAACAGTGTGGAGGTTCCTTCATAGAGCTACCCTATGACCCAGCAATTTCACTACTGGATATTTACCTCAAAGACACAGATGTAGTGAAAAGAAGGGCCATATGCACCCCAATGTTCATAGCAGCAATGTCCACAATAGCCAAACTGTGGAAAGAGCCGAAATGCCCTTCAACATATGAATGGATAAAGAAGATGTGGTCCATATACACAACGGAATATTACTCAGCCATCAGAAAGGATGAATACCCAAGTTTTACATCAACATGGTTGGGACTGGAGGAGATTATGCTAAGTGAAATAAGTCAAGCAGAGAAAGTCAATTATCATATGGTTTCACTTACTTGAGGAACATAAGGAATAGCATGGAGTACATTAGGAGAAGGAAGGGAAAAATGAAGGGTGGGGGAATTAGAGGGAGATGAACCATGAGAGACTATGAACTCTGAGAAACAAACATGGTTTTAGAGGGGAGTGGGGAAAGGGGATTGGTTAGCCTGGTGATGGGTATTAAGGAGGGCACGTACCACATGGAGCACTGGATTTTATACAAAAACAATGGATTGTGGATCACCACGTCAAAAACTAATGACGTATTGTATGGTGACTAACATTACATAATAAAATTTTAAAAAATGCAACATAATATTAGCCTTATTTGATTTTTGCATAGTATGCAAATTTCAAAGTTTTACTAAATTACATAAGCGTTATGTTCTTCCAAATAAAAATCTGCATCAGATGTTTATCTAGTATACATTAATCAAGTCTGAAGGACACAAAAATGTTTAACAAATTAATACTGGGATGTTCATCAATGTGTTTTATTGCTATTTAGTTTTGAATACCCATGATTATGCATCATTTGGTAATTATATAAATACCTTCTCCCTTTGGTTTACCACAAATTATATTAAACAGAGAACTCATATTAGTGTGGAATTGCAACATTATTTTGTTGTTAATATATGCTTATTTAATACCATAAGCATTTATTTTAAGGTTAAAGTCATCACATTCTTCATTGATAGTGGACTTACTCTTTCTCAATACTTAAAAAAGTATATATGTGTTGATCTAATCTAGTATTTTCTTCTAGTTTCCTCTTGTGGGGATTTTTTCTTTTTTTTTTTTCTTTTTAAGGATTTTATTTATTTATTTGACAGAGAGAGACATAGAAAGAGCAGGAACACAAGCAGGGGGAGTGGGAGAGGGAGAAGCAGGCTTCCTGCTGAGCAGGGAGCCCGATATGGGGCTCGATCCCAGGACCTGGGATCATGACCTGAGCCGAAGGCAGACGCTTAACAACTGAGCCACCCAGGCACCCCTCTTGTGGGAATTTTTTCTATATCAGACTTTCTTTTTATTTGTTTGAAATTGTCACTTTGAAGGAAAACTGTAAAATTCAAAATGTTCTCTATTAAAAGTAAATTCCAATATTGTTTATTTGGAATCATAGAAAAATAATAATTATTCTAAATTGAACCCAATGATGGTTAACCAGTCATCCTCTTTTTTTCCACAAAAAGCGTATTTATTAAATCTCAAAGCATTCAGGACAAAAGAAAGTTGTGCCTGAACACATCTTGGCAGCTAAGTATGCAATTTACTTAAATGTTAAGGATATTTTAGTATCGGGTCTCATGAGTGATTCCATGTTATCCTTAGAGATGCCTGCCTGCGGGGCCACTGACACCATGCTCAAGATAAAAGAAAAATAGAAAATGTCATGCATTTCTACTATTCACCTGAATAATTCTTTTCTTATGTCTACTTTTGTTTCTTTTCCTGGATTTCCCAGTAATTTTATATTTTTTGAATCCCTCGTCATCTGTCCTATTGCACTTTTGCTTCTGTATTTTTTTCTTAAAAAGCTGAGGGAAATTTCTGAAATATTTTCCCTTCAAATATTTGATTTTCAACTATGTATTCACTGCTTGCTCAAGTTTCACATTTCAGTTATCTTTACATATCATTTAAAGTGTTCATTAAGTATCTTATTAATTTTTTAAATTTCTTGACAACCCAACCTAATACTATTGGACTTCCAGGCTTTTTGCATTTTCTTCTTTTAAATGCAAAATGCAATAAATAATCTTTTACATAAAATGTATATATGGCTATTTTTTTTTCTTGTGAACAATTTTAAGTTTTTGATTTATATTAAAAATTTCCTGCATGAACTTTCAGTCAAGTTACAATTCACTTAACAGAGATTAAATTTGATACAATTTTTGTGCTTGGGAATTTTTTCAGCCAAGTCAAAGTGATACCAGTTAGATTTGCATTTTTTAAAATACTAGTGGTTTGAATAGTTTTCCTTACATTTTATATACAGAGGATAGCCAAAAACATCTGCAGTCTTATGACAGAAGGTAAAAGCAGGGTCAGGGTGCACAATTATGAATTGTACTTAAAGGCCAATTCTGAGTTAATTTCTGCTTCATTGATTTCTTATAAAAAATACTCTATTTAAATTAATATGATACTGTGTTCTACCAAAATGTTAACTGTGCTAAGGTTGTGATTTCCTTGCAATTTCAAATTATTCCCTGTAAGCATATGTTCACATTTTCTATTCTTAAATAGAACAAAACCTAAAGGATACACAGTTGGTCACATCAATCTCCATTTCTTTCTTAAAATGGAACCAGTTCAGCATGGACTCTGCTGTATAAAACATAGAAAACTCAGCAGATCTGGGCCCTGTGCCACCCAGCCAAACATATGTGGATACAAGAGGACTCCCCCCCAACACCATGGCTCAGCTGCAGCTTTGTGCTCTGGGGAATCAGTCTTCCTTGATGGCTACCTGAAAGCTGGAGAATACAGCTCAGAAGGGCAGACACTTAGTGCTCACTTTGTCAGACAAAATTGACCCCTGAGAACCAGGGGATAAGAAGTTGGCAGTTGAATACTTCTCACTTACTGTAAAGACTGTTCTGAATTATAGGGCTCTCTCCCTGTAGTGGGTTGTGTATTCTCAAAGAGCTAGAGCTGACTCAGTACTGCGTTATGTAGAGGTTTCTTCCCTTTCTTTCCTAACTCACTCCCATCCTCCCTTATCTCTTGCTACCTTGAGTTCATAATCCCAGTAGGTTTTGAGATTTACAGAATCTTTTTACAAAGGTCCTCAGGCTACAATACTTGGTCACGTCATAATTACTCTTTTGCATATTCCTCTACACTTTTTCTGCTTTAAGAGCATCACCCTAAATTGACAAAATTACAACCCTGGTTAGATCCAATTCTACCTACTCCATATCTGCACTTGTGCAATTGAATATGGTACATAAATATCTGAAACAAACTTAATTTTTAATTAAAATTTTAAATTTAATTTTAAATGTACATCCATGAACCTCATTAGGGATCACAAAACTTGTCTTTGCATCTGTTATCACCAATGAGTAGGATGATCCTGTCTAAATTCAGTCCCCTCATTTATCTACCAAATCCCATGCTACTCATTTACTTACTTATAGACATTTCTTCAGCACACTTCTCTTTATTTCCTACATTGTCATTATTTTTTCATAACTTTTCTGATGTTTTACCTCAGCATGAAAGCATAATACTTTTATGTCACATCTTAAAGCAATAGACACACACACAAAAAATACTTCTTTGGCCCTTTTTACTCTCTAGACATGATCTTGTTTCCAATCTTTCAATCTGAAATTCTCAAAATAGTTATCCCTAGTTCCTCTTCTTCCATTCTCTCTTTAATGCATTCCAGTCAGGGTATATACTCCACCATTCAAGTGAAACTCATCATGGTTAGATCAGGGATGACCTTAAGTTTGCTAAACCTAATAAATAGCTATATGCCATCATCTTTCTTTTTTTTTTTTTTTAAGATTTTATTTATTTATTTGACAGAGACACAGCGAGAGAGGGAACACAAGCAGGGGGAGTGGGAGAGGGAGAAGCTGACCCCCCGCCGAGCAGGGAGCCCGATGCGGGACTCGATCCCGGGACTCCAGGATCATGACCTGAGCCGAAGGCAGTCACTTAACCAACTGAGCCACCCAGGCGCCCCCATTATCTTTCTTGACCTAAAGAACAGCAGTGGCTTATTTCCTTGTTCTTAATATGTTTTTGTTTTTTTTTTTTTTTCTTGAACTTGGCTTCTCTTTGTTTTCATCTGTCTTTTTTGATTGTCTCTTCCTTTCACTCTAACACTGCAAAACATGTTAATGTCATAAGTCCCCAAAACTCAGTCTTTGACTCTTTTTTGTTTTTGAAATGCACTCACTCATCTCCTTGATTATTTTATCTAGAGTCAATGGTTGCAATAAATGCTGTATGATGATGAATCTGCAATTTATAACTCCAGCCCATATCCCCTATTTGTTGATGTAACTTTCTCTACCATCTCCTGTTGGTCATCTGATAGATATCTCTAACTCACTATGACCAGAATTGAACTGTTGTTCTTCATCTTGAAAACAGCTTCATCCATATCCTTTTTCATATCTATTGGTGACAAGTCTATTGGATCAATTGATTAATCCAAAAAATTTGGAGTCTTTCTCTCATCTCTTTTGTTTCACACCCCATATGAAGTAAGGTGAATTCTTATTGATCCTTGTTATTCAGAGTGATATGTTCTGTAAAGTTGCCAAAATCATTGAATTATCAAATACCAAACCATTGCTTCTAGGGAAAGTACAGAGTTAAGTTTCTGTGAGCCTCTGGTCACAATATTTTGGTCCACTGATCAATAATAATTTTGTTTTATGTGTGTTTCTGTTTAAAGATATCTTATTTAATATATATTGTTGATTCATTAACATTGAACTCAGGCTAACAGCACAAAAAGTCATACCTGAACAAAGTTAACCTAACACTCCACAAGGAACATCACAGCCTTCTTTCACTACACAACTACACAACACTTCAGCACTATGCATAGGAGCCATTTTTAACAGCAAGACTGGGAACAGAAAGCACAAAAATTGAAAAACGTGGCACTAAATAGACCATGAAAAGATTTGCTTATAGTATCGTAGCTGAAAAAATAAAGCAAAGTGTCACCTTGTTTGACCTTAGCAAGAAACCTACCCATTTGGCAACTTGAAATTTTTGTGGCTCTGCACAAGTCTACAAATGACCTCAAAAGCACCCCCAGATTGATTGGGAGGTTGCAAACAAATTTTAGTGAGTAGGTGTATTTGTAAATATTTAATCTGTGAATTATGAAGATAGACTATGTTTTGAAATGGTACTTTCCAAAAATAACTAGAATGTGAGCATTCATTACCAATCCAAATTATAATAATTTCCTACCTGTATTATTTATTTATTTATTTATTTATTTATTTATTTATTTATTTATTTATTTAAAGATTTTATTTATTTATTTGACAGAGCAGGGAGCCCGATGCGGGGCTCGATCCCAGCACTCTGGGATCATGACCTGAGCCAAAGGCAGACGCTTAACGACTGAGCCACCCAGGCGCCCGCTAGCTGTATTATTTTAATAGTAACCATTACTGTTCTCCGTGCTTCTACCCTTGCTTCTATACTATCTACTGTCAGTACAGCCCCATATGTAATGTATCACTAAGAAAGAAGGAAGGAAGGAAGGAAGGAAGGAAGGAAGGAAGGAAGGAAGGAAGGAAGGAAGGAAAGAAGGAAGGGGGAAGGAGGGAAGGAAGGAAGGAAGGAAGGAAGGAAGGAAGGAAGGAGGGAAGGAAGGAAGGGAAAGAAAAAAGAAAGAAAAAGAAAGAAAGAAAGAAAGAAAGAAAGAAAGAAAGAAAGAAAGAAAGAAAGAAAGAAAGAAAGAAAGGAAGGAAGACAGAAAGAAAGAAAGAAAGAAAGAAAGAAAGAAAGAAAGAAAGAAAGAAAGAAAGAAAGAAAGAAAGAAAGAAAGAAAGAAAGAAAAAGAATCCTTATGGTAGGGCACCTTAGATTATGAGTCACTTCAATTTCAGAGATGCTAAAATTTGGGAAAAACGTGGTTTCTTAGAACTGATGAAATACTGTATATTCCACTTACTTTATATGCTTAAATACAACAAAATCTAAAGTATATGCAGTGGGTTATATGAATCTACAATTCATTTTTGATCAAGGTACCAGTGTAATCCCCTTTGATTATCATGACTAAAGAAAGCAGGGCTCTGGGCGCCTGGGTGGCTCAGTCAGTTAAGCGCCTGCCGTCGGCTCAGGTCACGATCCCAGGGTCCTGGGATTGAGCCCCGCGTTGGGCTCCCTGCTCTGCGGGGAACCTGCTTCTCCCTCTCCCACTCCCCCTGCCTGTGTTCCCTCTCTCGCTGTGTCTCTCTGTCAAATAAATAAATAAAATCTTAAAAAAAAAAAGAAAGAAAGCATGGCTCTTCCCCATGGCACTGCCACATGATGTCCACATCTTGTTTTAATGCCCTATATACCAGCTGTCTGCCTTTTCTTATGTTCTTACCAGAGTATAGAATTTAGGTATTTATCAATTTCTTCTAGGAAAATACTGTTTTTGTTTTTTTTTTTTCTCATCAATATGCTTTGAAATGATTGTGTCTGTGCCTATGTCTGACTCTAGTTTTTATCTATCTGACTTAAGAATTCTGGCTTTTTTGGTCTTTTATTCTCTTTACAGAAAGAATTGTAGGTATATATAAAATGTTTTCTTAAAAGAATTTTTTGAGAAAAAGCCCTTTCTGCTTAAGTAGGATTCAGTAATGTGTATCACCAAAACAAAAATTCTGTTTAATACCTTTTGTAACAGTAGCTTCTGGATGACATGCTGTCAAAAACTTCTTGGCCAAGTATTGTATGTACTGTACCATTACACCTCATTACTAAGGCTATCTGAGTTAGGGCAAAACTCATGCATATAATTTACATGTAATCATTTAGTGAAACCACTTAGATTTCATTTTTAGTGCCAATTTATGTCAAATATTACTTTCAATTTCATCGCATAATCTCTATGAGGTTTTAGCTATAATTAACTCCAAATTGCCATTTTTAATGAAGGCAAATTAGTCTTTAGAGGTTGATAGGTATAGCCTCAAAAATGGGTTTTGACTGAATGCAAAAGTCAGAGGGCAAATTGTGGTAGCAATAAATCAATCAATGGAAATACAATTCCAAGTCTATTAAAATCAACAAATTTAAATTCGTTTAATTATTTAAATAGGTTACTAGGCTTCTTGTCTAGAGGAAAATGCTGATTTTTTTTTTTATGGCAGAAGTTGAATCTAACCTGACTGAAATTATTTTCACTCTTTTCTTTTGTTTTTCTCCTTCGCTTCCTCCCTTCCTTTCTTTCTTCCTTGCTTCCTTCCTTCTTTCCTTCCTTCCCTCTATATTTTTATTTATCCACAGTGATTAAACACACATACTCTAGAGCATGTGGTTGTATTCTGCTATAAATACTTCCTATTGGATCTTGGACTAACTGTTAATTTTTCTGTACTTCAGTTTCCTAATATGCTATTTAATGATAATAATAACTTTTTCAAGAGTTTGTTAGAAGTTCCAGAATTAATGCAAATAAAGAGCAGAAGCACAATCCTTGGCACATAGCAACTTTCCAATTAATGGTAACTAAAACATTTTACCACAAGTAGATGGTATGTGGATATTTGTATATATTTTATCAGTTGCATGTTGATTATTTTATGTGATGTAATAGTTTCTATGCATAAAATGTGTCATATTTCTTCAACTTACAGTCTTTTGTTTAATTTTTCATAATTTCTCGTATTTAACTTAAATCTCCTGTAAAACAAACACTGAAAAAATTAAATAAGCAAAACTAATATAGTTCTGTTTTATTGACCCATTACATTTTATAATAATAAAAAGTATTGAATAGAGAAACTATGCTAAGTGCTTTAAATGGATTTTTAAATTAAATCCTCACACCAATAAACACACTGCTGAAGGATATATAGATGTTCTGCAAACTTTTTTTCTAAATGATTTTATGTGTCTTCTTGTCTTTAAATATATAAATATTTTAAAAACTTAGCACTGTCCACTTCATATTTTTCTTCAGCATAGTTCATTACATTATGTATGTTTAAATTCAAAAATAAATGTCTCAAATACATTTAGGTGACAGGTGTTCTTGATGATGACAGGAGGGACATCAGTGACCAACGGCTCAAAGTGGTGTGTAAAAGTGTCTGATAAACCCACTTTCTATTCCACTGATGGAGAACATAGTCTAAGAGTTGAAAAACCTTAATTGTCTGACATGTAGCTTGGATGATGACCAACATAAATTATAAGAGTGAAATCCATACACAGCAAGAAAAGAGTATTATGTTTCCGACATTCATAACTGGCAATAAAAAAGTGCTTTGAATCATACAGGTATTCTGAAAAGAACAGAAAATATTATCCAGATCTTTGGTTGAAGACCATAGTGTTAAGGGAAAAAGTATCAAAATTAAATTATAAAATATTTCTAATTTACCCTTCACCTGTGTTCTAAAAACTGTGAGAACTAAGAAAGATACAATCGTTTCCTGGGCAACAGTGACAATGTAGGCTATCTTATTCAACTCATGGTTTTTCTGTTGGTAAATAAACAAAATGAAAAAAAGGAGGGGTGAAGATATTTGTCTCTGTCATACTGTTGGTTCCTCTTTTTTTATAGAGGGGAGGGCACTAAAATCAAAGTGTAAAAAGTGAACTTAGACATATTTTACTGCTTGAGTTTCTTTCAGTTAACAACATAGTAAGTAAATAAAAATTGCCTATGAATCTAGGAAATATAAATATATCATGAGCTCTCACCTTATGTTTAGTCACTGGAGAATATGCAAAGTTTGTAGTTAAAATATAATATACAACTTCAGATACAAGAGTTATTATATGAGGATGTTATTTATCAGTTATTTTATGGTTATGCTTTAGTGATCAGATATTTCATTAATCGTTTGCACACAAATGATTGCTCCCTTTTTATGTGTACAAGAGTTTGCTTTCCAAATTACTGACATCAGAATTTTTGTCTTAAATAGTGCTGAACTTTTTTTGGCAAAGAATTATGTCATTTTATTTTATTATTACAATCCACAAGTGTTACTTTATATTTGTCCATATTACACTCATAAAATTTGTGAGTAATATTAAAATATAGTTCTGAAAACGATTGTCTAACCCCTATAAGTTAAATTACTAAATAGTAAAGGTTAGTTAATTAAATATTAATATTAAAGGTAGAAACATAAAACAATAGTATGAATTTAATGAGATCTACAATGTTAGTAAAATAGGTGTCTTCTCAGTTTTATACCTACAAATAATTTATATTGTTGATTATTCTTAGTAAATGTGATTTTCAGGTTTGATTAAATTTTATTCAGAAATTCTTAGGAACTCTGTATTAAGTTATTTGACATATTTTTTATTTACTCTATAACTCTTTAGTTATTAACATTTTAGAGTGAAAGAATCTGAGACTCAAAAAACTTCCGTAACATTTACTAAGTTATTTCGTTAATAAATGTTAATAAATATTTATCTATTATTATTAATAATAAATACTTAGTTAATAAATATTAGTTAATAAATGATGGGCTAGGATCTTCCAATTCCAAACGCACCATCAATTTCACTACATCACAAACTAAGATTAAACTGTGCTTATGTGGCAGAGTTTTATGGAACAAGATGCTTTATTCTTCTTAAGGTTATATGTTTTTAGCAAGTGAAACAGATAAATCCAGAAAAACAGCAATCACAACAAAAGCCCAGTCTGTGGTCTCAAAAGGAAAACTACCTGGATTGGGTGGATTAAAGAAGGCATGCTAGAAGAGACAGCATGTAGATTAGAAGCAACTAAGAAGTTGCTAAACCAGTAGAAAAGAAGAGGGGTAGGTGGAGGATTAAAAACAACACAAAGAACGATATACATTCCAGGGGAATGGAGGGAGAAGTGCACAGTCATCTTCAGAAAGGAGGGAGCAAGATCTTTCAAATACAGAAGTGACTTATCAGATCTGCATTTCACTAAGACTGAGGGATGGAGGAAGGACTGGTGATAGTTCAGAGGAGAGTTATGACGCAAAACATTCCCGTAGTAGGGGTGGTATAAAAGTAGGCTAAAATGTATAGTATCTGGGCCTAAGATTAAGACCTTATTAGATTAATTATAAAAAAAACTCCATATATTATACTCTTTTACATACATTTACTTATAACATTTAATTCTTATACTATCTCCAGGGATTAGGTACTTTTAATAGACTTTCCCTCCTGGGAAAACTGAGGCACAGGGAATTTAAGTAATTTTTCCCAGTATGCAGTTAATGAGGGAGACAGAAATTCTAACTCTGGCTCCAGACGGTGTGCTTTCAATCCTATGCTTCTCTGCTTCTCTACATGGCTGGTTGCTTGGGGGTAACTGTATCACACTCAGCAAGTCACACAGTTTCTTTGTACGTTGGTTGCACTGAAAGTAAAAGTGGGTATGGCCATAATTATTCACCTGACCATTCCATTTATTAAGATTGGAGTGATATATTATAATCAAAATTAGATTTTACTGCGGCGCCTGGGTGGCTCAGTCGTTAAGCGTCTGCCTTCAGCTCAGGTCATGATCCCAGAGTCCTGGGATCAAGCCATGCATTGGGCTCCCTGCTCAATGGAAAGCCTACTTCTCCCTCTTCCCCTCACCCTGATCATGCTCTCTCTCTCTCTCTCTCTCAAATAAACAAATAAAATCTTAAAAAAATTAGATTTTACCAAGAAAAAGATGGCATGTTAATGTGCTGCTTTATTCAGTCATTTAAAACACATCTCGGACACCAACTACTATGGATTCATCACACTCAAGCTCTACTCATTCTAGGAAGCTATTCTTTCCCTCTTTGCTACCAAGTATCACTCCCTTCAAAGGATTCTTTAGTAACACAAATCTGAAACACTCAATTGTAGACCTCCTTTATCATATTAACTTTTTATAGGCAAGTTCTGATTTATAAACTTAACTGTAATCCCCTTGAAACCCTTAAAATTGAATTTTTGTTATTGAGATCCTTAAGCAGGTATCTCATATATATTTGCTGGTAGAAAAATTCTCAACAAATTATTTTTTGAATAGTGTAATTCACTGTATAAAAGAGGGAACTATCTGGAACATCACTAGTCACTTAATGAAATTCTTTCTGTTGATGATATGCTCATTATTGATAAATGTTGCTGGCAGCTATTATTCTAACAGTTTCTATGATCACCCAACCATCTCTTATGAATATATATATATATACACACATATATATATATATATATATATATACATGTATCTAAACCATCTCTTATGACTGTATATATGTATCTAAACTATGTGTCTATATCTAGGACAGAAAGTAAATAAAAGAAGTAAATAATAAATAATAAATTTTAAAAGAAGCTGTTACTTCCAGCTCTCTAACATTCTCTCACACATGTGAACACACTCACACACACACATGCCCATATGAACATATCTGATATTTTAAATAGAGACTAAATTATTCATATATTCATATTCATATTATATTCATACATTTATACTCATATTCATATTCATAATAAGGTTTTCATAATTTCTTTATGTATACCAGCCCAATTTGAATTAACCAAGAAAAACACAGCCTGACACATGGAAGAAAAAATGTGCAATGTATTTTTTTTTAAGAATCTGAAAATCCAGAGACTATAGATAAAGATATGGAGGTGTGATATTTGGTCTTGTGTCTGTCATTAGGGAGAACTAAAGTGATAAGAAATCATTTGAGAGCAACAGGAATGAAAGACTTTCCCCATCTCTCCTTGGCACAGACCAGGGGCAGCAGCAGCTTCTGCCCAGTTGAGGTTCTAGGACCAGAAATGTAGAGAGCCCTCCATGTAATCATTACTCACGGCAGCACTCAGAGCTTTCTTAAGTCCAAAGCAAACTACACTGGTTCATACACACACAAAACATGTCTACAATGTTTATTACACAAATTGTGGAATTCAGGAAAAGCATTTCTTTAAAACAAATTAATAAGCATTAGACTATATAATTTTTTATGTCTTTACACTTATTATGAAAACGGTATATTACTCTTTTCCCCATCCTGAAGTTATGCACCATAAATAATAGACTCATTGCAATGAAGAATTTTTCATTCTATAGAGAGTATTTTCCAGTAATCTTACTCATCAGATATCTGATTAAAACTAGCAGGAGTATAATCAGCCAGAATCTTTAATCAATTACATGTGGCAACTTTGTTATATTCTCCCAGTGCATGCATAAAATTGCCATTTAACATTGCTAACACTTGAAGTCTTTGGAAAAGCAAGCTGCTTTAAAAAAAAAAAATTGCCTTTACTATTCTTCCTAGTAATTTGTGTGTAATCAAATTCATATAACTTAAGCATGTGCCATTTTTCTGACAACTTAATTAAATTATTATGAGACAAATATTAATATAAACAAATGTAATTCTAAGAGACATTTCCAATTAGACACATAGATATACTTGACTCTGTCATTCATAACATATTTCTTGGCTAAAATTAATTATGGAAGTTTATCATGGTATGATATACATTTTCATAACACCCATTAGGGCTAAATACGGTTTATAAATTTCAGATAACTTAAAGCTTGAGAAATTTCATCTTGAACCACATGCATCTCAATAAAGTTTAAGATTCTGGGGACATTGACTGATAAATTATTTTAAAGTTCTCTTAATTACTTTAAGTTCCAAGGATTTAAAAGTAATTATCTGAGAAATCAGAATCACTTATTTGGTGTTTTTTTAATTCTTTGTGATACTAAGATAAATACATAAAATATGTTAACCTACTGCATCTTTGGAAAAATGATACTAAATTATGATATTGTTTTTATTCTTTTTCTTTCCCATGTCAGTTCAATTCAATACAACAAATATTTATTTAGTATATTAGCGTATTTATAACCCAGGGACTTATACTTCAAGGAGGAGTTCATAAAACCCTTGAGGTGATAAGCTTACATGTGAGTCAGATTGTCAATCTCAGATTGACATGCAGCTGCACCTGCCTGCAGATGGGTACACCACACACACACACACACACACACACATACACACGCACACACACACAGAGGCATCAGCGGTAACAAATATCTGCAAGTATCTAACTCCAGAAATAACCTTATGTCATTTATTCTGTAAGTTATTTTAAGCCAGGCTATTGCCAGGGCCACAGATTAGATGTATATTATCTTCACATATTTTTATCTTTTTCACACTTAAATCTTCTGCTGGACCATGGTATAGTATTAATAAATACCTGATTCATAAATAATATTATGTTTTCTCATCAGATTTTTTTAACTCAGGATTCTGTGGTTTTGAGAGTACCAGATGTTTCCATCTATCACAGCATGTTTTTACAGTGACTCTAATGGAAGACAACTCATAAATGAGCTCTTTTTTTAACTAATTCATAATATATTGGTAGTTTCACATTTTTTAAAAAAAGATGTTACCTGTGAGAAATGAAAGTATATAATTTAAAATCAAAACTTAGAAACTGTGGATATCCTTCGAATTATCATAATGATACATGGAAAATCTGTTCCCTCATTTTGTAAATGTTGTATGAACAGAAAAAAATTAATTACCAACCCTGAATGATCAATGGATTTAGTCGCACACTCCTTTTATCAAATACCCTGAACAGAAGGTCTTTTGGCAAATACTTCATTTTTATATGGAAAGAATACACTCTGTTTCTGGATAGTTCTGAATTTGTATCCCTAAGTAGTCAACTAGTTACGCTTGTTGCCTTGGCATAATTTTTGATAGCAACCCCTTTCACTCTGAAAAGTGTCCTGGTTTGTTTGATAAATTATGCAGCCACCTTACAGACATAGAATGCATGAATAGTAGTGCATGATTATTGTTCTGGTTTAGACATGGGGAAGATAACAGCAAGCCTAGAGAAGGGAATTTTAAGATTTTAGCAGTCATGAAAAATTTCTGAGAGTTGATGTTACCTTGCAGTTTCTTAAATCAAAAGGATATTGAGAGCAGAGGAAACAAGTAAAAAGTCATTTAGGCATTAAGTGAGAAAAAGCACATGTGTTCAATGACCACTTGGCAGGAAATAGGAATACACATTGCGAGCAGGGCAAAATGAAGTTTGAAATTTCATAGGCCAGATAATAAAGAGTGCTTATCTGAGCAACATATACTGCATTCTGAAAGTTATAAGAAGCCATTGGAAGATTTTAGTCAGGATTGCAGTGTAGACAGTATGCCCTGTCAGTTCCATTCCCCAAGCCTCTCTGATTAGGTCTCTTTCCATCACATGCCAGTAAGAGCTGAGCCCCCGCCACACCATCACTGTCACCTAGGTCACTGCAGCAGCCTCCCAACTGGCCCTTCTCCCTCCACTCCTGCCCTACAGAGCAGTCTGAGTCCTGATTGTAACATGCAAAGCAGTCATTCCCCTACTAAAACATTCTGATAGATTACAATTACAGTTAAAAGAAAATGTTAACTCTTAACTGTCCCTATGTGATCTGCCTCTTATCAACCTCTCCAACTTCATTTCCCTCCCCTCATCCACCTCCTTCATTTTTCTCACAGCACCCAGTACTACATGATTACCTCATTTTTCAAGTGTGTTTATTAGTTCCTTCTCACCAAAAACCACTAAGAGAAGAAGAATCTTATGTCATTCATCATGGTAGTCCTAATGTGTAAAATTTCGGAATGATTTAAAAATCCAAAAAAACAGAAGATGTTGGATTCGCTGTTTAAGTTTCACAATATGATTCCACTTTATTGATGAAAGAAAATTGCTAGACATATTTTACAGACTTTCTGTGTTTTCTTTAACATTTACACATTTCCATAAATGTGGATTATGTGTTTAACGATAAATCAAACATAAGATTCTTACATGCATTGACCTTTATTTCTGTTGGTATTTCTTGTCCTACTGTTGTATATGTGCTTGTTTGTGCTTCTGTTTGAGAAATAGAGACCAAAGATCAAATTTGAAATTTTTTTCTGGTGAAAACTATATATATATGTACATATATATATGATTTTTAGTAATTTCAGGCATGCAGGTAAAAAGAAAACACTAAATTTTTCTGTATTTTAAATATGCAATACTGTGTATTTTTATAATGATGAATACTTAGTTTTCCATTAATATACCCATAATGGATATACACTCAGAAATTTATTCCCGAATTTGTTGTTCAGACGTGATAATCTATGTCTCAATTCATAGTTTTTTTAAGAAAAGCATAAGAATTTATATCAAAAATCATAAACTATCTTTGTCTTTTATCCAGTAATTCTCATTCTAATAATTCATTTTTAAATCATTGAAAATGTACAATACTTTGCTCAAAGATATATTTAAGTGTAATTTTAATTTTTATTAAATGATGAAAGAAGACGAAATCTCTAAATTTCTTAAAATAGCAGAAAGGTTAAAAGTATTACAACACACCTAATAATTAATATTACACAAATGTAATACAAGGACTTAGGAAGTTTCTTAATGAAATGGGAAAATATTTATGAAATATATACATGTATATATGTGCATGTTTATATATTAATATGTGTTTATATATCCATATTTATGTCTACCTAGAGAGAAAGAAAAATGAAACCAGAAAATAAATCCACCAAGAAGTCTATAATATGCATGTTTTAACCTCTCTGGAACATGGATTGCTTTCACATTCAATGGATTTTACAATCACTGACAGCTAGTTGGGAGTCATGACATAGATGTGTGAAAATCTCCCTTAGCACCTTCTGGTAAAATCACAAAACTGTCAGCATCAAAGCTGCTAAAATTTCATGAAGTATGACTTTATGATTAGATCAAGGGTGATTTTTTTCCTTTCATACATTTACCCAGATTTTTCAAACAATTTGTGTGGTTTTTATAGAGAAGAAATATTAATAAACTCTATAAAAATAGAACATAATCACAGAAAGCACACAAACAAAACAGTAAGTTAAATTTTGAAAAATAAAAAAAGAGGAAAGAATTATACTAAAATACTACCTTCTTTAATGTTTTTGAGAAAATTAATATAGATCATAAATAGGATTTTATGTGAAAATACGTATAAAGTTGGTGTCAGGTTCAAGTCCTGAGTAACCCTTACTATCTAT